>NW_015505276.1:1636151-1663964 GCF_001515645.1 Sinocyclocheilus grahami | reverse complement strand
CGAAAAAGACAACAGTCCTTCTGGACTACCATTGTGGTCGTGATCTGCAAGGACTTTCTGGGTTACCACACGTTCTCTATTATCTTTGAATTTTTCTACTCCTTTTCTCGGGCCTCACACGTTGGGCGCCATGTTGTATAAATTTCGTACTTAATGAACCAATAAACCTCATATATACACTTTGTCCGCCACCTGTAGCTGTCATAAGCAAATACAGCCCTTACCTCTCATTAATGGGAAGTGTAATGCAAGGTCCGAGGTCCACGGCGAAACGTCCTGACCGGCTCAGCAGGGTTTTCACCACTATGAGGTCCGCACTGGAGATTTATGAACTAAATTCAGATAATGTGTTACCCTTAATAAATTACTCAGAGACTTGATTAAAAGAAAGTTTATCGAATCACCATATACAAATGGTTTCGCTTTATTAAAAACAATAACTCATAAGCAAAATTCAAGAAAGTAACAACGTATAGTCTTCACCCGTTTTCCGGCCCCGCAAAATCATAAAGCGCTTGATTACATAGGAGAGGGCGTTACACAATTCCTCTCCTGCAAAGCATCTATTCAAACACTCCATTGGATAAGTGCAAGACACACAAAACACTTGGTTACACCCCTTGTTCACACTAAGCACAGCATATAGACGTGCGTACATCTCAAAAAAATATATGCGGAGAGGTTCAAACAAAGTTTATCTCCGATTCGCTAACACAGGATGTCTGACCTTTTTATGCTACCCACAGTTATGCATCTATTCTACAATGCAGCAACACCTTTGCAAAAATATGCGAGCAGGTTTTCACACTTTAACATTTTCCATTTTTTAACTGTTAACCCAGATAGTGACACCTGCTCTCGTTTTTTGACAGGATGTCAGTTTAACCGTTTATACTCTTAGAAGTGGCGCTGGCTCTTTGAATCCTCAAACAGTCAACCTCACTTCTCAAAGCTTCCATCTTCAAATTAAACTCATTTACTTCAATAAATTGTTTAACCCTTTTCATCAACCGTTTATTTATACGTTCATGTTGACGAATTATCCGAAGAAGCTCCTTAGCCATCAAGAGCATGTCCATCGTCTCTTGTCCGGTCACTTCTGCTTCTCTTCTTCTCCATTTCTGCTTTCTTTTTTGCGTACAGATGATGCCTCTTCTGCATGGAGTCTAAAAGCAGATCATTAATAGGAATCTCTAATTTACCTTTTTGGTTTAGTCTTCGAATACATGGGGTTTGACCGGGAAATTGAAAATTTCCTATTTCAGTAGGTGAGGGAAGAGAGGAGGATACTATGGAGGAAAGATGGGAGGGGGAAAGGGAGCATACGTTTAGTCTAAAAGTAACCAGTATAGGGGTTTGTGGCACACAGGTAGCAAAATGTAGTTTAAATGTAATGAAGAAATGGTCAGAGATATGTAGGGGTTTTACCAAAATGTTGTCTGCAATACAATTGTGTGTGTAAATTAAGTCAAGTAGGTTGCCTGATTTGTGCGTGCTTGCAGTGGTAAGTCGTTTGAGATCAAATGAAGGAAGGAGTGAATGGAAGTCTGACTCTGTAGCATAACAGATGAATAGATGAATGTTGAAGTCGCCAAAGACTTAAAGTGTACTGCCATCCTCCGGGAACGAGGACAGCAGCCCATTATAGGAAGGTAGGAAGGTGGCTAGAATTTGCCCAGGAGGGCGGTAAATTACCACAACCTGGAGTTTTACAGGAGCTGTTACAGTAATCGCATGAGATTCAAATGAGTTATAATTGCATAGGGGAGAGTGGGTTGAGTATTTCCAATTGTTAGAAATGAGCAGACTAGTGCCCTACCCCGGCCAACCTGACGGGGGGTGTGAGAGAAAGAGAAATTGTTAGCTAGAGCAGCTGGGGTTGCTGAGTCTTCTGGACGAATCCAGGTCTCAGTCAAGCCCAAGATTATATTACACAAAGATAATGCAATTAAATACAAAATGCAGTTTTTAAATGATGATTTCATTTATTAAGGGAAAAAATCTGTCCAAACCTGCCTGGCGCTACGTGAAAAATGAATTGCCCTCTCTTGTTAAATCATTAAATTCAAATAAAAAAAAGAACTGTGATTAACTACATTATTTTAGAAAGCTAAATTTCATTAGCCACACCCAGGCCTGATTACTGCCAGACCTGTTGAATCAAGAAATCACTTAAAAAGAACCTGTCTGACAAAGTGAAGCATGCTTAAAGAGCAACACATCATGCTGCGATCTAAAGAAATTCAAGGAACTTGGAAAACTTGGAGCAGTGGTGAACCTTTCCAGGAGTGGCCGGCCTACCAAAATTACTCCAAAAGTGCAACGACGACTCATCCAGGAGGTCATAAAAGAACCCAGAACAACATCTAAAGAACTGCAGGCCTCACTTGCCTCAATTAAGGTCAGTGTTCATGATTCAACAATAAGAAAGAGACTGGGCAAAAACGGCATCCATGGGAGAGTTCCAAGGCAAAAGCCACTGCTGACCAAAAAGAACACAAAGGCTCGTCTCACATTTGCCAAAAAAATATCTTGTTTATCCCCAAGACTTTTGTGTGTCCCATTACATCTGGCATAAAACCATATGTTTTATGTAACCATGTTACATAAAAAGAACATCATACCAACAGTCAAACATGGTGGTGGTAGTGTGATGGTCTGGGGCTGCTTTGCAGCTTCAGGACCTGGATGACTTGCCATAATTGATGGAACCATGAATTCTGCACTCTATCAGAAAATCCTGAAGGAGAATGTCCGGCCGTCACTTTGTGACCTCAAGCTTAAGCGCATTTGGGTTATGCAGCAGGACAATGATCCCAAACACACCAGCAAGTCCACCTCTGAATGGCTCAAGAAAAACAAAATGAAAGTTTTTGGAGTGGCTAAGTCAAAGTCCGGACTTTTTTGAGATGCTGTGATTGACTGATTGAGATGCTGTTGCATGACTTTAAACAGTCCATTCATGATCGAAAGCCCTCCAGTGTAGCTGAATTAAAACAAATCTGCAAAGAGTGGGCCAAAATTCCTCCACCGCGATGTGAAAGACTCATTGCCAGTTATCGCAAATGCTTGATTGCAGTTGTTGCTGTAAAGGGTGGCACAACCAATTATTAGATTTAGGAGGTAAATACTTTTTCAAGTAGTGACAGGCAGGTTTGGACAGCTTTTTTCCCTTAATAAATGAAATCATTATTTCAAAACTGCATTTTGTATTTACTCGGGTTATCTGTGTGTAATATTAAAATTAGTTTGATCTGAATCTTTTAAAGGGGTCATATGATGTGATTTCAAGCTCTTGGTGCATAAAGAAGATCTGTAAAGTTGCAAAGACTTAAGTCTCAAATCCAAAGAGATATTCTTTATAAAAGTTCAGAGTCAGCCACACCTACCTAAAACGACTCGTTCTAACATGCCCCAACATACCTACGCCGCTCTGTGGGAAGATTGGCATAACGCCGCCCAAAATGTTCATGCAAAGAAAGAAGGCGTAACTTTTATTCTCGCTGTAGTATTGTTGACGCTGCAGCCATGTCGTGAAGACGCTGTGTGCTTTGTTGTGAAAGCGAAACAATTTTTTTTTGTCTTCCAAAAGAGGACGATATCCGCTTCGTCATGCCTAGAGCTGATCAGTGCTGGTCGCTGATGGAATACATCAACTTTCACCGTGGACAAAGCGGAGTCCAGCCCGGGGTCCGTCACATGTGGTTGCCGCTCATTCGTCGGATCCGCCGGGCGTGCCGTTCTCGACCCCGCCACCTCAGCTCACGCTAGCCCAGCCTCAGCTCACTCTATCCCGACCTCAGCGCACGCTAAGCCGTGGCTTTGGCTCACGCTAGGCCGCAGTGTTTTTCGTTGTGAAAGCGAAACTTTGTTTGGTCTTCCAAAAGAGAACACGACTGCAAATCAGTGGTTAAGTTGTATTTACAACACTGTTCCAGAACAGTTTAACCCAAATATCCAGATGTGTACAGCAAGGTTATTTTCATAAACGAAAACTAAGATGAAAACGATTGATGAAAAAACTATTTCGTTAACTGAAATAAAATAAAAATGGCAAAATAATTAAAAAACTAAAACGAAACGAAACTAACAACAGTTATTTAAAAATTAACTGAAATAAAATAAATAATCGTTTTAGTAATCATTTGGCGGAAAAATATATGAGCTAGAAATATATGACCATGTGGCGGCGGCGGTTTAGGGAAATACCTGTAAATGGCGCATTGTGCAAGTGAGGTTATCTGACGGAGAGACGCAAAGCAGTTTAAAGCAGAGTCCTGCATGGGTCCTGTTTGGTAAACGTGCACCAGCAGTACTTAAGAGAACACTCGACCCGTTATCCAACAGCAGCACTAATTTAATTCTGTACCAGACCAGACCCGTTTGACATAAAGACCGTGAGTCGCGAACCGAACCACACCTGCATTAAATCTATTACATCAGGTAGGCAAAATTATTTATTTTCTCATGTACCACAAGCAATCAAACCAAAATTAGGCATTCTAAGTTGGTGCTTTGAAGAAAAACAGGCACGCAGCGCAACGTAATAACTAACAGAAAAAAAGACGAGAACGCGCATCCTTTCTGTAAACAATACAAAACTTGAGCATAGCATCTTGTGATCACTTTGCCAGGCTTTCGGGCAAATGTGCATAGGCTAAATCACATCATAAACACGCTTATAATTCTTAATAAATGAAAAGAACAAATTCAAATATGAGCCTACTGTTAAATGCGATTGCCGTTATTATTGAATTTCATTAGTCCCAGTTATGATTTATGCGCAGTTGTTCACGGAAAAGTGAGCAAGACACGACAGTTACAATTAGGCCTGTCGCAATAATCAATATATCGACTTATATGTACATGACCTCAACTTTTGGTGACGCAATATGTCGCCCATTATATTTACTTAAATTAATGACACCATGTTTTGTACATTCCACTTGCGCCTCAGTCTTTTGCAGCTTCTCGTACATAACGTGGTGTAGTCAGGAGGTGCTAGTTCAAATTTAAAAAATGCTTCTACAAAAAAAGTTTCATCTGCAGATATGGTCTTGTTTAGGGATCTGTGCCTTTGTGCATACGGACATCTGACTGCTAAGTAGTGATTGTGTTTTTCAGCAATAGTGTGCACCCTTCATTTACAGAGAAAAGAAGGTCAGGGAAAAATCTGTAGATGGAAAAATCTTCATACAAGTTCTTTGTGCAGTTCTCTTTTTTTCTACTTTGCACTTTTTGTTAGAAATAGTTTATTCACTATTTATTCAGGTTTAAGGTATCTAATATTTTGTTACTTCATTTCTATTATCTAAATATTCTTAAAAATTAAAAGTTTGTTGTCATTTGGAAGTGTGTAGGCCTTCTTGCATTATTATGCTGTTACATTATGATTATATATTCAGTGGCATAAAATGGTCTTTAAAATGACAATAATATCGCTTATCGCAATTATTTCTGGTGCAATATATCGCACAACAAAAAGTTACCATGAATGGCCTAGTTACAATAAATTATGATTGTGAAAAAAAGACATCTAACTGTCATAACCAAATGAAGCTACATTTATTGTCATATTAAATATCTCAGTACACATCATTAGATGACATTAAGCACAACTTGGGTAGATTTATTTGGTAAAAAGGCTTGACTGCTTCATTTTGGCGTATATTTGTATACTTTTACCATTTAATCAATATCAGCATGCGTTAATTTTGTGTCGCTAAACATTTGCATCACTAAGGCTAAATTATGCCTTATTGCCTTTTATGCCTAAGTCTTTCTTTGGCCTGTGCTCTGGAAGTGATCTGTTAATTCTGCTAAACTTTAATTAAAACTAAAACTGAAACTAAACTAAATAAAAACTAAATAAAAATGCGTTCACAAAATAAAAACTAAACCAAAACTAACAACAATATTAATGAAACTAATAAAAACTAAACTGAACTGTATAGCAAATTTGAAAACGATATTAAAATAAAACTAATTTAAAAATTCAGAACTAAAATAACCTTGGTGTAGCCCTGACTTAAACCTAATTGAGCATCTCTGGAGAGACCTAAGAATGGCTGTCCACCAACGTTTACCATCCGACCTGACAGAACTGGAGAGGATCTGTAAGGAGGAATGGCAGCGGATCCCCAAATCCAGGTGTGAAAAACTTGTTGCCTCTTTCCCAAAAAGACTCATGGCTGTATTAGATCAAAAGGGTGCTTCTACTAAATACTGAGCAAAGGGTCTGAATACTTAGGACCATGTGATATTTCAGTTTTTCTTTTTTAATAAATCTGCAAAAATGTCAACAATTCTGTGTTTTTCTGTCAATATGGGGTGCTGTGTGTACATTAATGAGGAAAAAAATTTACTTAAAAGATTTTAGCAAATGGCTGCAATATAACAAAGAGTGGAAAATTTAAGGGGGTCTGAATACTTTCCGTACCCACTGTGTGTATATATATATATATATATGACCGAAAATGCTTGTTAGGTGCATACACATTCTTTTAAACTTTAAACATAATGAAAATTTGCTTACCTAAACACACATGATCTAGAAGTTTTTAGTAATACACATGAACAAGTGGAGAGAGAAATAAAAGAGAGGCTTTGTGTGTGGGGTTGTGAAGGTAGATTGAATTAAATTTGAAGTGAAACTAAACCAGTTAACTATGGAAATTTTCTCCGCTTCTAGGCCTCCACAGAAGTTGTACAAAAGGTCAATACCCTGAAAGAAAACAGGAAGGAGTTCAGAGTAAACAGCAAATACAGAAACCATACAAGTCCTATAAACTGTTCTTGTGCTTATAAATAAGGCAAACATCATAATTATTGCTCGTACTTGGGGATTTCAGCAAAATATAAAATGTTAAGCTTTGGCCTGTTTGTGCTGTTGACATGAATGATATCTCAAATCATTTCTTATTGAGGAGAGGTGTGCTAATACCACTTTTATCGATTACACTTACAAACCCTTATCAACACTAGAAATTACAAAAAACAACGTAGCAACCACCTACACATTTAGTGTGAAGCCGTGACATACACCATGTTGGTTTTGTGGTTTGTGGAGGAAGAGGTGGCTGTTGGGTAGTTCCTGGTTCAAATTAAACGCTATATAAGCACTCAAGATGAAAGAGGAAGGACAGTAACAGCACAATGACAGAACACAGTGTACTGGTTATTAATTACTGATAGTAGAGTATTTATACCATCAACAAGCAGACAATATGTAGTATAATATTTTGTTTGTGAAAAGGGGCATTTATTTACACAGAACAAAATTATAAACGCAACACTTTTGATTTTGCCCCCATTTTTCATGAGCTGAACTCAAAGATCTGAAACTTTTTCTATGTACACAAAAGGCCTATTTCTCTCAAATATTGTTCACAAATCTGTCTAAATCCGTGTTAGTGAGCACTTCTCCTTTGCCGAGATAATCCATCCACCTCACAGGTGTGGCATATCAAGATGCTGATTAGACAGCATGATTATTGCACAGGTGTGCCTTAGGCTGGCCACAATAAAAGGCCACTCTAAAATGTGCAGTTTTATCAAACAGCACAAGGCCACAGATGTCGCAAGTTTTGAGGGAGTGTGCAATTGGCATGCATCATGCTGTCTAATCAGCATCTTGATATGCCACACCTGTGAGGTGTATGGATTATCTTGGCAAAGGAGAAGCGCTCACTAACACAGATTTAGACAGATTTGTGAACAATATTTGAGAGAAATAGGCCTTTTTGTGTACATAGAAAAAATTTTAGATCTTTGAGTTCAGCCCATGAAAAATGTGGGCAAAAACAAAAGTGTTGCGTTTATAGTTTTGTTCAGTGTATTAAAACGAATTCACAAAGTGTATATTTTCAAACATTTTTACATTGCTTCAGAAATAACTACAATAATACAGAAAAAAGCATACATGTACATAGTATTTGTAACTAGTAACTAATAAGTTTTGTTTAGCTATTATATTAAGCTATTTTCTGAATCAAACCCATGTACTGCTTTCTAAATTAAAATAGGAATTTTGAAATCTATATGTTATAGAACATTAAATAAAATAAACACCCAAAATAAAGACCCTATTTGGGAGAAATGAAAAAGTGACGCTATATTTTACGGTGGTGAATAACATTGAAAATATTTGTTTCGTATGATACATCTTGTGGCTTCTTGCACATCTGCAATCACATCCTCTATTTTATATTCATGTTCTCTTACACCTGGAGTATTTATAAATACTGTGCACCAAAATCCCTTTTCTGTCTGGTATCACCAAACATCTTGGGAATAAGCAATTTCTCAGCACTCATTCTCTTGCTGTCAGCAGCGTGTAGGACAAGAGCAGAATAAGAGGAACAGCTGTGGATTTCAGTATTACAAGATAAACATTTATAGGAAACACTGACCAGAACTTGATTGATCTAGGATACTTGGAACAGGCAACAATACAGTTTGGATTTATATATATATATTTCATAAATATTTCAAATTTCTTTTCAACGTTTTCATCAAAGAATCTTGAAAACAAAAATATTAAGCATTCAGCAACTGTTTTTAACACTGATAAGAAATGTTTCTTGAGCAGCAAATCAGCATATTAGAATGATTTCTGAAAGATCATGTGACACTGGAGACTGGAGTAATGATTCTGAAAATTCAGCTTTGACATCACAGGAATGAATTACACTTTTAAATATATTCAAATAATATTTCACAATATTTTGACTGTATTTCTGCTCAGCCTTGCATGGTGAGCATCAGATAATTTTTGCTAAATAAAATCCCACTGACCCTACATTTTTAAACAGTAGTGCATGCATTGTCTTCACAATGCATTTGGACACTTAAGCCACTGTAGCGTCTGGACCAATCAAACACACAATATATATTTTGTTTTTATATTTAACAAATACTCTGTAACCCCCCTCAGTTAACAAGCCATACGAGGACCCATGAACCCTTCCCCCCGGAATGCGTAACACCCCAGGAAGCCGAAACAGGCCCCTTTGTTGCATGGCAACCAACGCTGATATCACTGGGTTTATTGGCCAAAAGTATCTAAAGCAGGGAAAATCCCTGCATGTCCCAGGACAAACGCACAGTAGAAATTGACTTTTCTACTAATTAATTAATAGGAAAACCTTTCTTTGAATGAACACACATATTCTTCAGGCCATTGTGTATATTATTGCTGTTTTGTATTAATCTGTTGTATTATAGACTATTTTTATTCATGCTTACGATAAACCACTCATTCATATAAGTAACTCTACCATGTTACTCTACTATGAATTCGTATTCGGATGAGCTAATTGAGAATGTATATTGTATGTTTACACCTACGCAACATACTAGTGTTCTAAGAGTCTTTAATATCAGAGTGGCAAAGAGGAATTATTCTGAAAAAATAAAGATTAAATTCTCTTCCAGTGACTCGGCATCAGTGTGGAAAAGTCGAAAAGAAATCACCAACTACAAGACACCATCCCTCTCATAACCGGAGTCACTAATCATGCAGATTTACGCTACAAGCTTTTGTAGAATTGTACAGTAAGAAAGTTATTTCCCTTAACCAGGAAATTAACGTTCTTAGAATTGACAAGACAGTTGACCCTGAGAGGTCAGCTAAATATCTACAGCGGATCTAAAATATGAATAGTTAATTATAACTAGTTATGGTTAATTATTCATATTTCCTGTTGTGAGCTAAATTCGTTACACCACACTTTAAAATGTCTCATATTTCCTAGCATTGTCCAATACAGCAAGTGAAAAAACTGTGGCATTCATAGATCTATCCAGTAAATATGACTTCAAACATTTTTGAGGCACTGCACAATATGTTTGTGTCATTTTCTGTGTTTCTGTTGGATCCACAGAGCTACGGACATGAGCTGTGTACAAACAAATATTTTCTCCCATTTGGACTTTTTTTCTGTTCCTGTTTCTAGTTTTGTTTCTAGTCCTTTTGTAGCTCTTGTAGTTTCCCTCATTTCTCCCTGATGATTTGCTCCTGTGTCTAGTTAGGTTTGTTATCCCCACTGTATTTATGCCCCAGTGTTTGCTATTAACATTTGTTGGGGAGTTTAATAGGAGAACCCAATATTACTTTACATCCTAACAGCGATTTAAGGAAAGGGAAAGGACGTGACGTGTGGCCAAGTATGGCGCCCCATACTCTGAATTTGTGCTCTGCATTTCTCCCATCCGAATGCACACACACAACAGTGAGTAGTGAACAAACACACACACACACACTCAACATGGGGCAGCCATATTGGTAGTGGGCAGCCATTTTTGGTTCAGTGCCTTGCTCAAGGGTCTCCTCTCAGTCATGAGTATTGAAGGTGGAAGAGAGCGCGTTATATTCACTCCATAGGTATATTCACTCTTGTAGGTGCTTGAATGTAGGTGGGAATGTACATTCACTGCAGTCCATGACCTTTGGCTTACTAGTCTCTAGTCACTTGACTCTCTAAACATTAGGCCACACCTCCAAAAATGCAACACCTCTGCAGAGTCTCTATTATGTAAAAGAATGAGAGAGATATGAGTTTATTTTGACATGTTTGGCAGACCTGTTCCATCTGTTGTAATTTCCTGTTCATATCCTGTTCTGCCCATGTACTGTTCGCTGGTGTCTACAGTAACATAAGGCTGCAGAGAAAGCAGAACTGAATGAATGATTCAAATAGAGATTCAACTGAACCTTTCTGTATTCATATCAATCATGAATTTTAAAAAAACAATCCTTCAACAAAGCAACACAATGTTTAAATTTTATAGATTTCTTTCGAATTACTAGACTTGAAGAAAATGAAAATAATATGTGCTGTCACAATGCGTGTTGTGGGTAGAGTTTAAAGGGGTCATCAGATGCCCATTTTCCACAAGCTGATATGATTCTTTACGGTCTTAATGAAAAGTCTATAACATACTTTGGTTAAAATTTCTCAATGGCTTCTGTAGATGAAGCTGGATCGTGAATGATTCGCGCTTAGGCAGATTGGGGATCGGCGCATTCCTTTCAAAAAACGAAAATAACGTTAATCCTCTGCGTCTTCAGCTGCTCAGATGTCTGGAGTAAATGACGACTGCTATGTTCATTATTACATCCAGCAACAAAACACCGCAATCGCTTAATCTGAGACATTCTTGTCTTCCCCTGCACCGGAGTCGACACAATGGCAGACAGCTCACAGCTCACTCAGGGTGGGTCTAAGGTAAGACGGCCATGTTAATCAACTATCGTGGGAGCGGCCTGTGCAGAACATTCTGACAGGAATCTCAGAACAGCCTGATTTGAGAAAGGGGGGTTTAAAACAGTGATTTAAAAAAAAACACTGCGTGGATTTTTATCACTATAGGGTGAATGTGTACACACACTTCCAACACACATTTATGTTCAAACAACAACAAAAGTGATTTTTGCATCCGATGACCCCTTTAACAAATTGCTATATGGTTGCTAAAGTTTACTTTATTCACCTTCATGACAACACGAAAACAGGAAGTCACACGTGTGACTTCACATTTTTTGTTTTTGTTTGTTTGTTTTTAATGCTTCTTAATGAAATAGAAAGATTCTGCGAACAGATTAACATCCAAGAAAGAGTTACTCAACACTACACTGACATCATGAAGCCAATTTTCATTTTCTTGCAACTTTTTGTCCCACTCCCTCCCTCTCGGTGTCAACCAAAGCAGGGGGCTGGACCAACAAAACTCTTTCAGGCACTTCAGGCTTGTTCAGCATTAGAGTCAGCGAGAGAGACAGAAGACCTAGTCTGAGAGCAAGACTGAGAAAAGGAGGCATTCAAACATAAAAGTTGCTCAGGATCAAACCATAAGCCGTTTTCATTATTGATTTTTAATTTTGCGAGTTTCTTTCACTCTTTGACCATGAGGCACAAGCATCTGCTGAGTCTGGGTGAGTCACGCTTCAGATTTCTTCAGGATTGAAGTTTCCACTGATGAATGAAGAGACAGATGTTTGTATGGAGCCACTGTGTGGTTCTGCTAAATGAAACGTTGCCCTGCCAACAACTGCGTAATCATTGCATAAATTTACTGCAATAGTAAAACTGTATAATCAAAATATTGTGAGTTCATGTGATATTGTGAGAAAATGACAAGTGATACTGGGTGTTGTTTAGCTCAAAGTTAAAGAGTTAGTTCACTGAAAAATGAAGATTCTGTCATTACTCATTGTCGCTGCAAACCTTTATGGCTTTATTTCTTCTGGGGAACACAAAATAATTTATTGTGAAAAATGTTGGTAACAAAACCACTTTGATAACCACTGACAAAAACACACTTCAAAATGTCCTTTTTTATGCTCCACACAAAAATGAAAGTCATACAGGTTTGAAACAACTTGATGGTGAGTCAATTATGACAGATTGTTTTATTTTGGGGTGAACTACTTTAAATCGTGAAGTTACTTGGCTTTGATTTTGACAATGGAAAAATATTGACGGAAACCAAATCAGGACAGGAAATCCAAGGTGTTTTCATGTGTCCACAGCTGAGAGGCCCAGGCTGATGGGACAATGACATCAAACCCAGGAAAAACTATGAAGAGCGAAAAAAGTGTTACATAAACCTTACTGTTAAACTGAAAAAAATAAGAACAAAATCCTAAAAACATTGTTTGCCCGATGCTTGGTTACAAAATAATGAGCAAGACCATACCTTAGGTCAGTGTTTCCCAACCTTTTTTTAGTCGCGGCACCCTTTGGAAATTTTAACAAACTTGCGGCACCCTACAAAATTAATTTTGTCACAATATTTGAATTTCTAACTTCGATGTGATAATTTGAAAAGTAGATATTCGGTACAACAGGGAAGAACTGCAGAATATAATGTCATACAGATATTTTTAATATTATTAAAAAATGTTGTCCATGGTGGCAATCAGTTGGTTACTTTCTAATGAAGAGACCAATTTATATGATAGATTTTAATGTAGGCTTTTATACATATGTAAACATTATTTAATTACCAGTATAACTAGCAATCTCACAAATTTTTGCTCACTCAGTGTTTTTTAAATTTTACAGTGGGGTAATTTTGGTGCAGTAGCACGAGATAGCTTGATTTCAAACATTGAATTTAATAAAAAATTACAAGTAAGCAGTCAGTAATAAAGCAAGAACAAATAAAGAAATTAATAATGATAGCACAAATAAAAAATAACGACAGGCCTTCGAATTAAATAAATTGCTTTTTAGTTTTTCAGGTAGGTCTAACAGTAGGGGGTTAAGACATTTAACTTTTTTTTTTTTTACCAATTATCCAAATAATGTTTAGTCCTAGAAAGCTATTATTATCAGAACACGCGAGCATAACATAGTGGTTAGCAGATCAATGAATGAGAGGGCAGCGTTACCAGAGTTGCCATATATATACCACATCATGTTACAGCACAGTAGGGCTATTGCAGACAGAACCAATACTGTACTACATCGATGTTTCCTGTCGGCTCACTTTTTGAGCGGACTTTGCTGTTCCGATTTGCATGAACGGTATACGAGTGGAGTGACTGCATACATGCGCACGCGCATAGAGTGGGATAATACGCAGAGCGTCACACCACGTGAAAGTGAAACCTGAGCGGTGAACTAATTTTCGGCAGCCGAAAGTTCGGTGCATCTCTAATTATTGGCGACATCAGAAATGGATATTATATAATAGATGCTTTTTGAACATTTTAGCGATTTAAAAATATTAAAAAAGGATTTTTTACATGGCACCCCTGCTCTCGACAGACACCCCGGTTGGGAAACACTGCCTTAGGTTATGGCAAAGAAGGTTTTCCTATGAATTAATTAGTAGAACAGTCCATTTCTCCTGTGCATTTTTACCCCTTGTTTCTGGAGAAAGCAGAATGAGAGCCGGCTCGCATTCCACAAGGTTGTAAATGTATCGGGTTACCATGAAACCAGGGTCTTGTTCGGCGTCCTGGGGTGTTACAAAGTATTTGTGAAATCTAGCTAACAAAATATATATTGTGTGTTGGAGTGGTCCAGACGCTACAGCTGAGTCACCAATGTGGTTGTAAAAAGTGTTACGGCACTTTTAAACAGTCTTCTGGCTGACCAAGCCTGTGGTCAAAGCATGAGACAGTGCGGTGATCTGTATGCTGGTTCTGAAAGTGAAATCTGTTAGCCACAGTACTGCGCAGCACCCCACCCATAGCTCTCGAGCAGTGTACTTCCTGACTGGCCATCATCTCAATGCAACTGTCATGAACAATGAGTGGAAATAGAATTAGCTTAATAGAATTATTTTTTTCTTTGATACGTCTTCCAACTTTGTATTCTAAGACATAAAGCCATTATAGGCAATACGTAATTTTGGTTAATTTTAGCATGTCTTACCTATGAGATTAGGATGGGTCAAAATGTGGCTCAGTTTGACATGCATGAGAGCAATATAGTCGATGTTACCATTTCATTACATAACTACTTTAGTCAAATTGAAAATTATCATGAATTTATTCATTTCTTTTTCATTTAAATTTCTGAATGCCTTTGGTTTGACTTTTGACCGTTCCTAAAACTATCTGCATTTTGCAAGTTAACATAAAAACATCCCATATTATCAATGTGGTCTCAGACTCACTATATGTGCATTAAACTACACCAAAGACACTAAACTTGCAGTAACAGACTCTTTATTTTCTGCTTATAGTTCTTCTGTTAGCACTGACAGAGAACATCCTGATGCAAACACCCTGCGTACTTGGATATGTAAAGCGCAAGGGAAAGTGTGTAGGTATGAATAAAAAAGCTAACATATAGGTCTATGATACTTTGCTTAACAGGATTTTACTTGGGTTGTGCATGGTAATGTAACCCTTTTACCACCTGGCTCGTTATAGTAAGGGAATAACTATTCAGTGCATGCCCCCTTTAAACTCTAAATAACAAATTGGCAAAAGAGACATTCCAATGTATACAACTATGTGTAGGGTTAAATATGATCCTCACCTTTAAAACACTAATTAGAGGTTTCCCATAAATAATATTAATTAAATAACTCAAAATATGTACCTTTGGTTACCACTTAACTTTTGAATATATTTTACACTGTTTTACAGTGTAGAAAGGATAAACACACACAATAAATGCATTTTAGGGTTTTGTATTAATTAAATTAAAACACAGGTCATACAATTACCCAATTCAAATGTGAAATAATATTTTAAACCCTTAGATGTGTTAATCACATAAAGTCAACCTGAGTGCACTCTTAGTGTTTTATGCAAGCTTGCGTTGGCGCGTTGGAGCTCATATCCATTTGAAAACACCGCAACAATAATCCTACCAGTCTGAAGAAAATCCCAGTCCTCACGATCCAAGGAACAAAGAACGTGGGCACACGGAATCCCACTTCCCTGTCATCCTCCGCGCAGGTGAGTGCTGAATCTCCGGCGGCAACACCATCTACTTCCTTGCGGCTCTCGGCGAGGAAATCACCACAGACACGACGAAGTTAGCTTTAGCCTAGCTTAGCTCTCTCAGCTTCGTCTTTGGAAAACACAGTTCAACTCACTCTCTCGCAGCGCAGGTTGTCCATGAACTCTCCTGCGGTCCACTGGAGCAAGGATCAGTTTTCCCGGCTTGCTGCTCTAAGCACTTTTTACCATTTTCCCCGGACACATTGGCATGACCTGTTCAGTCCTCCGCGCTTCTCAATATTTTTATCTTCTTCTACGCTTCCGTTTTTTGAATAGGCATTCCTTTGAGACTGAGTGTAGACAGATTACAGTAGGCTTTGGGTATGGCGTGCATGGAGAAGCCTAAATGATCAATGGCTCTTTCAGGACAGGTACTTTCCTTGGTCACTTTAGATACTTGACACATAGCTCTGATGCCATCTGCGGAAATGTCTGTCCATTGCCTTTCAGAATTTTGGTTAGGGTGTGGGTGCCTTGACAGTGCGTCTGTGTCTATATTTTGGACTCCTGATCTGTACTTGTGACTGAAGTCATATGTGGACAGAGCTGCCAGCCAATGGTGGCCCGTTGCGTCTAATTTGGCAGACGTCAACACATAGGTCAAAGGGTTGTTATCGGTTCTGACCTCAAACTTTGTACCATACAGATAGTCATGTAGCTTATCGACTACGGCCCACTTTAAAGCAAGGTATTCCAGCTTGTGTGCCGGAGAGTGACGTTCAGATGGAGTTAGGCTGCGACTAATGAAAGCGACTGGTCTGAGCCCTTCACCTTGGTCTTGGTATAAAACTCCACCAAGCCCTTCTTGACTTGCGTCAACGTGTAGCACGTAGGGTAACTGGGAATTTGCAAAGGCCAACACAGGAGCATTTGTTAGTCTTTGTTTTAACTCCTCGAAAGCAGCTTCGCATTTGTCATCCCACCGACAACCAAATGGTTCTGACGGGTTGAGATAGGTTTGTTCATGCTTTTTCTTGGATCTTTCCGCATGAGGTGGGTAACCAGACAGGAGTTGGTTTAGAGGGAATGCAACTTTGGAATAATCTTTGACAAAGCGTCTGTAATATCCACAGAATCCAAGGAAAGATTTCAAGGCAGTTCCAGTAGTTGGTCTGGGCCAGGTAGTTACTGCTTCTGTTTTCTTTGGATCTGTAGACACGCCTTCTTGTGACACAATGTGGCCGACATAGGATACTGAGGGTTGACAAAACTGGCATTTGTCTAACGACAGTTTGAGGCCCTCCTCTTTGAGGCGGTCAAGTACTTTTAGCAGTCTTAGCCTGTTCGTGCTCTTCGAGTGTAGCGCCAAACACGTAAGGTCATCTAGATAGACCAACACCTCCATCAAATTCATGTCACCTACAGTTCTTTCCATAATTCGCTGAAAAGTTGCAGGAGCACCTGACACTCCTTGAGGCATCCTGTCGAATTGGTAAAAACCAAGTGGACATGTGAAAGCAGTCTTCTCTTTGTCCGACTCACCCATGGGCACTTGGTAGTATCCACTTCTGAGATCTAGGACACTGAACCATTTGCTTCCATTTAGACAAGCAAGTGTATCCTCAATCCTGGGCACTGTGTATTGATCAGGGATAGTCCGTCTGTTTAGCGTACGGTAGTCCACACACATGCAGATCTTCCCATTTTTCTTTCGTACGACCACTATAGGGGATGCATACGGACTGCGTGACTCCGTGATTATGCCAGCTTCTTTTAGTTCTGACAGGTGCTGTCTAAGCACTTCGAGATCTGCAGGTGGCAAGCGACAAGATCTTTCTCTAAATGGCTTGTCGTCAATAGTTTTTATAGTATGTTGCGAGCTTTTACTGCAACCCACATCGAACTCGTGAGTGGAGAAAACATCGCTCCGTTCAATCATTTTGTTGACTAGCCACTCTTTCCATTTCTTAGGAACAGGTGAGGTTCCAAAGTCGAAAGAAGACGGGGTCAGTTTCTTTGAATACGTGATGCTTGCCTCTTTTTTCACAGTAGGTGTTGGCAGCACGTCAACGGGGAAGAGGTAGGCAATTGGCATACCTCTGGTCAGTGTGATCTCTTTTGATGAATTGTTACTGACCAAGATCGTGATTCTTCTGGAACTTACAACAGTGACTGACTGCAGTTCGGGTCTCACTAAGATTTGATCTGGGAACCTTGGTTCTTCTATAAAATCATCAGGTGAGTCCACCAAAATAGCTTGGGTACTTGGTATCCCTCGAAACTTTGGCACGCCTCTGACCCTTGCTACACCACCTGGGCGTATTGTTATTGGCTTTGGTTGGGCAAACCATACGGATCCTCTTTTGTGGCTATCAGTTTCAGGTTGGGACTTTGAGATTTTCATCCATAGCCTTTCTGAAAGCAGGGTGGATGTGTTGTACTGTTGTGACGTTTTCTCCTTTGTCTTTGTAACTTTTGAGAAGTCTTCTCACAGTGGGTGTGTTTGTGCCAACAAGTATAGCAGCATTATCTTTCATGACTGGGTCAGGACAGACAAGTACAAGTGCATCAGTGGTCTCTGTCACGCCTACATCGGCTTCCCTGAACTCCAGCTTGAGTGACAAATAGCCATCATACGGGTAATCCGCAGGACTGAGACCCCATGTCTGTAAAGCACTGATAGGTGTCAATGGCAGGTGCATCAGGTATCTGTCGTAGAAAGATCTGTAGAGCAGAGTGACTTGAGAACCAGTGTCGAGTATGGCTTTAGTGTAAATGCCTTCAATCTGGACTGATACAGCAGAGCTAGGGCCAGCTAAGCCTTTAGGGATAGTGTCTTCCAATTCTTTCTCTGTTTTGATGCTCTTGGAATGTGTCTTTAAGTCCGGGACACCAGGCCGTTCCTCTACTGGGCCCTGTGGTAGTTTCCCGATTTCTTTGTGAGTTTGATAAGCCGCTTGTTGACTCTTTGGAGGTTTTCAACACCTTAACATTCTCTCATGTAATGTCCGTCTTCTCCACATCGATAACAAACTATTCCAGGTTGGTCTCTGTTGCTCTTTGGTCTTTGTGGAGCTGTATTTTTTTTATATTCGCTTTTGGTTGCATGTTCAGGGTTGGAACTTTTTGTTTCGGCTTGAGCTGCTGCTGCCGCATCAGTTGCAGCCTTGAGATTGTTCAATTCAGCTTTGATCACGCTGAGTTCACTTTTGAGTCATTCAACTTCAGGATCAGTTTTATTTTCGAGTGCTGGTTTGGTGACTGAGGTGGACATCATAAACACCACTTAAGACTACTGCATGAGCGGGATCTAGCTGATGTCTTTTACACCACGCTGCAATCTCTACTGCCTCCATTTTGTCAGTCTAGAGCAGAAAAAGAAACCAAAACCTTCAAGGTATACAGCAAAACTCAATAAAACATTCAACAATATCACAAATAACTCAATGCTGGGTAAACTGTATGTTTAAAAAAAAATCCCGGACAAAGCCCCCAAAAATGTAACCCTTTTACCACCCGGCTCGTTATAGTAAGGGAATAACTATTCAGTGCATGCCCCCTTTAAACTCTAAATAACAAATTGGGAAAAGAGACATTCCAATGTATACAACTATGTCTAGGGTTAAATATGATCCTCACCTTTAAAACACTAATTAGAGGTTTCCCAAAAATAATATTAATTAAATAACTCAAAATATGTGCCTTTGGTTACCACGTAACTTTTGAATATATCTCACAGTGCCTGTTTTACAGTGTAGAAAGGATGAACACACACAATAAATGCATTTTAGGGTTTTGTATTAATTAAATAAAAACACAGGTCATACAATTACCCAATTCAAATGTGAAATTATATTTTAAATCCTTAGATGTGTTAATCAAATAAAGTCAACCTGAGTGCACTCTTAGTGTTTTATGCAAGCTTGCGTTGGCGCGTTGGAGCTCATATCCATTTGAAAACACCGCAACAATAATCCTACCAGTCTGAAGAAAATCGCAGTCCTCACGATCCAAGGAACAAAGAACGTGGGCACACGGAATCCCACTTCCCTGTCATCCTCCCCACAGGTGAGCGCTGAATCTCCGGCGGCAACATCGTCTGCTTCCTTGCGGCTCTCAGCGAGGAAATCACCACAGACACGACAAAGTTAGCTTTAGCCTAGCTTAGCTCTCTCAGCTTCGTCTTTGGAAAACACAAGCTGTGTCTCATTTAGAAGGCTGCGTCCTCCGGAGGTCGCATTCGAAGGCTGCATACGTCATCGAGGCTGTCTCATTTCAGAAAAGCAAGTAGGACACTCCGAATGCGACCTTCGAATGCGACCTTCTTTCACAAGAAATCGGAGGATGCATGAGGTGTATCCTTCGCTGCTACAGATAACCCACAATTCTTTGCGTCGCCGTGAACAACCGTTGTTAATTTGAAAAAATGCCAGCACCGGCTGATGTAACGTACACACAAGCGCAGATGTGGTGTGTAGAACTTACCTTAGTTCGCCTCGGTAAACACGGATAAACTTTGTTTTAAATATCTTCCTCCTTTTTTTCTCTAATAGATGTCTGCTGTACGTACGCTGCAGTTCCTCAACATTGAACAAAATAAAACAAGTAAAAGCATTTTTTTTTTCAAATTACTTTCCAAATTTAGAAATAATTTTCCTTTGTTTAAGTAGTGTGAGAGCGCAACGATGCTCTAAATGTGTTGGCATAGCAACGTGATACTTCCAGTTTCCTTTTCCGCCTGTCCTACGAAGGCCGTCTTGTTTAATTCTTGGTTGAGGACACTTCGTACATGCATCCTACAGAGGATGCGACCTCTAGAGGATTCGACCTCCGGAGGGTGCAGCCTTCTAAATGAGACACAGCTACAGTTCAACTCACTCTCTCGCAGCGCGGGTTGTCCACGAACTCTCCTGCGGTCCACTGGAGCAAGGATCAGTCTTCCCGGCTTGCTGAAAAGCGGCTCTAAGCACTTTTTACCATTTTCCCCGGACACATTGGCATGACCTGTTCAGTCCTCCGCGCTTCTCGATTTTTTTCTCTTCTTCTACGCTTCCATTTTTCCCATAGTACACTCAAAGCATCATGAAATAATAATAGATGAAATATATCTGGGTTTTTATCTTATAAACGACCTATACATTTTTCTATATATTTATAAAAACGTTTTTAACACTATGCAAATGCATATTTTAACTTTTATACTAAAACTATGAAATTATGTAATTATTTACCACATAATGAAATACATTAAATGCCTTAATGCATCATTATAATGAAATAAAATACATTCTTGTGGATAAAAGAAAAAACACAAAATATTCTGATTTACTGAATAATCAGGATATTACACTAACATTTATACAAGATTCACACAAACACACAAATAATAATCAAGTTCTGTTGATATTGCTCTATATTATTGAATAGCTAGAAATTATAGGCCTATTGCAGATATAGGACACATTCATGAAACAGTACTTTTTAATGAATTTTAAATAAAAATCAGGAAAAGGTGCTATGGTTATTCAAACTTTCTCTGTCATTGTTATAGATGACGATGAGTGTGTGTCTCAACCATCCATTTGTGGAGAAAATGCAAGATGCTTCAACACTGACGGCAGCTACTACTGTCAATGTCATGAAGGATTCACACCTCTTTCAACTCATAATTTCACACAAGCGGATTCAATTTCATGCAAAGGTAAAGAGAGCTTGATATGATGAATCTCACATGATCTCTGAGCAGCAGAGAAAACATCTGAATCTCTGTTCATCTCATTTCAGACATCAATGAATGTGTGGATGGCAGCGCTGATTGTGGTCCTAATGCAGAATGTGTCAGTTCTGAAGGAGGTTATAATTGCACGTGTGCAACTGGCTACATTTCCAGCAATGGAAAAGAAATATTTAATTCAGGACAAGGAGTTCAGTGTATTGGTATCAAACAATTTTATCCTACGTATTTTTTGGCCATCTGTTTGCTTGCAGTCTAATGTGAGAGTTTTCAGTTGAGAGTTTTGTTTATTATCTGTCCCTAAATTACAGACACCGATGAATGCAATGATCCCAGTTTTTGTGGAAACCATGCATCATGTCATAACACTGCTGGAGGTTTCTACTGCATCTGTGATGCTGGATTCAGACTAAAGTCAGGAGAAACTAACTTCACTGATACAAGTGAATTCTGCGAGAGTAGGTCCTTTCAAACCATTCAAGTTTACATTTTGACACACTGAAGTTTCTGTTTATTTTTGAGAAATCTAATATCCTCCAAAATGCTGTTTTGATGTTGTTGAAGATGTATGTGACGTTGATAAATCTTTATGTGGAGGAGGAGTCTGCAAAAACAGCAAAGACGGTCATGAATGTTTGTGCAGCTTAGGATTCACCAACTATGGTCACAAACAAATGAAATGCACAGGTTAGAGTTCTCTGTTAAAAGTTTATTTTGGTTCCTAAATATCTCTTATATTTCATGTTTTCCCATAATTCATAACGCAAAACAGTTGCCTTAGTTTTAACATGAGCACAAAACAGCTATGGAACATTGCATTGACATAAATGTGCTCCAGCCCAAAACATTATATGCCGTGTGAGTGCAGGACAGCAAGGGAGTGGGAAGAGGGGATAATCGCAATCGGGTTTGGTACAACGCAACCGTGCCTAGTGAGAGTATGCACTTAAAGAGCTATTTCTACCTGTTCAAACCCCTAAAACTAGTTTTGTTGGTATAAATGGATGTAGTTATGTTGATTCAGTGATATTATGTAAGGTTACTATTTTGTTCAGTGTAATATTATTGATTCTTGTTTAATGAGCTGTTGTGCAACACGTGCTGCTGATCTGAATATCAGATGTGATCACCTAATCCCAGCCATACTTTTTTTCATGTGATATTGATATTATGTTAGTTTTGTTTTTCAGAGCTTAAGTGTGACAGATTATTAAGTGAGAGCAAAGCATCTCAGGTATGTGACTTTTACTAGACCACTGATACAGAATATGAATATTACAGTAATTCATAATTAACCAGAATGCTGATTTCTCTTTTCTGTAGGCATCACCAAAGCTCACAAAACTCATCTCTTTGATGAACAACAGCTGTCAGGTACTGAGTCAGAGCGAGTCTGTCAGGAATAATACACAAGAGGATGGAGAGAAACTTTTGGAGGTGACACTTTTTAAATCCGTTTTTATGGCAAAAATAAAACAGTTTTTAAAAAATGCTATTTGTAATAATGTCAAAAGTTTTACTTTATTATGTTGGCTTTAGAAAGCCCATTTATTATTATTAGTAGTAGTTGTTGTTATAATTATTAGACTACATTTTTTATTTTAAAATTCCCAGAGCTTTCAATTTATACACTCTTAAAAATAAAGGTGCTTAAAATGTTCTTCAAGCAATGCCATAGAAGAACCATTTTTGGTTCCACAAAGAACCATTCAGTCAAAGGTTCTTTAAAGAACCATCTCTTTCTTCCCTTTTTATAATCTCAAGAACCTTCTTTCGCCTCAAAGAACCTTTTGTGAAACAGAAAGATTCTTCAGATGTTAAAGCTTCTTTATGGAACCATTTAGACAAAAAGGTTCTTCCATGGCATCGTGAAGCACCTTTATTTTTAAGAGTGAATAACCACTAAATTCATGACAGACCTTCGCACTGTTCTGACATAGTGTGGCATAGCAAAGCCTAAAAATACGGAGTCCTTAAAGAGACATGGTGGTGGGAAAAAATTCAGGGTGAGTAGAAAAAATTCCGGGCGGGAGGAAAAAATATTTTTGAAATGTTATGCGTTCACTCTCAACACTTTTGCGTTCCCTCGAGATACTTTGCATTCCCTCGCAAAACTTTTGTGTTCTCTTGCAAAGATATTTGCATTCTCTATTGTCAATGGTTAAATATTAGGGGGGAAACCCATTTTATAGAGACATCAGTAGTATTGGTATCAGTGATACTGGCCTTCAGTCATAAAAAAGATGCCATAAAATAAATATTAAAAATATATGTCTTTATAGTCTATATGTCAATATAGTCTTTATGTTGTTTGTACATTAATTTTAAGATTTAATGTGAAATTATTGCAATATAAAAGTATATTTAAAACGTTAAAGTTAGGTGGGATTAATCGCAATTAATCTCAGAAGAAATGTGTGATTAATTAGGTCATTTTTTTAATCGATTGACAGCACTAGTGGTAAAGTGTCTTGCAGACATTCACAGAGTTCAAATGAGTGCTTTAAACATCATCTTGATCCACAAATCTCTCTCATTTCACCCACCACAATACAGGCCTTTCTGTGTGATCAAGATGATCTGCTTCATGGTGGCTTCAATGGTGATAATGATATAGTCTCAGCATTTTTTAGGATTGCGGTAATCATACTAAAACTGATCGGACATCTACTGTCAGCAAGCCAGACCAGGAAAATATGCGCTAAAGCAGGTAAGAAATACGTCACTAAACATTACACTTCAGTACCACTAGTACCATCTTCAGTAGCATCTGCTTCAATGAATCTGTTTTACATTTGTAATGTGGTTTTTGCCCTCCAGATGTGGAAATGTTAGTAAAGAGGGGCAATTCTCCACCTGAGGGTCATTTCATGATGAATACTAGTGGAGCACAATTGACCTCCCACTGGGACACAGCAACAGGAAATACATACCTCGGTACACATTCTTATAAATACAACATAAAAAAGTGTCAGTATATTGTGTTTTATTGTAAAATATTGTATATTTTATTGTGTCAGTATAAAACGATTTTTACTGTCTTTGTGCATCAACCAGGCTTTACGACTGCAGCTCTCCTCAGCTACAAAGGTCTGGAGGAATCACTCAACTGCTGTTTTAACCATTTAGAGACACAGCAAAAGCAAACTTTCAAGATCAATTCAAAAGTAGTAACTGCCACTTTTAGTTACTATGAGACAACCAACCTAAAGAAACCAATAAAGCTCACGTTTTATCACTTGACGGTATGGAACAATTTGCTCTCAATGTACCACATATAATGTGTTACACCAATATGATATACTATCAACTAACAATTCTGCACATACATTTCCCTCCAGAAAAAGAATGAGAAGCATATGTGTGTGTTTTGGGATCCTGAACTGGAAGGAGGCGCGTGGTCAACACATGGCTGCACTACAGTGAGATCCAGTGCTGATCAGACCGTCTGCTCCTGTTCTAAGCTCGGCAGTTTTGCTGTGATGACGGTTCTCTGTGACACTGGGGTCTGTAGGCCTACTCTTAACTTTTGTCAGCAAGGCAGTAAATCTTAAGCTCATCATAGAAGTGAAAATTCTAAGCCAAAAGTAGGGGGTGGGGTGAATTAACAGCGCTATTTTCCACCCTCAATGGCTGAGGTGCCCTTGAGCAAGAGGGCAACTAACCCCCAATTTTAAATGGCTGCAGAACCACTGCTGTGTGTGAATGGGATAAATGCAGAAGACAAATTCAGAGTATTGAAGGATATAAGGATCTTCAAATTCAAACTGTGTGTGTTTGTTATTTCAAGGCTTTTATTGTCACAGTTGTTGTGAAATAATTTTCCATTGCTATTGCTTGTTGTATAATAACACTTGTCGGATTTGTGTTTCTCATTTGAAGCCTGAGCATTGAAACGTATGCAACTAAAATTATTCAATAAACTTGACTCCTTTTTATCATCATTACTTTGTCTCCTGCTTCTGCTCTTCACTGGATTTACAGTCAACTTCTGGGCTGACAGAAGACTGTTGATACAAGACTTGCCGACTAGTTGTTCTGTTACCAGACAAAACAGGTATTTTTCTGATAGGATCTGGTGTCTGGAGCTGGATCTATTTCTGGCATGGAGGCATAATCTAACATTACATAAAGAGTAGCAGCAGTGGGATTTGACTGATTCATATCATAGAAAAACAGAAAATGTGCTTGTAACTTTCTGCCAGGGCATCACCTGTTAAATTTGTAGACACTTCCTTTAACCATAAAACACAATTTTTACACAGAATTTTCTTAGAGCTCAACGATATGAAGGTCGTCAAGGGCAGTACGTTTTTGCAGTAGCGATACATTGTGCCATCCTCACTACCCAATGTAGAGCTCCCCTGTCAGATGCTGAGCGATTTCCATAGAAGATGGCGATACAGCTGGTTAATACACTCTAACATATAACGCCTCTGTAGAAACCAGTGAGGGTGGAGGAGTAAATGCCATCTCTCTTCAGCTTCCTTAGAAAATACAGGAGCTGTTGGGTGTTCAGAGAGATGTGTGGGCCCAGGATTTTGAAATTTTGTGTTGTCTGATGTGTAATGATGGTCAATGTGGGGCTTTGGTGCATCTGAAGTCAACAGTCATCTGTTTTGTCTTGTTTGCATTCAATTGATGTTCTTTCTCATAATTGTTATTGATGAATCCCATAACCACGTCGTTGTCACCTGCAAACATTACGATGTTATCGCTTTGGTGTTTTGCTATTGACTGTTCGCTGAAAGCTTACTTGGTTTTTATGTGCATGTAGTACCCCTGTCAGGGAGAATATTAACACAGTAAATACACACGATGCGATGCTTCACTTTCACAGCTTTACTCAGAATGAATTGTAGCAATGAACCAATAATTATTGCATACAACAATAAATGTATCAACTCAAATATCTAAATAACTTCCCTCCAATCAAAGGCACTTTACCAAATTTACAATGTGACTAAGCCTGAGTACATATTTGAGGTAGTATGCATTCTACATTCAAGTTTTATATTCACTGTACCCAGCAGTACCTTCAATTACCTTCAAACAAAATAATTCACAGTATGAACTTCACATGTTCACATTTACATACCTCACATGCACGTGTGATTCAGTATGCACACACCACATGTTGTATTAGTCTATACCTTCATGGTGTTCACACATTTACGTCACATATAACAATATAACCTATTAACAACAGGAAGGTAACTCATAATATAATCGCTACATTTATATTTAATTGCCCAACATACACGTGCATCCACCAGCGCATATTAGCCACATGCTAACGTGGTACGGTCGTGCTATGTCAGCTTAAACTCATAAACACAACTTACACATTACTTTAGAACATACAACATTAAGATGGACGCATCTAGAGAGAGTTTTATACATTAGTGTGCAAATGTGCATTTCAATACCTGTCAGGGAGAATATTAACACAGTAAATACACACGATGCGATGCTTCACTTTCACAGCTTTACTCAGAATGAAGCGCATCACGAGAACTCCCTGGGAATACGTACGTACGCACACGCGCGTGGCCAATCAGATACGCCCACTTTAAACATAATAACATTTTACTCCATAACATACTAGAAATATTTCTAAACACCTTAGTTATTTCAAAACATAACACTTGAAAGTATTTTCCAACATTTGTATAAATAATTATTTAAACCGAAGACCTATTACATTAACTTGTATACACTAACAGCATCACATGAATTACAGTATACAGTATTTCACCCATAGTAATCTCCAGCATTTTATACTGCATATGCAGTCCAGCCTATTACACTCTCCCCTCAGTATTTAGATGTCGTCCCCGACATGTGACCTCTTAGGAGTCAATTAACTCATAAATGCGGCTTTGCATTTCACATAGATATTTATACAACACTGTCTAGCAATGGAATTAAGTAGCACCTACGTATATAGTGAGTGCCTTAATCAATGTTTTTTTTTTTTCTTTTTTTTTTTTTTTCCACATTCTCCGACTGACAGCATACAGTTGCAATAACTCAGTGGCATTCTTTTCCTGATAGTGGGAATGTAGGATGCGTCTGAGGGTCGGAAGAGTTAAGTCAGCTTTCCCTTCCAAATAGCTACGCAGCTGGAGCCCCGGCGTAATGGATCGAATTACAGCATCGATGATTTCCTGCTCTGCATACCCCTTGCTCAGCCCGTTTTCTATTTGACGAGCCAAACTAGAAAATGATAGTCTGTCCTTTTGGCCTGGTTCACCAATTAAACCTGCGATTTTGAACTCTTCATGCCAAATCACTGACGCGTTGTGTCTGTGTGGTGGTTGTGACTGATCTGCCTGTGCCCCTGCTGTGCTATGTGGAACAGTAGTATTGACATTCATGGCCTGAAGTGATTCGGCTATAGCACCTGTTTCTCTATCTGTCATCTGGGCCGTGTTCATTGCCCCTTCAACGTTTCCTGGTGCCACCTCTTTTCCTGGATTATCAACAGTAGTCACTGTAAGATCACTTATTTTCTCATTGATCATCAATAACTCAGCCATGCCATTATCTTCTAGTTCTTCCAGCTCACTCCTTAATAAATAGTTGCTTAGGTATTTTATGAGTGAGAGGCGAGTCACATTTGTTACATCTGTCACTGTAATGTGCAAGAAAGAGCAGAGTTCTACTA
>NW_015505276.1:1618544-1635822 GCF_001515645.1 Sinocyclocheilus grahami | reverse complement strand
TTAGAAAGATACAGCTGTAAGTCATTTTGAATACGGTCATTTTGCAGCCCAGTTAAGACGGAGTGTAGAAACATGTTCTGCACCAAAACAGGGTCATATTTCAGCCCAGATTCGTCCTCTTGTGAGGCAAACAGAATTTTCTGTCTTAGATCGAGGGCACGGATCAGAAAATTTTGTGGAGTTTCCTTGCTGCGCTGACTCTCTGTGGTCAGTTGTTTATATAACTCAGTGGCGTTCTTTTCCTGATAGTGGGAACGTAGGATGCGTCTGAGGGTCGGAAGAGTTAAGTCAGCTTTCCCTTCCAAATAGCTACGCAGCTGGAGCCCCGCCCGGCGTAATGGATCGAATTACAGCATCGATGATTTCCTGCTCTGCATACCCCTTGCTCAGCCCGTTTTCTATTTGACGAGCCAAACTAGAAAATGATAGTCTGTCCTTTTGGCCTGGTTCACCAATTAAACCTGCGATTTTGAACTCTTCATGCCAAATCACTGACGCGTTGTGTCTGTGTGGTGGTTGTGACTGATCTGCCTGTGCCCCTGCTGTGCTATGTGGAACAGTAGTATTGACATTCATGGCCTGAAGTGATTCGGCTATAGCACCTGTTTCTCTATCTGTCATCTGGGCCGTGTTCATTGCCCCTTCAACGTTTCCTGGTGCCACCTCTTTTCCTGGATTATCAACAGTAGTCACTGTAAGATCACTTATTTTCTCATTGATCATCAATAACTCAGCCATGCCATTATCTTCTAGTTCTTCCAGCTCACTCCTTAATAAATAGTTGCTTAGGTATTTTATGAGTGAGAGGCGAGTCACATTTGTTAAATCTGTCACTGTAATGTGCAAGAAAGAGCAGAGTTCTACTAATTTCTCTCGTGACAATGTGCATAGTTTCTCTCCTATTTCCTCCTGGAGATTTTGAAGAGCATCCATTTTCTTTACTATTTTTTTTCTCTCTCTGCAGGGTATAGCAGTGTTGGAAGTGATGGTTACTTCACTAATCTGGGCCTCGTCGCCTCTGTGATTCACTGTACCTCCAGCGCACAAGCCACTTAATCAGGTATGCTCCCCACTTCACTTTACTGCCTCACTGCTGTCGGTTGGTTTAAGTTGAGGGGATGTAACTGGGTGGGTCTCGCTGATGAAGGCGTCAAACCACCCAACCACAATCCGGCTAAGAGTTTGGGTTCCTTGCCACTTAATATTTGGCAAAACTATCAACTTGACTGCACTGACACTATTGGATGAGAAGTGAACTGATTTGGATGATGACATCACTGAATCAACAATGAACTGACTTTAACAGAAAAACTGACTGTTTACTTTTGTCCTCTTTTTAGATCAACACGGAAGTGAGCCGTTTTCTGTGAATGTGCGAGACTTCCAGTTCATTAGCCTCTGCAGGGAAATAACGAGAAGAATAACAAAGAATAATCAAAATAATATGGTAGTAGCTATACCCGACACCTTTTGTCAAAAATGATTGATGGCTTTGACCTTTGTGACCTTTCCCCCTCCCCACGTGGCCCCTCCCCCACATAGTGACCGCCCACGTTGCGACCGCCCACGTTGTGTTGACCCCGGTGACCTATCCAGATGTGAAAACCAGTATATGTGAAATTCCGACGTCAACCTATGACCTCCAGGGATGAAAAATTATGTTTGTTCAGCTGTATGTATGTGTCCGAGCGGTGACAGGCTATAAATGAACTCCTGAAGAATGTTTTGAAGATTTTAATGGTCCGTTCCCACATCCGGGGGTTTGCCCATCTGGGGTCTGCGTGTCCGGTTGCATTCCAAGGCATGCTTAGATAAATAGACCCTGGCACTTCTGTGGAAAATCAGAAAAGAGCTGCGAAATACATAGACATGTCAGGTTTATACGCACCTAAAACTCCCGAGAAGGAATGGGATGAACAATAAACAGAATAAATCAACAATTTTAACAAATTCTCTCTCTCACCCTCTCTCTCTCTCTCTCTCTCACACACACACACACACACACACACACACACTGTCATTCTGATAAATTGAAAATAAAAATGTTTAGCTTAATGAATAAATAAAGAAATGGGAAAATCCCTCACATTTTACAGGAAGCAGGAACCAGAATATGCCATTGCGTTATTTCAGCAGCTTCTCAAACGATATGTTTAAGATCTGTATCCCCTCTAAGTCTGTCTAAATCCTGAGGACGACGGCGGTGTAGTTGACTGTGATGGTATGGCATGGAGCTAGCCATTATTTTGCAGTCTTGATTCGAACCTCATGCGGACCGGGGTTTAGAAATGTTTTAATTATTCAGTTAATATTACATTTATTCACGCATTTTTAAATATTACCTAGACTTGTTTTATTTCACAGTGTTTTGGGTACATAGTGTTTTGGGTATAAGTATCACGACTGTCTATCTTTCCTATTCTAACTTGCAGAAAATTGTACCGGAGAACATAGTTGGAATGTTTACAGATGGTCTCATGTGGCTATCTTTACAGACGTAATGTTACGCTTTCTTTTAAGAAGCTTGTTTAAATAACAACAATGCCTCTTTACATATGCTTTGGATTTAACCTTTAATATTAAATATTCATAAATATTCTTAATTTAGACACGGTTGTAAAATACGCAGTCCTAAGGTATCAGGGCATTTTTGCTCTCTCTCTCTCTCTCTCCCTCGGGCTTCCGGTTGTGTGAGTGAGTGGTTGCGGGTGGAGAGCTAGCGTTTATACCTCTTTTTCTTCTGTTATGTTAAAACATAGAGGAGGTTGAGCGGGCCATAAGACGCATTGAAAATAACCTTTTAAAAGGCGAGGAGACTGGAAATAATGAATTGCACACAAAAAGGTTGGAGCTGCGTTCCTTGTTGCAAGAAAAAGTGAAAGGAGCACTTGTGAGGTCACGATATATTCAATTAAAAGATATGGATGCCTCAAGTACTTTCTTTTTCAACTTGGAAAAAACTTCTGTGAAAGATCAGCGCATGACATGTTTAAAATGTTCAGATGGTCATGTAACAGCAGATGGAGGGGAAATGAGGAGATGCGCTATGGACTTCTATACCAAGTTGTATGACAAGGAACAATGTGATGAGCAATGTGTTCAGGATCTTTTAGAAGGTCTTCCTCAACTTTGTGAAGCGGAACAAGCTGAACTGGATAAAGAAATAAGCTTGGAAGAACTCACTAATGCTGTTAATCAACTGGCATCTGGACGTGCACCTGGAATAGATGGGCTCACTATTGACTTTTATAAACATTTTTGGAGGGTTATTGGACCTGATTTGCATGAGGTTTTAATGAGCTCGTATGATGATAATGTACTCCCGGCCTCCTGTAGAAGGGCTGTTTTAACATTACTTCCTAAAAAGGGAGATTTAACTGAACTTAAGAATTGGAGACCTGTTGCTCTTTTGTGTACAGACTATAAAGTGCTCTCTAGAGCCTTGTCTAATAGGATAAAGCCTTATATAGGTTTACTTGTACACATGGATCAGACCTATTGCATCCCAGACCGGACGATAATGGACAATTTGTTTTTAATGAGAGATGTGATGGATGTGTGTAATGTGTATAATCAAAGTGTTGGAATTGTATCCCTAGATCAAGAGAAAGCCTTCGATCGAATAGATCATAAATATTAACATTTTTGTTAAAAATGAAAAGGATATATATACAATTGTAAAGGCTTTGAAGTGTTATGAGAAGGCTTCTTCATCAAAGGTTAATTGGGATAAAAGTGAGGCTTTAAAAGTGGGACAGTGGAGAGAGGAAAATATACCTTTTTTACCTGGTGGATTGAAGTGGGGAAGTAATGGGATAAAAATTTTGGGTGTTTTTCTTGGAACACAACAATTCCAAGAAAGGAATTGGGAGAGGGTGATGGAGAAAGTATGTGCAAAAATTTCTAAATGGAGATGGTTGCTTCCTCAGATTTCGTATAGAGGACGTGTTTTAGTAATCAATAATTTGGTTGCTTCTATGCTTTGGCATAAAATTATGGTTTTAAATCCACCAAAGGCTTTGATTACAAGTGTGCAGAAGATAATTCTGGACTTTTTTTGGTCAGGGTATCATTGGATTAGCGCTGCTGCTCTATATCTCCCACTTTGTGAGGGAGGTCAGGGGCTTATTGATTTATCTTCACGAATAGTGGCTTTTAGACTAAAAATGGCACAAAGATTTTTGTATGGAAATGGATTGAGATGCCATGAAACTGCAAAATTGCTTTTACAGACGGTAGGGAGGTTGGGTTATAGTAAGCTATTTTTTTGCTAAAACTTGAAGAGGTACAAGTCACAGGTCTAACATCTTTTTATGATTCGGTTTTGCAGGCATGGCAAATTCTGGAAAGTATCCCGAGATTTCGGTGTTCTACCTGGTATGTGGATCTTTGAAGAGCCACTATTCTATAATGAATTCCTTTGTGCGCTTTTACAGACGGTAGGGAGGTTGGGTTATAGTAAGCTATTTTTTTGCTAAAACTTGAAGAGGTACAAGTCACAGGTCTAACATCTTTTTATGATTCGGTTTTGCAGGCATGGCAAATTCTGGAAAGTATCCCGAGATTTCGGTGTTCTACCTGGTATGTGGATCTTTGAAGAGCCACTATTCTATAATGAATACCTTTGTGTACGTTCTTTAAATTCTATTAGCCTGCACTCAGCACTGAGAGAGGCTGGGTGTACAAAGTTAGGCCATCTTTTAAAAGCTATGCATTCATCTCTTGTTGAATTAGGACAATTGGCAAACATAAGATCTGAAAGATTGATGAAGAGGATTGTGGTAGATGTTTGCGAATCATTACCACAGTCACTAATGGCGCTTTTCCACTGCATGGTACGGCACGGTACGGCTCGGAATGGTTCAGTACGGTATGGCACGGCTCGGCTCGGTTTGCATTTCCACTGCAGTTTAGTACCGTTTTAGAGTGGGCGGGATTATTCACATGTCGTTTTGGTTTCACCGCCTCTACTGCCGTGACATCATCGTAAACGCGTCACAAACAAACACACAACAATGGAGCATATCGATGGAATGGTGTTCTTCATTCTTGGCATGTGGATGTTTTTAAAAGCATTAGATTTTAGTTAACATAGCACAACGTACCATCCTCGATCGTGTTCTCCAACAACGGCGTGGCCGAGTCCAGGGCACCCTCCCTCCCAATGCTCGTTGGTCTACCTCCGTAGATTGCGTCCATTTGGTCGAACCACTTCCACGATCGTCTGTTTGAACCACTCCGGCTGTTGCGGTCCTTTATGCTTCTGTAGTCGCTCTTGCTGAGCGACCTCCTGAAAAACTTTTTCATTCCGCATTGCCCCATCAAGTTCTCGCTGGATCCGCTCCTCGGCTATCAACGAGAGGAACGTCTGTACTTCCTCAACAGACCACAAAAAAAGCCATTTTTTGGATGTTACAGAAAAGAGCGTTTGTTCAAACAAAAGTTGCTTTCGATCCTTCGCTGGCTGTGCTGATTTAAATCTAGCGGTTCTGTTGTGTCTCATGTTGCAAGTTCAGTGATGCAGGTAGTGACGATTCTCTCCGGCCAATCAGTGATCAGCAGAGTTTACACGTCACGTTTTGGTAACGGTACGGTTCGCCTGGAAACTCAACCGAAGTGGTACTAAAAAAAGTACCAGGTACCAGGTACCAGGTACTGAACCCAGTGGAAACCCCCCCAAAAGTGAACCGTACTGAGCCGTACCGTGCCGTACCATGCAGTGGAAAAGCGCCATAAGAGAGTTTGCTGAAGATCATGATATGGTTAATCAGTGGGAGGATGGGTGTGAGTATATTTTCCCATGTCTTGATATCTTTCCAACTGTGAGTGAATGGATTGGTTTAGAAGATGGTTTTCTTTCATTTACAAATTTACAAATTTTGTTCTTTTGAAGAGTTGGGAAAAAGGAGGCTTATATACTGTGTGTAAAAATACTCCATAGCAGATCTTTTGAAGGAATTAAAACATCAAGGTTTGACTTTTTTGGTCCTGATCAGTCCGTGAAAGGATGTTGGAGATCTCTGTATAAGATGCCTATTGATAAACGGACAGGAGATCTCCAATGGAGAATAGTCCATGGGGCTATAGCCACTAATAAACATGTAGCCCATTTAGATTCTAGTCAAGGAGTGGAATGTCCGTTTTGTATTCAAGATGAAACTTTGGTGCATTTGTTTTGTGGTTGTGGTAGATTGGGGGTGTTATTTAATTTGTTAAAACAGTGGTGTTTAAACTGGGGGGAATGTTTTTCTTTACCTCTATTTATTTTTGGACCAAAGTATTCTGCTAAGGAAAAACAAAAAACATGTTTTATTGAATTTTGTTTTTGGAGTAGCTAAACTTTCTATATGGCTTTCCAGAAAAAATAAAATTCAGAACAAAGGGTCAAAAGAGGTCTATTGGGTTTTTCTGGGAATGTTAGAAGCTCGCCTCAGAATTGAGTATGTTTATTATAAATTAATCAACAATTTACAGGCTTTTGTTGGAAAATGGTCTGTTGGAAGTGTTCTTTGTGTTGTTGATAGTGATGGAGAGTTGGTTTTACCTTTTTAACAATTTGAAGATTGTGTAAAGATGATGTAATACTGGTGATATTTATAAATTGTTAAATATGGAATAAAAGTGTTTCAACCTCTCTCTCTCTCTCTCCCTCTCTTTCGCTCTCACGAATGCATGTGCATTCAATCGTCCCAAGTCTTATTCTCTAATTTTAAATTAAAATAAATGAATTATTTGATCGCATATGATATAAAACAAAGGAAATCATTTACACTAGTTTTAGTCATCACTAAAAATATAAAAACGTTGTTCATTTTACCAGGATCAGGGAAAAAAAATTATATATATTTTAACAGGTCAAACGATAAGGACTATTGGGCCCCGGACATGTCCGGTCATGTTTATGGAGACTTTACATTGACATAATTCACTTAAATTTAATTCATGTTTATTTGTATAACTTTTTCACAAACCAAATTGTCGCAATGCAGTTTCACAGAAAATTAAAGTTTCAACATCATATTTATATTTACATTATATTCATAATTATCCCTTAAACCTACCATTACAGTAAACTTTCTAAAAAAATTTATATTTTTAGGCCCTGGAGGCTGGTACAGGGTGGAGACCCAGGAGGCCTCCAGGACAGAGCAGGTAGTTCAGGTTGCCATGGCGGATCCTGGACCTTGGGCGGCCAGGGTATGGAGACTTTACATTGACATAATTCACTTAAATTTAATTCATGTTTATTTGTATAACTTTTTCACAAACCAAATTGTCGCAATGCAGTTTCACAGAAAATTAAAGTTTCAACATCATATTTATATTTACATTATATTCATAATTATCCCTTAAACCTACCATTACAGTAAACTTTCTAAAAAATTTTATATTTTTAGAAACACATTTAGTATAATTTATCATTTAAAAAGCTGTTATGCTCATGGGGACAATCATTTGGAGTATTACTACACTCCATTATGACACTCCATAGACATAATGATATTTTACTGTACAAGCTGTACACCTACCATCACACGAAAAATTCTGCATACATAAATTTCATTAAATATTGTTTTTAAGCGATCCGAATTATGAGAACTTAAGAAATATCCTCATAAACACATTTACCTTCAGTTAAATCAGTGTAATACTTATGTCATTATACAAATTTGTGTTCTGATAAAGCATATAAATAAGCACACACATAAACATTACAAGCTAAAGAGATGTTACGGACGAGGTCTGACACAACAGGTTAGTTTTATACAGAACAGTTTATTTGGTCACAGTGAGTACTGGTGTTGGGCCATGGCGGATCCTGGACCTCGGGCGGCCAGGACGGATCCTGGGGACTCGTGAGGCCAGGGCGGATCCTGGACCTCGGACTGCCATGGCGGATCCTGGACCTCGGGGCAGCCATGGCGGATCCTGGACCTCGGGGCAGCCATGGCGGAGCTGGGGACCCGTGAGGCCATGGCGGATCCTCCGTGGAAACTTTCTAAAAAAATTTATATTTTTAGAAACACATTTAGTATAATTTATCATTTAAAAAGCTGTTATGCTCATGGGGACAATCATTTGGAGTATTACTACACTCCATTATGACACTCCATAGACATAATGATATTTTACTGTACAAGCTGTACACCTACCATCACACGAAAAATTCTGCATACATAAATTTCATTAAATATTGTTTTTAAGCGATCCGAATTATGAGAACTTAAGAAATATCCTCATAAACACATTTACCTTCAGTTAAATCAGTGTAATACTTATGTCATTATACAAATTTGTGTTCTGATAAAGCATATAAATAAGCACACACATAAACATTACAAGCTAAAGAGATGTTACGGACGAGGTCTGACACAACAGGTTAGTTTTATACAAAACAGTTTATTTGGTCACAGTGAGTACTGGTGCGGAGTCCGGAGGAAGTGAGGGTGAGGGAAAAGTCAGTGAGAGTGCAGAGGATATGGAGAGTGGAGTAATCCGAGTCTTTTGCTTGATTGAGGCTGGAAGGGATCCGGGGGAAGCACACACCTCAGCGATCCGGGAACTAGGAGACGAGGAGACACTAGGAGGAACACAGGAGGTAACTAAAGCAAGAAGTATTCAAAGGTAATCAGTAGCAAAGTCATGGAGTCCTCTACGTGTATACGAGACCGGACTGTGAGGGTGTCTGAGGTGTGTGCTTTTATGCAGGCTGGTAATGAGGTGCTTGATTGGTGACAGGTGCAGGTGCTCAGAACTCAGGTGAGAGAGATCGTTGTGATGATTGAGAGGTGACTGAGTCTGGCCGATCTGTGACAGTACTCCCCCCTCCCGAAAGGCGCGTCCCGCGCCGTAACAATTCCACCGGGGAGGGTGGGTGGGCGCCCTGGAGGCTGGTACAGGGTGGAGACCCAGGAGGCCTCCAGGACAGAGCAGGTAGTTCAGGTTGCCATGGCGGATCCTGGACCTTGGGCGGCCAGGGCGGATCCTGGGGACTCGTGAGGCCAGGGCGGATCCTGGACCTCGGGCTGCCATGGCGGATCCTGGACCTCGGGGCAGCCATGGCGGATCCTGGACCTCGGGGCAGCCATGGCGGATCCTGGACCTCGGGGCAGCCATGGCGGAGCTGGGGACCCGTGAGGCCATGGCGGATCCTCCGTGGCCTTGGCTGACTCGGCCACGGGCATATGGTCCCCCCCCCTAATTTTCTTGGGGAAATCTACGGGGCTGTACTCAGGGCCTGGAGCCCTCCCTGGGCTTAACGGGGAATCTGGAGCCCTCCCTGGGCTGAACTGGGGATCAGAAGCCCTTCCTGGGCTGGACTGGGGAACAGGAGCCCTTCCTGGGCTTGACTCGGGAACAGGAGCCCTCCGTGGGCTTGACTCGGGAACAGGGTAGCGCTTACGTGGCGCTGGCACTGGAGGGCGCTCTGGAGGAGCAGGCACAGCAAAGCGCCTTCGAGGAGCTGGGACTGGAGTGAAGTTGGGGGCTGGAGCCGGCACTGGAGCGAGCCCTGGGGCTGGGGCTGGGGCCGACACTGGAGCGAGCTCTGGAAGGCACTTACGAGGAGCGGGCACTGGGGGGCGCTCTGGAAGGCGCTTACGAGGAGCGGGCACTGGGGCTGGAACCGACACTGGGGTAAGGATAGGAGCAGTGAACTCCAGGGGCAGTGCCATGTCCAGCAATGCTGAGAGGCCAGCGGCCGGCGGGCACACTGGAGTGAGCTCTGGGCTTGCCACACTAGCGTCCTTCGGGCTTGCCACACTAACGTCCTCTCGGCTTGCCACACTAACGGTGTAACGGTGCATGCCGTGGGGGGGACTCATCTGTGCCGTCGGTGTGGGTCCGGTCTTCTGTTACGGACGAGGTCTTACACAACAGGTTAGTTCTATACAAAACAGTTTATTTGGTCACAGTGAGTACTGGTGCTGAGTCCGGAGGAAGTGAGGGTGAGGGAAAGGTCCGTGAGAGTGCAGAGGATATGGAGAGTGGAGTAATCCGAGTCTTTTGCTTGATTGAGGCTGGAAGGGATCCGGGGGAAGCACACACCTCAGCGATCCGGGAACTAGGAGACGAGGAGACACTAGGAGGAACACAGGAGGTAACTAAAGCAAGAAGTATTCAAAGGTAATCAGTAGCAAAGTCATGGAGTCCTCTACGTGTATACGAGACCGGACTGTGAGGGTGTCTGAGGTGTGTGCTTTTATGCAGGCTGGTAATGAGGTGCTTGATTGGTGACAGGTGCAGGTGCTCAGAACTCAGGTGAGAGAGATCGTTGTGATGATTGAGAGGTGACTGAGTCTGGCCGATCTGTGACAGTACTCCCCCCTCCCGAAAGGCGCGTCCCGCGCCGTAACAATTCCACCGGGGAGGGTGGGTGGGCGCCCTGGAGGCTGGTACAGGGTGGAGACCCAGGAGGCCTCCAGGACAGAGCAGGTAGTTCAGGTTGCCATGGCGGATCCTGGACCTTGGGCGGCCAGGGCGGATCCTGGGGACTCGTGAGGCCAGGGCGGATCCTGGACCTCGGGCTGCCATGGCGGATCCTGGACCTCGGGGCGGCCATGGCGGATCCTGGACCTCGGGGCGGCCATGGCGGAGCTGGGGACTCGTGAGGCCATGGAGGAGCAGGGGACTCGTGAGGCCAAGGTGGAGCAGGGGACTCGTGAGGCCATGGCGGATCCTGGACCTCGGGGCAGCCATGGCGGAGCTGGGGACCCGTGAGGCCATGGCGGATCCTCCGTGGCCTTGGCTGACTCGGCCACGGGCATATGGTCCCCCCCCCTAATTTTCTTGGGGAAATCTACGGGGCTGTACTCAGGGCCTGGAGCCCTCCCTGGGCTTAACGGGGAATCTGGAGCCCTCCCTGGGCTGAACTGGGGATCAGAAGCCCTTCCTGGGCTGGACTGGGGAACAGGAGCCCTTCCTGGGCTTGACTCGGGAACAGGAGCCCTCCGTGGGCTTGACTCGGGAACAGGGTAGCGCTTACGTGGCGCTGGCACTGGAGGGCGCTCTGGAGGAGCAGGCACAGCAAAGCGCCTTCGAGGAGCTGGGACTGGAGTGAAGTTGGGGGCTGGAGCCGGCACTGGAGCGAGCCCTGGGGCTGGGGCTGGGGCCGACACTGGAGCGAGCTCTGGAAGGCACTTACGAGGAGCGGGCACTGGGGGGCGCTCTGGAAGGCGCTTACGAGGAGCGGGCACTGGGGCTGGAACCGACACTGGGGTAAGGATAGGAGCAGTGAACTCCAGGGGCAGTGCCATGTCCAGCAATGCTGAGAGGCCAGCGGCCGGCGGGCACACTGGAGTGAGCTCTGGGCTTGCCACACTAGCGTCCTTCGGGCTTGCCACACTAACGTCCTCTCGGCTTGCCACACTAACGGTGTAACGGTGCATGCCGTGGGGGGGACTCATCTGTGCCGTCGGTGTGGGTCCGGTCTTCTGTTACGGACGAGGTCTTACACAACAGGTTAGTTCTATACAAAACAGTTTATTTGGTCACAGTGAGTACTGGTGCTGAGTCCGGAGGAAGTGAGGGTGAGGGAAAGGTCCGTGAGAGTGCAGAGGATATGGAGAGTGGAGTAATCCGAGTCTTTTGCTTGATTGAGGCTGGAAGGGATCCGGGGGAAGCACACACCTCAGCGATCCGGGAACTAGGAGACACTTGGAGATGAGGAGACACTAGGAGGAACACAGGAGGTAAGTAAAGCAAGAAGTATTCAAAGGTAATCAGTAGCAAAGTCATGGAGTCCTCTACGTGTATACGAGACCGGACCGTGAGGGTGTCTGAGGTGTGTGCTTTTATGCAGACTGGTAATGAGGTGCTTGATTGGTGACAGGTGCAGGTGCTCAGAACTCAGGTGAGAGGGATCGTTGTGATGATTGGGAGGTGACTGAGTCTGGCCGATCTGTGACAAGAGAGTCTTATCTCTATTTTAAAGAATATGGAAATAAATAATTATATATGACAGTATGTTTTCCTACCATGCTACTAAAGCAAATCATTCATCATGCAATTTAAAAAAGTATCCAACATTTATTTAAGCTTATTGAATTTATAAAACACATCATTCTCTTCATTTAAATAAATAAAATATGATTATATATAACATACTTTATAAAAATAGGCATTTACTATAGTTTCAGTTGACAATAAAAATGCTTTACATTATTCTGGGAGCGATGATGACTAACCAGAGGTTTAAGTAGGAAAACTCATCCGTCTCTTGTTCTAACCCTCACCCTCACCTTCTCTCTCTCTCTCTCTCTCTCTCTCTCTCTCTCTCTCTCACACACACACACACACACACACACACACACACAACACAAACACAAGTATTCACACAAACACTCAAACAAACACAAATATGCAGCAAAACACAAACATACACGCAAACACAAACACTCAATCACACACAAACACTCAACACAAACACAAGTATTCACACAAACACTCAAACAAACACAAATATGCAGCAAAACACAAACATACACGCAAACACAAACACTCAATCACACACAAACACTCAACACAAACACAAGTATTCACACAAACACTCAAACAAACACAAATATACATGCAAAACGCAAACCCAAGCATACACGCGAATGCAAACACACACAAACACACACAGAGCAGTTAAACATTGAAACTTTTATGATGTCTCATACAAACCTTTTACAAATACATTTTTTTACCATCACACTGTGTATCTCTACAAGATGATGAGAAGCAGTATGATTAAACAATGACGTAACTTTTGTTTTAACAAATTAGTACAATTTTGTAGACTTTTCAAACCTAAAACCATGATGCTCCAATGCATGGGGTTAGAAGAAGTAGTCAAATGAGCCTCTGATGATCGCAAGGCACTTACAGAGAGTTTTCTTTATGAATTCGACCTAAATTGGACTGAAAATCAGTTGTTATAAGGTTGTTTGCAACAAAAGTACTTTTTAAACAAGGTGCTACGAATGTCTCACAGAATTTTTACAACAGATAAAACTTTCTTTCTCAATTTAAAAGGGTATTATTAACCATGATGGCTCATAAAACAAGCCTGGACCCAAATTGAAGCATTCTAACAAAAAGTACAACCATTGCAGAAAATGTATTATAGCTGTCATGAATTCGGTCCATGGACTTCCGTTTATTCACCACCAGAGGTCACCCTTTCCTTTACATTGACTCTCGCACAACACAAACTGTTGCATAGCACCCCGGACTACATATCCCATCATTCTTTGCACGGTTTGCACACTGCACTGATTGCACTCATTGCACACAGCTGTTTCTTATCACCTCACTCACTATATAACACCCATTCAAACCACCATTCTCGGCTGAGTATTGTTTAGCCTGTACCCCTTTCCGAGTCTCTGTGTTTTCCTTGTTTTGCCTTGCCTGTTTTGCGGTTTCTGATCTTTGCCTGTTTCCCTGGATTTTTCCCTCTCGTCTCGCCCCTGTGATTCTGTCTGCCGATCGGTGACCTATGCTAGCCCTGGGACTATTCTTGTGTTTTGCCCGCCATATACCTGTTTGCCATTGTTTGACCCTGCCTGTTTACCACGTCTCTTTAATAAAAGCCTGCAGATGGATCCACACGTCTCACGTCTCGTCAGCCCCGTTACAATAGCACCGCAGTAAGATATAACTCTGGCTGTGTGATTGACCAACTTATCAGATGTTCAACATATTATTACAAGTCCCTGCTTACCTAGTTTATGATGAAACTAAAAAATATAGGCATGAGCTAGCAATCACCTTGGATAAAATCAACAGCAGTACAGAGTATGAAAAGACAATGCAGAAAAGCTGAGCGGATGTGGCGAAAGACGAAACTTGAAATTCACTATAGCATCTATAAAGACAGCCTTCATGCTTTCAATGTGGAACTAGCCACAGCTAGACAGATCTTCTCAAACCTTATAACTTAAACAACACTTGCATACAAACAAAAATAGCAAAATTTTGGAAGAAATAGTACATACAGCACCTTAAATCGTCTTGGCATGCTTTCCACATCTTTTTTCAAAATTGTGTTTAACTGTTTAGGAGCAGATCTCTTAGAAGTGGTGAATGCCTCACTACTTTCTGGGACTTTTCCAAACTCCCTGAAAACTGCAGTTGCTAAGCCCCTCCTGAAAAAGAGCAATCTTGATAACACCATATTGAGCAACTATAGACCAATATCAAATCTTCCTTTTACAGACAAGATTATTGAAGTTTATGATTAAGGTCGTTTTTAATCAGCTGAACAAATACTTAAACTCAAATGGATACCGGTACAATTTTCAATCTGGTTTCCGACAGTATCACAGCACAGAGACAGCACTCATTACGATAATAAATGATATTCGCTTAAATTCTGATTCTGGCAAAATATCAGTGCTGGTACTACTTAATCTCAGTGCTGCGTTTGACACTGTCGATCATAACATACTTCTAGAGAGACTGGAAAACAGGGTTGGGCTTTCTGGGATGGTACTCAAATGGTTCAGGTCATACTTAGAAGGGAGAGGTTATTATGTGAGTATAGGAGAGCATAAGTCTAAGTGGACGTCCATGACATGCGTCATGTGGAGCCCCACAAGACTCAATTCTTGCACCGCTCTTGTTTAGCCTGTATATGCTCCCACTAAGGCAAATAATGAGAAAGAACCAAATTGCCTTTCACAGCTTTGTAGATGTTACCCAGGTTTACCTAGCCTTTTCACCAAATGACTACAGCCCCATTGACTCCCTATGCCGATGCATTGATGAAATTAACAGTTTGGATGTGCTAAAGCTTTCTTCAGTTAAACAAGGAGAAAACTGAAGTCATTGCATTTGGAAACAAAGACGAATTTCTCAAGGCAATTGCAAACCTTGACTCTAGGTGTCAAACAACAAAAAATCAAGTCAAGAATCTTGGTGTGATTCTGGAGTCAGACCTTAGTTTCAGTAATCACGTCAAAGCGGTAACTAAATCAGCATACTATCATATCAAAAACATTGCAATAATTAGATGTTTTGTTTCCAGTCAAGCCTTGGAGAAACTTGTTCATGCCTTGAACGCTGTGTGAACGCATATTGCTGATTATTGTCTTTCGTTCATTTTAGTTAATGATGTTTCTGGTCGCATTTTTATTGATCCTTCATGTTAGATACGAGTCACGACTGACCAATTTTGACTAGCCTACACATAAAAAATGTGGATATGTTCTACATGTATAAAGTATAAGTCTATAGAAAGAATAAAGCATACTAATAAACCCAGCAGGGTTGACTATTGTAACGGTCTCCTCACCGGACTTCCCAAGAGCACCATTAGACAGCTGCAGCTCATCCAGAACGCTGATGCCAGGATTCTGACTAGAACTAGAAAATCTGAGCATATCACACCAGTTCTCAGGTCCTTACACTGGCTTGCAGTTATATTTAGGATTGATTTTAAAGTACTTTTACTCGTTTATAAATCACTCAATGGCCTAGGACCTAAATACATTGCGGATATGCTCATTGAATATAAACCTAACAGACCACTCAGATTATTAGGATCATGATCATGTTTTAGCTATTATGTCACCCTCAGTTGGAATCAGTTTCCAGAAGAGATCAGATATGCTAAAACATTAGAACTGAATTACCATTGTGTATGAAACGTACTATATAAATAAACATGCCTCGCCTTGCCTAACAGTACTGGTCATCCTAAATACTAGTTACGGTCAATGAGATGAAGACATGCAGAGGTAGAGAACACAACAAACATACCCCTTTGGGTCATGAAGCACCGTGTCTAACACAACACACATTCTCCAGAATGGGGTAATGATGGTTTCATTATTTCATGATGAAGACAGACTGAATATTCAGATACCAGATGGGACTGTTCAACTTTTTCTTAAGACAAAGACAAATGTTTGATTTCAAGAACACACAGCCAAATCCTAATGCTATTTCACGAAATAACACAACAACGGCTGCTCCGTTACAACATATACATGTCAAGTCTGTTTTATCATAGGTATATCGTATTATTCTTGAATATAATTGTTTACTCTAAATATGTTAACAATTTATTTATTTTTTACAAAGATGTTAAATTTAACACGTGTAACTAATAACGCATTCAAACGCTACAGACTTCTAGGTCAGGGAACTACAAATCCCAGCATAAACCTCAGACTTGGCCACCGGGGGCAATACCCCAGAATACTCATACATGGCAGCGGTCTAAAACGTTGGACTTCTAAATATACGCATGCTCAGATACCCTATATAAAAAGACTCACATCTCCGCACTATTTGTGAAGTATACAGTCCGTACCTGTTGCGATTTAGTGATGTTAGCGATGCAAATTCTGATTAATTTTCGCGAACCAATTCTTTCGGGGGAGTTTGGGTCAATGAAACACTTCAAAGAACCGATTCGTCGGTTCCTTTAGTCATCACGCAATGATGTCAGTATACATTTATTTTCTAACAACTCACTGTTATGTTAAATCAATGAAACATTGTGTGAACGCATATTGCTGATTATTGTCTTTCGTTCATTTTAGTTAATGATGTTTCTGGTCGCATTTTTATTGATCCTTCATGTTAGATACGAGTCACGACTGACCAATTTTGACTAGCCTACACATAAAAAATGTGGATATGTTCTACATGTATAAAGTATAAGTCTATAGAAAGAATAAAGCATACTAATAAACTTGTTGATTTAGTTTAACAACTTTAAAATATAATCTGCATGCACGATAAACCATACACTCTTAAAATTGATAGTACACAAAAAATGTGTAAAAGGACTGATTTACACATTAATGAAATTTTTTGGTTCGTGTCTTGCACAACTGTGTGTTACTAAACAAATTTTTATTAAGTTTTAATATAAAATATAATAGTTTGTTTACAATTTAGATGCTTTTCTTATGAAATCACACAAAGAACCATTATTTGTTAACACGTTCATTGAAATAATACTGTGTGTTCATTTCTGGTATGTCTACGAAGATGCCGCGAGACACAAGGCCTCAATCTTACTATTTCTCTGTACATTTAAAACACTTAAAGTTGAAGATGGTGAGGAAAAACTATTTTCTTTGTACGCGTCTCTAAACACAACTTTAATAAATCAGTTGTTTTAAGCAAAAGCGATGATTCAGGCAGTTTTATTCAGTCTCTGTGATTCAGGCGTCCGCCTTTTAGTTTTGTTCCAGGAAACAGGTACGACTGTAACTGTGCGTTGTCACGTCTGGCTTTAAGAAATCATGTGGCCAGCAGCTTTTAACATCTCTTAATT
>NW_015505276.1:1611876-1615727 GCF_001515645.1 Sinocyclocheilus grahami | reverse complement strand
TGTCTAACACAACACACATTCTCCAGAATGGGGTAATGATGGTTTCATTATTTCATGATGAAGACAGACTGAATATTCAGATACCAGATGGGACTGTTCAACTTTTTCTTAAGACAAAGACAAATGTTTGATTTCAAGAACACACAGCCAAATCCTAATGCTATTTCACGAAATAACACAACAACGGCTGCTCCGTTACAACATATACATGTCAAGTCTGTTTTATCATAGGTATATCGTATAATATAATTATATAATTGTTTACTCTAAATATGTTAACAATTTATTTATTTTTTACAAAGATGTTAAATTTAACACGTGAACGCATTCAGTTGGACTTCTAAATATACGCATGCTCAGATACCCTATATAAAAAGACTCACATCTCCGCACTATTTGTGAAGTATACAGTCCGTACCTGTTGCGATTTAGTGATGTTAGCGATGCAAAGTCTGATTAATTTTCGCGAACCAATTCTTTCGGGGGAGTTTGGGTCAATGAAACACTTCAAAGAACCGATTCGTCGGTTCCTTTAGTCATCACGCAATGATGTCAGTATACATTTATTTTCTAACAACTCACTGTTATGTTAAATCAATGAAACATTGTGTGAACGCATATTGCTGATTATTGTCTTTCGTTCATTTTAGTTAATGATGTTTCTGGTCGCATTTTTATTGATCCTTCATGTTAGATACGAGTCACGACTGACCAATTTTGACTAGCCTACACATAAAAAATGTGGATATGTTCTACATGTATAAAGTATAAGTCTATAGAAAGAATAAAGCATACTAATAAACTTGTTGATTTAGTTTAACAACTTTAAAATATAATCTGCATGCACGATAAACCATACACTCTTAAAATTGATAGTACACAAAAAATGTGTAAAAGGACTGATTTACACATTAATGAAATTTTTTGGTTCGTGTCTTGCACAACTGTGTGTTACTAAACAAATTTTTATTAAGTTTTAATATAAAATATAATAGTTTGTTTACAATTTAGATGCTTAGATGGATGTGTGTAAGCTGCGAAATCTTGACAGTAAATGTAACAAAGACGAGAGCGTTACTCAAACAGTCCTCTGCATTATCTTTTAATAAAATATTCCATTGAATGTCACTAAGATAAATTCTGTAACAGCGTTCATAAATGAATATAACACTTTGAAATGTTATGTTTCGTCGCTCTTGTAGTATTTTCCCATCTAATCGTAATTGTTAGGCCTTGCGCTTTGTTTCCTAGTTTTTGCTGTCATGTTAGAGGACAATATTTCTGTGAATTTGCTTGATTTAATAAAATATCGCTTTAACCTGTCCTCTTCATTCGAGTCGATTACGTTATATTATCTTAGTTTATATCAGATACTAGATCGTTTCTTAATAATTCTCTTCCGTCTACACTCTATTAGGTCTACTCGTTTTCTTTTTAGAAATTGATTAAAAAATATAAAAATTAAAGTTAAATCTTTTAAATGACCGAGTTACCTTGTAATCTTTAAGCAAAATATCTTCAGAAAACTAAATCTCTTTGGTGGCACATGCGAGGCTAGGTCAATCCCTAACCAGGCCCCCTTCACCCTCCTCCGCTTTTGAGTGCAACGCCCCCTCTCAACAACCAGCCAACGGTCGAAATAAGACCTCTCCCCCAACAATTTATTTTTCTTGAATGTACGACGCTATACAGAAGGTCCGTCACTACTTCCTCGTGACTACGGCTACATAGCTATAAGCGAAGAGCAGCCGTTCTCATAAACTCTGCCGTTATTGCCTACTTTTCCTAGATTTGCGAACCATGTTGGATAAATCTTATTGATTAAAACATTATCTACATGGACCAACAGAATCAGCTTCAACAATCCAATTTGTCTGATCCTGAAGCACTTTTGTCCAGAAATTCAAAGCGTTGTGGCCTGGACCGTCGTGGATTAAAACAGTCAATCCAGATTCAAGGAAACGGCTACAACATTATCGATTAAGAGACAAAATTTACGTCTTGGAACGAATTCTGAAAAAGATGTCTGACACTACTGGCGCTGCAGCGGATGAGCAAGTGGAGTGCTTCTGCGCCGCGGGGAAAACGAGTCCTGGAAAAGACGTCATACACTCTATGTTTAAACAGCTTTACAGAGAGCAAATGATTGATCTTATGCGTAAGATCATTGACGATGTGTCCGACCCAAATCATGATCGTACGGGGGATTCCAAGCGTGTAACAAATCTCAAAAATGAAATGGACGCTGTAAGAAGTCTGAAAAATAATACATGGCCTGATTTGACAAGCTTGTATATGACCGACAAAGAGCCAATCTGTGTAACTACCAGAAAAATTCTGGATATGATGTCTGAATGTAGCGATGAGATGTACATTGACGAGGTTCTCTGTCTGTGTACGTGTGTAACGGATTTATGTGTGATGCTTGTTCAAAAACAGTATGGTTCCATGATATGTGAAATTATTGAGACGCTAGTCAATTTCATATTACACAAAAACATGTTGGCATGCAGAGATTTTCTTTTCTGGCTAGATAACCTGTAATGTCATCACTATTGTTTGTAATGACAATTTGATCATTTTCTTCACATAATAGAAGGCAAATAAAAGGTTGAATCACTTTACACGTTATTCTTTTCTCCGTGTTCAATTTTTGGATTTGAATGATTTTGCATACGCCTTTATCCTAAGCGAATGAGTACAATAGAAGCAACAAGTCATGGATAGTCTAACGCAGTACACATAATTGAATAAAAAGAAAACGAGTAGACCTAATAGAATGTAGATGGAAGAGAATTATTAAGAAATTATCTAGTATCTGATATAAACTAGGATAATATAACGTAAACAACTCAAAGAATGAAGAGGACGGGTTAAAGGGATATTTTATTAAATCAAGCAAATTCAGAGAAATATTTTCCTCTAACATGACAGCAAAAACTAGGCAACAAAGCGCAAGGCCTAACAATTACGATTAGATGGGAAAATACTACAAGAGCGACGAAACATAAAATTTCAAAGTGTTATATTCATTTATGAACGCTGTTACAGAATTTGTCTTAGTGACATTCAATGGAATATTTTATTAAAAGATAATGCAGAGGACTGTTTGAGTAACACTGTCGTCTTTGTTACATTTACTGTCAAGATTTCGCAGCTTACACACATCCATCTACCGGAAACCTGTAGCTCTATCATAAATATAAGCTTCATGCCTGACACTTTTGTAACTGACTAAAAACTAATATTTAAGCTAAACAAACATTTACAATTGTGAAAAATTAAGAGATGTTAAAAGCTGCTGACCTCATGATTTCTTAAAGCCAGACATGACTATGCTCAGTTACAGTCGTACCTGTTTCCTGGAACAAAACTAAAAGGCAGACGCCTAAAACACTATGACTGAATAAAACTGCCTGAATCATCGCTTTTGCTTAAAAGAACTGATTTATTAAAGTTGTGTTTAGAGACGCGTACAAAGAAAATAGTTTTTCCTCACCATCTTCAACTTTAATGTTTTAAATGTACAGAGAAATAGTAAGATTGAGGCCTTGTGTCTCGCGGCATCTTCGTAGACATACCAGAAATGAACACACAGTATTATTTCAATGAACGTGTTAACAAATAATGGTTCTTTGTGTGATTTCATAAGAAAAGCATCTAAATTGTAAACAAACTATTACATTTTATATTAAAACTTAATAAAAAATAGTTTAGTAACACACAGTTGTGTAAGGCACGAACCAAAACATTGCATTAATGTGTTATCAGTCCTTTTACACATTTGTGTACTATCAATTTTAAGAGTGTATGGTTTATCGTGCATGCAGATTATATTTTAAAGTTGTTAA
>NW_015505276.1:1607232-1611377 GCF_001515645.1 Sinocyclocheilus grahami | reverse complement strand
GTATACTTCACAAATAGTGCGGAGATGTGAGTCTTTTTATATAGGGTATCTGAGCATGCGTATATTTAGAAGTCCAACGTTTTAGACCGCTGCCATGTATGAGTATTCTGGGGTATTGCCCCCGGTGGCCATGTCTGAAGTCTGAGGTTTATGCTGGGATTTGTAGTTCCCTGACTTAGAAGTCTGTAGCTTTTGAATGAGGTATTAGTTACACGTGTTAAATTTAACATCGTTGTGAAGAAGAAAAAAAAGATTTGTTAACACATATTTAGATATACCTATGAAAAATCAGACTTGACATGTACATGTTGGAACAGATCAGCCGTTGTTTTGTTATTTCGTAAAATAGCATTAGGATTTGGTTGTGTGTTCTTGAAATCAAACAACTGTCTTTGTCTTAAGAAAAAAAGTCAAACAGTCTCATCTGGTATCTGAATATTCAGTCTGTTTTCATCATGAAATACTGAACCCATCTTTACCCCATTCTGGAGAATGTGTGTTGTGTTAGACAGGGATGCTTCATGACCCAAAGGTTCTGTGACCTGTTTGTTGTGTTCTCTACCTCCGCATGTCTTCATTTCATTGAGCGTGACCAGTATTTAGGATGGCCAGGACTGTTAGGCAAGGCAGGGCATGTTTATTTATATAGTACGTTTCATACACCATGGTAATTCAGAGTGCTTTACATAAAAGGAAGTAAAATAATAATTAAAAATAATAATAATCACAACAGTAAAACAAGGAATTTAAAAAAAGGTTTAAAATAATTTAAAATGAATTAAAACAGTTAAATGGTTATACATAAAATACAGTGCAACCAGTTCGGATGTAGCATAGTGCTCATTCAGTAAATGCACAGCTAAATGGATGAGTTTTGAGTCTGGATTTAAATTGTGACTATGTTTAGCACATCTGATTCCTCTTCTGGAAGCTGATTCCAACTGCGGGTGGCATAATAGCTAAAAGCGGACTCCCCTTGTTTTGTGTGAACCCTTGGTATTTCTAACTGACTCGATCCTAATGATCGGAGTGCTCTGTTAGGTTTATATTCAGCGAGCATGTCCGCAATGTATAGAGGTCATAGGCCATTGAGTGATTTATAAACTAGTAAAAGTACTTTAAAATTAATCCTAAATGCAACTGGAAGCCAGTGTAAAGACCTGAGGACTGGTGTGATATACTCAGATTTTCTGATTATAGTCAGAATCCTGGCAGCAGCGTTCTGGATGAGCTGCAGCTGTCTAATGGTCTTCTTGGGAAGGCCGGTGAGGAGACCATTACAATAGTCCACCCTGCTGGTGATAAAGGCATGAACAAGTTTCTCCAAGTCTTGACTGGAAACAAAACATCTAATTCTTGCAATGTTTTTGATATGATAATATGCTGATTTAGTTACTGCTTTGACATGACTACTGAAACTAAGGTCTGTCTCCAGAATCACACCAAGATTCCTGACTTGATTTTTAGTTGTTTGACCCCTAGAGTCAAGGTATGCATTCACCTTGACAACTTCATCTTTGTTTCCAAATGCAATGACTTCAGTACATGTTTGAAATGTTATGTTTGTAAGGTGATGGTGGATAACGTAGAATGTCAACTGTTAGTTCAAATAATTAACATAATTTAATTTAATTAATAATATAACAATATTTTAAGTGTATTGTTTTTAAATAAAGAATATAATACGGATTTTGAAATATTTAAACGATAGATGATATGGATAGTAAAGATACGCTTAACATAAAATATATCAAATATAATCATATTTTGATAGTGATAGTTCGATAGACTGATAATTCGTACTTGACTTGAATTAGCTCTTTGCTTTTTAAATAGAGTTATTTTTTGAACAGTGACAGAGAACCTGCAAAATGACTCTTCTGTTTTGTGTCTGAAAATATCAGAGGTATGTGTAAGGTTTACAACCATAGCAAAAGCCAAATAATGACGATTTCATGGCTAGATTTGTTCCATACGTGAAAACACATTTTGTGTTAATACAAACTTTTTTAAATGAAGCATAACATAGCCTAATGGTAGTAAAGGTCAAAGTTCTCGAATTACATACAAGCATCAGTTAAATCAATATCCGTATGTGAAACATTCAATGCGTGGGTCCACAGAGGCATAAACCTATCTGCCCGAACCATCTTTAATGACTGAATAGAATCGAGGGTTTTTCTCTGAAAATATTCTTCTAAAAGATACATTAACTTCATCTAAATATTTGAGACATTGTTTGAGGTGACATGGGTGAGTCACGTTTGCGCTGTGACAAACAAACAGGCTCCTTTGCATCCGTTTAAAACGAGCAATTTTTTTATTTTTAAACATACAGAAAGATTTTGATTAAATGTTTCATCACATGTGCGAGGAGATTAAAACATTGAAGATGATACTTAAAATAAGAAACTTTTAAAGATGCTGAAGTGATTGATGTGGAATAAATTATACTTTAGTTGAAATGTAAGCAAAAACCACAGGAAATGTAAGCAAAAAACCACAGTATCCTACCAAATGTTTATTTAAAGTCTTAAGATTAGGCTTTGAAATCATTATTAACAAAGCCATAACATTCAGTTTGAAAAAAAAAAAGAATAACAGAATAACATCTCAGATCATCTGGTCTAACTCATCCCTCACCAACCCTTCTCTGTGAGGGTCCATCAGTTTCACATTTGGGATTACCCCGGGGAGAACCTGCGAGGTTTTGGTTAAGATTCAAATTAAACTTTTTATTTATTTATTTTGTAAATCACTCATCCATGTTTGGACATCGTTGCGTAAAGTCTCTTAGCACTCTAAAAATTTAAGGCATAATTTTTCATATTTATTGTGACCTAAAATTATATTAAATGTTTATTTTATACAGCATGTTATATATAATTACAGTTTTATTTGCTACTATCTTCTTTAAATGAAGAGAATAGTGTGTTTAATAAGTTCAATAAGCTTAAATAAATGTTGAATACATGTTTAAATGTATAATTTTGCTTCAGTAACATGTTACTATGATGTCATATATTTTATTACCATATTATTTAAAATAGAGATAAGTTTCTCTTTAGCTCGAAATGTTTATTTATGTATGTTCTTGTTTATATTACTTATCAGGATGCATATTTTTATAATGACATAGGTATTACAATTATATAACAACATAAATGTGTTTACGAGGATATTTCTTGAGTCCTCATAATTAAAATTCTTACAAACAATATTTAATTAAAAATGTAAACATATGCAGAGATTTTTGTGTGATGGGTAAGTGTTTGTACAGTACAAATTCATTACGCCTATGGAGCATCCCCAGAAAACATAAAAAACAACGTGCGTGTATGTGTGTGTGTGTGTGTGCAAAATGGCGGCAGGTTGTAGGACACTTGCTGGTGCAGGTGAACGCCAAAATGCTGCTTGGAAAAATTAAACAACCACACCCATTGTAATTGCCATCGTTAATGTAAATAGGTGCAGATAAGATGTTTTGGCAATTATTGTGGACAATGTGCTTGATCGCAACAATTAAGCTTGCATACAAACAAGCATTACTCACCGGGAGAATTTACCAACAACCACTGTTACCTCCTGTTTCCTCCCATGGATTCCATCTACCAGTAGAAGAGCTTACGTTTTCCAGCAGTATGTTCGCCCGCTGTCTGAGGATCAATGGATGACTTTTCAGTCTCATGAAAAAATCTACAGAGATCGTCTGAACACCAAACGCCAGCGTGAGAAGAACTTTGTTTCCTCTGGTGATCCAGGAAAGTGGATAACGCTAGCTGCACAGCTAAACTGGATATTCTTCAAGAACTGAGTTTTTACAGCGGAAAGCCACAATGGTAAGCCTTTTGGATTACAAAATCCTGAAATATGTGGCGAGAGTTCTGAGGAAGTTCCCGGCGATACAACCATATCCTGAGAATTTAACACTGACTGCATCCGCGAACAGCTGCGCTACCTGCGGGAAACCGTTCTGCCCTCTCTGCGGACACGAGCGACTTACGGCCAGCGGAACAAAAAGTTGAGAAGAAACAAACTCGCATATCTGTGGCAGCATAGAAGATCTAAAGCGACCCAAGTCATCTTAAACAACAGTGAATTTGCCGACCCTTCCCCCTGTTCTAGTGACATTGCAGCTATACAAA
>NW_015505276.1:1596624-1600803 GCF_001515645.1 Sinocyclocheilus grahami | reverse complement strand
TGTGTCTGAAAATATCAGAGGTATGTGTTAAGTTTACGACCATAGCAAAAGCCAAATAATGACGATTTCACGGCTAGATTTGTTCCATATGGGAAATCACATTTTGTGTTTATACAAACTTTTTTAAATGAAGCATAACATAGCCTAATGGTAGTAAAGGTCAAAGTTCTCGAATTACATACAAGCATCAGCTAAATCAATATCCATATGTGAAACATTCAATGCGTGGGTCCCCAGAGGCATAAACCTATCTGCCCGAACCATCTTTAATGACTGAATAGAATCGAGGGTTTTTCTCTGAAAATATTCTTCTAAAAGATACATTAACTTCATCTAAATATTTGAGACATTGTTTGAGGTGACATGGGTGAGTCACGTTTGCGCTGTGACAAACAAACAGGCTCCTTTGCATCCGTTTAAAACGAGCAATTTTTTTATTTTTAAACATACAGAAAGATTTTGATTAAATGTTTCATCACATGTGCGAGGAGATTAAAACATTGAAGATGATACTTAAAATAAGAAACTTTTAAAGATGCTGAAGTGATTGATGTGGAATAAATTATACTTTAGTTGAAATGTAAGCAAAAACCACAGGAAATGTAAGCAAAAAACCACAGTATCCTACCAAATGTTTATTTAAAGTCTTAAGATTAGGCTTTGAAATCATTATTAACACAGCCATAACATTCGGTTCGGAATAACAGAATAACATCTCAGATCATCTGGTCTAACTCATCCCTCACCAACCCTTCTCTGTGAGGGTCCATCAGTTTCACATTTGGGATTACCCCGGGGAGAACCTGCGAGGTTTTGGTTAAGATTCAAATTAAACTTTTTATTTATTTATTTTGTAAATCACTCATCCATGTTTGGACATCGTTGCGTAAAGTCTCTTAGCACTCTAAAAATTTAAGGCATAATTTTTCATATTTATTGTGACCTAAAATTATATTAAATGTTTATTTTATACAGCATGTTATATATAATTACAGTTTTATTTGCTACTATCTTCTTTAAATGAAGAGAATAGTGTGTTTAATAAGTTCAATAAGCTTAAATAAATGTTGAATACATGTTTAAATGTATAATTTTGCTTCAGTAACATGTTACTATGATGTCATATATTTTATTACCATATTATTTAAAATAGAGATAAGTTTCTCTTTAGCTCGAAATGTTTATTTATGTATGTTCTTGTTTATATTACTTATCAGGATGCATATTTTTATAATGACATAGGTATTACAATTATATAACAACATAAATGTGTTTACGAGGATATTTCTTGAGTCCTCATAATTAAAATTCTTACAAACAATATTTAATTAAAAATGTAAACATATGCAGAGATTTTTGTGTGATGGGTAAGTGTTTGTACAGTACAAATTCATTACGCCTATGGAGCATCCCCAGAAAACATAAAAAACAACGTGCGTGTATGTGTGTGTGTGTGTGTGCAAAATGGCGGCAGGTTGTAGGACACTTGCTGGTGCAGGTGAACGCCAAAATGCTGCTTGGAAAAATTAAACAACCACACCCATTGTAATTGCCATCGTTAATGTAAATAGGTGCAGATAAGATGTTTTGGCAATTATTGTGGACAATGTGCTTGATCGCAACAATTAAGCTTGCATACAAACAAGCATTACTCACCGGGAGAATTTACCAACAACCACTGTTACCTCCTGTTTCCTCCCATGGATTCCATCTACCAGTAGAAGAGCTTACGTTTTCCAGCAGTATGTTCGCCCGCTGTCTGAGGATCAATGGATGACTTTTCAGTCTCATGAAAAAATCTACAGAGATCGTCTGAACACCAAACGCCAGCGTGAGAAGAACTTTGTTTCCTCTGGTGATCCAGGAAAGTGGATAACGCTAGCTGCACAGCTAAACTGGATATTCTTCAAGAACGGAGTTTTTACAGCGGAAAGCCACAATGGTAAGCATTTTGGATTACAAAATCCTGAAATATGTGGCGAGAGTTCTGAGGAAGTTCCCGGCGATACAACCATATCCTGAGAATTTAACACTGACTGCATCCGCGAACAGCTGCGCTACCTGCGGGAAACCGTTCTGCCCTCTCTGCGGACACGAGCGACTTACGGCCAGCGGAACAAAAAGTTGAGAAGAAACAAACTCGCATATCTGTGGCAGCATAGAAGATCTAAAGCGACCCAAGTCATCTTAAACAACAGTGAATTTGCCGACCCTTCCCCCTGTTCTAGTGACATTGCAGCTATACAAACTTATTATGATAATAAATGCCTAAATCAGAGGCGTAATGAGGATCGTTCTTTCCAACCCTGGTATTTGAACGTGCTGCCACCGAAGCCAACTATTTTCCCTGAAACAACGCATTTCACATATAAGGAGGTAGAGACTGTGTTAAATAATCTTCCTAATAACAAAGCAAGTGGTAGTGATGGCATGACATATGATACTTTTAAAACCATGCAGTCATGTCAGATTTTAACAAATGTCTTTAATGTCTGTTTGGAAAATAAGAAAGTACCAGATTCATGGAAAGGAGCACTAATTCATCGTATTCCAAAAAAAGACAACGTCCCTGATGATCCATCGACATGGAGGGATATATCCCTCCTTCCTACCATCTCTAAGGTGTTCATGAAATGCATACTGGCCAGAGTTCTTCCTTGGCTGATGGAGGCTGATATCTTATTCACCAAGCAAAAGGCATACATCAATAAGCAAGGTATGAATGAACATGTATTTTGCCTTAAAACAGGGATAGATGACTTTAAGCATGAGTCATGTAGACTGTATTCAGTCTTCTTAGACTTTAGAGATGCATTTTGAACACTATCTCATGATGTCATGTTCAGATCACTGGAGGAAATACAGCTACCTCAACTGTTCATTGACATAGTGAAGGATGTTTATAGAGGCTCCTTTATTGAAGTAATCTGTGGAGAACAGCTCACTCACCCAACACCACTTCAGATAGGCATTAAAACTAGCTGCCCTTGGAGTGCAGTTAATTTTATAATTGTCATCAACCAATGGTTAATGTGGCTGTGTCAGTGTGCCCCCTCTGGTGTGATATCTCCTATCCCAGTACAGGGCTATGCAGATGATGTCCAGATTGCCTCCAGAGAAGAGAGCGTAATTAAAAACATGCTAGCCAGAACATATGTTTTTCTGAAATGGTCAGGCCTGGAGATTAAGGACACAAAATGTACTATTCTGTATGAGAGGTGGAGTGGAGGGAACAGGTGGTACCGCTCAAAATCTGATAAATGTCCAGTGTTTACAGTAGCAACAAAACCTATACGTGTATATTCTCTTCACGAGACATACACTTATCTTGGACATAAAATTAATATTGCAGGAGAATGGAAAGAGCAAGTAGACATCATCCTGTCAGAGTTCACATGCAGGCTGGACCTGATTGATAAATGTCTGCCACTGACCATGAAGCTGGAGGCTATTAGACAGGTGGCACTGTCTAAAGTACAACATCTGTTCTCCAACGTTCATATCCAGCAGAAAGTGCTGAGCGAAATTAATAACAAAACAGTGAGCTTAGTGCGATAGTGGTTTGAACTAAATACACATAGCACTCGTGACATTATTTTTCATCTCCAATGGGAAGGAGAACTGGGGGTACCAAACATGATATGGATTTATACCAGCATGCGGATTTCCCACCTTCTGAACATGCTGAATAATGATGACAAAAATGTTAGGGAGCTGGCTCAATCCTCCCTGTTCCTGGACCTCAGGAGACGCAAGGTGCCGTTAGCCAGGGAATCAGAGCCCCACTTTCTCGGCTTCAAAAGAAAACCGAGCAGGAAACTGGACACTCACTCTGCTAGTTTTGATGTCTGGTCAGACTGGCCGGACCTGCATGATCTCTGTGTAAGAACTGGAGTATCACTGGAGTGGGCCCGGTCTGACTCTGAGAGTGTGAGGGTCTCAGAGGATATAATCACTGACCCACAGACTTATGTCAGAGCAACAGCCACATTCGGTGAATATAGCCACCCGCTAACATCCGCAGGTGCCCGGCGAACTCTCATGGATTTACATCAGTATCACCAAAAACAACACTGGACTGGACTGAACCTTCAGGGAAAACTTGCATGTCTTCCCTCTGCTGATCACTCAGTTTCTCACTCATTTCTCAAGAATACTGCACTCAGTGAGGACATTGCC
>NW_015505276.1:1588323-1596492 GCF_001515645.1 Sinocyclocheilus grahami | reverse complement strand
CTTGTTTCGATCATAAGAAGGCAAATTCATAGATACTAAACAAGGTAAGATTACATATAGTGAAAAGGGATGATCAGGAATGGGTTCCCTCACAAGCATGCCTAAAATAGTCTAAAAATATCAAAGACAAAATACACGATGACAATAATATACCCAATGACCTGAAGGATACACTGTTCATTCAAAGAAAGGTTTTCCTATGAATTAATTAGTAGAAAAGTCCATTCCTTGTGGATTTTCCTTATGGGCAAGGAAGGGGATTTTCTTCACCTAAATTCCAGGAGGTCGTAAATGGATCGGGTGTCAGGGTTACCATGGAATCAGGGGCCTGTTCCTGGGGTGTTACAGAGTATTTGTTAAATCTAGCTAACAAAATAAATATTGTGTGTTTGGGTGGTCCAGACGCTACAACAGTAATTCTTAAATGTTTTCATGCCTGTCTGCTAACACACCAGATGTTGTTGTGATTAATGAGGAGTGTAGAGAGGTGTTTGTTTTGGAGGTTGCATGCACCTTTGACTCTAGTATGGAGGAAGCTTTCATGACTAAAGTCATTAAATATCAACCACTCCTAAATACCATTTCAGAGATAAGTTATAGAGGCCGATTACTTGTTTTTATATTTGGCAGCTTAGGACACACACACAGGCTGGTTGTAAGAGGGCTTCAACAAATTAGGATGCCCAAAAAGAGGGCTAAACGGCTAGCAAAGTACTGTGCTTTGTCCTCTATCATGGGCAGTCGTCATATATGGCGGATACGCTGTTATTTATACCCATAACAACTGAGTGATATGCTTAATATTGTGAAGACTTGTTGCACGCCATTGGTCCATGATTTTGTACATCTAATTGCATCTATAATATTTATGTCCTTGTAAGCTATTTCTCTTAAGTGGCCTTAAATAAATCCTTAAAAGTGAGAGAGAGAGAGAGAGAGAGAGAGAGAGAGAGATGGTGAGGGTGAGGGTTAGAACGAGAGACAGGATCTTTTCCTACTTAAACCTCTGGTTGGTCATCATCTCCCCCAGAATAATGTATTAGCATTTTTATTGTCATCTGAAACCATAGTAAATGTTTATTTTTATAAAGTATGTTATATATAATCACATTTTATTTATTTAAATGAAGAGAATGATGTGTTTTATAAGTTCAATAAACTTTAAATGTTGAATACTTTTTTTAATTGCATGATGAATGATTTGCTTTAGTAACATGGTAGTAAAACATGCCGTCATATATAATTATTTATTTCCATATTCTTTAAAATAGAGATAAGTCTCTCTTTAGTTTGTACTTTTTATGCATGTGTGTGCTTGTTTATGATCTATGATTTATCAGAACACAAATTTGTATAATGATATGAGTATTACACTGATATAACAAGGTAAATGTGGTTTATGATTTCATTTCTTGAGTCGTCATAATTCAGATCACTTAAAAACAATATTTAATTAAAAATGTAAGCACATGCAGAATTTACAGTAAAAAAATATATTGTTTTTTCAAAATTATAAATTATGCTACATGATTTTTATGAAAATTTAAAAATTTAGAATGTTTACTGTGATGGTAGATTTAGGGGATGATACTGTATAAAAACCATTGATATAATGTAAATGTAAATATAAAACATTGTAAATATAATGTAGAAACTTAAATTTTCTGTGAAACTGCATTGCGACAATTTGTTTTGTGAAAAAGTTATAAAAATTAATGTGAATTGAATTGAATTGTGCCTATGGAAAGCCTTTGTAAAACATGACGATGACATGTCAGGACATGTCAGGGGATCCCAATAACCCTTATCATTTGGCCTGTTAAAATATATATTTTTTCCCAATCCTGGTAAAATGTACGACGTTTTTATATTTTTAGTGACGACTAAAACTAGTGTAAATGTTTTGCTTTGTTTTATATCATGTGTGTTTACATAATTTATTAATTTATTTATTTTCATTTAAAAGAAGCGAATAAGACTCGGGACAATTGAATGTGCAGGCGTGCGTGAGAGAGAGACAGAGACAGAGAGGGGGTTTTTAGAGGTTTTGGGAAACCTCTCATTTGAAGAATCGTCATACCTTCTGCCAGGAGGAAGACTTTGTCTCACGATAAAATGTAAGAGGAATTTTATTTATTTATTTATTTACTGTTTTATTTTCAATTTCATTATACATTACAGTGTGTATGTGTGTGTGTGTGTGTGTGTGTGTGTGTGTGTGCGTGTGTGTGAGAGAGAGAGAGAGAGAGCGAGAGCGAGAGAGAGAGAGAAAGAGACTGTCCCCTGTTTCCTATAGTCTGGTATAGTTTGCCTGAGCATGCGTGTGGGTGTGTGTGCATGTTTATGTGGTTTATGAGGACACAAATTTGTATAATAACATGGGTATGACATAGGTATTACAATGAGAAGGTGATTTATGAGGACATTTTCAGTGTCCCCGTAATTCAAAAGGCTTATAAATAATTCAGAATTAGTTTTTTTATTTTATTTTAAAATGCAGAAAGTTTCCTGTAAGGGGTAGGTTTAGGGGTAGGGTTGGTGTAAGGAAATAGAAAATATGGTTTGTACAGTATAAAAACCATTACGCCTATGGAGAGTCCCCATAAACCATAAAAAACAAACCTGTGTGTGTGTGTGTGTGTGCGTGTGTGTGAGATAGAGAGAGCGAGAGAGAGACTGTCCCCTGTTTTCTATAGTCTGGTATAGTTTGCCTGAGTGTGTCTGACATGTCTATGTATTTCGCAGCTCTTTTCTGATTTTCCACAGAAGTGCCAGCATCTATTTATCTAAGCATGCCTTGGAATGCAACCGGACACTCGGACCCCAGATGGGCAAACCCCCCGGATGTGGGAACGGACCATTAAAATCTTCAAAAACATTCCTAAGGTCTTCATTTATAGCCTGCCATCCTCTGAAATGGACATGCATCTGAACAAACATAATTTTTCATCCCCGGAGGTCAAAGGTTGATGTCGGAATTTCACATATACCGGTTTTCACATCTGGATAGGTCACCGGGGTCAACACAACGTGGGTGGTCGCAACGTGGGTGGTCACTACGTGGGGGAGGGGCCGCGTGGGGGAGGGGGGAAAGGTCAAAAGGTCAAACCCATCAATCATTTTTTGACGTATGCCGTATCATATCACTACTTATGGTAATATGAAGCAGCAAAACAAGCTGTTCAGTACAGCTAAAAATAGCTGGAAGCAGATGACACCGGAAGCCAAACACATTCAATTTACAAATCCTCTTACGGCAAAAATAAGGTGGATAGCAGAATTTAATTTTGTTTACATTATTGAAACACTGTAAAGCTGCTTTGACACAATTTGTATTGTATACAGCACTACAGTATCTAAATAAAGGTGATTTGACTTGACTTAATTCAGGGTTAAAAGCTGGGTTGATAGAAAAAGTTGATAACAAGCGTCATGAAACCTAATGACCCCAATTAACCTGAAATGAACTTGTTTGTGTTGTCAATTCTAAACCTACTCTGAAAGTCAGCATTTGTTGAACTAGCTTTATGCAAGAGGCCACAGAAGAAATACAGATCCAAACATGAAGAAAATCAACGAGGAAGGTCAAGGCAATCTAGAAACAGGTGGTGATGATAATGATGATGATGATGATCATAAGCAACCAGGAAACAAATTAACAGGAAGAAGAACAGGAAATGTAAATACAGATGAGATTAAACATAATACAAACTCTCCTCCCATAACTTTTGCGTCTGAAAGCGAAACTCCTACAAATGGATATTCAGTCAGATCAGGTGCAAAAATGACTGTGTCCACGCCTTTTCAGCGCTAATTCTTCACTGCGCATCTTTAGTAAAACCCGACAATACAATTTTAACGCCAAAAGACGGTTTGCGATGGCTCAAGCTGTTAGTAAAACTGACCCCATAATGCCTGTAATTTAATTTGAGTATAAAAATACATTTGGTTTACTTAAATATTACTTAATCATGTGAGAGGCGGCGATGCCTCCTTGTGATTGGCAATTTACCTGGCTTTCTCACACCTGAAAAACAAGACTCTTAACTCAGAATTCTGTTCATTGGCTTCAGCTCAGCATTCAACACAATCATCTCACAAACGCTATTCGAAAAACTGTCAGCACTTGGACTAAACACATCAATGTGCAACAGGATACTTGACTTCCTCAGCAACAGTTGAGGGCATGATTTGAAAAATCTAAGTGGGGGGGGGACAAAAATACAGATAATTTTTGTGTGTACAATCTACAAATCCCCCAAAATGCAGAAAAAAAATTGCACAGCAATGAAGGGGTGAAGCTCTAAAACATCTAGAGTGCAAAATCAACACACCAACTCACACACGTGCGGACACACACTTGTACACAGACACACCTATGAACTGGTGTGACTGTAACACTGCAACTATGTAAAATAAAATCAATAATTACACTATAATGCAGTAAAAAAGTGGACTGCAAGGAAGGGGTTACACTCTAAAACATCAAGAGTGTAAAACACATACATTCACTCACACACACTTACTTACACACACACACTCACAGACACACACATACAGTATTATACATATTCAAATTAATTAGTATGGCTATAACTATATAGCCAAAATGAGTCAGAAGACTGAAATAAGAGGATAAAATCAGATCAGACCCAGAAGGATTAAACTCTGATAAAGCATTCCTGTTTTTTTTTTTTTTACATTGTTATAGTATTTTAATGTTTTGTGTAACAAAATGCTTTCTGTGTTCAGGTTTGGATGTAGTAAAAATAATGCAAAAACCTACACTTCAAATCAACATTTAAAACAGCAAAAAATATAAACCTTGACAAAAAGTAGTCTTTAAGAATGCCTTAATGGTAGGTAGCTTTTTATTGTCTTTTACAATGTTTTGAGCACGAGTCAGACAGCGTTTGTGTGCGAGTACCTGGATGGAAGGCAGTGAAGAGCTAATGATCTTTTCCGCTGTCCTCACCACTCTCCGTACAGACCTCCAGTCAGAGGCTTTACAATCCCCAGACCATACAGAGATGCAGCTGGTCAATATGCTCTTTATAATGCCTTTGTAGACAGTACTGAGGATGGGAGAGGGAAGGTGTGCTCTTCTCATCCAACGCAGACAAAAAAGACGCTGCTGTGCTCTCTTCACAAGAGAGGCGATGTTAACGGTCCATGTCAAGCTATCTGTGATCTGCACCCCTAAAAACGTGATACTACTGACTACTTCCACCGCAGTTTCATTTCTGATGAGTGGTGTGTGCCTGTGCTGCTTTTTCCTGAAATCAGCAATGATCTCCTTTGTTTTTTCGACATTCAGGAGCAAGTTATTTGTGTTGCACCAATCCACAAGCTGTCTCATCTCCTCCCTATAGGCCTGTTCATTGTCATCCTGAATGAGGCCCACCACTGTCGTGTCATCCGCATACTTCACAACATGGTTTGTACTAAACCTAGCACAGCAGTCATGGGTCATCATGGTGAATAGTAATGGGCTCAAGACGCAGCACTGAGGGGAGCCAGTGCTCAGAGAGATGATACTGGAGGTATGATTTCCAACCCTCACAAACTGAGGTCTGTCTGTTAAAAAGTCCAGTAGCCAGGAAGTCCTGGAATATCCAGTAGTCCTGGAATATTATCAGGACCCGCTGCCTTCTGGGCGTTGACTTTTCTCAGGGTCCTCCGGATGTCAGCTGCTCTAAGACTGAGTACCTCCTCATCTAAATGAGGAACACTTTTCCTTGCAGGAGAGTTATTCAGTGCCTCAAACCGTCCAAAATATGTATTAAGTTCATTAAGAAAATATACATTTAAATCCACAACCTAATAAAAGTAAATAATTATGTATAAAATCAACTAGGGAATTCAAAAGCCTCTCTATAGAGTCATATACAGGTATCTAGTGGTTACACAATGACATTACAGGTTTTTCTCTTTTTTGCTCTCACCAGGAGGTGCTATTCTGCCTTCAAAAATTGGATTTTAAAGGCCTAGTTTCTATTTTAATCTGAAATACCGCATTAATTGAAAAATAATTTTAAAAATTAGAATTTATTATTTATTTTTTTTCAATGGGAAAAATTGATCATAATTATTGCACAAATATTAATTAGTACCATAAAATTCTCTCAAAATACAAAAGAAAAAATATTATTGAACAAAAATATATTAGATTGATTTTACTGGGAAAAAAGTTACATTTCAGGTGTCCGGTCACTTTTGACCGCAAAGACCATGAGTGTGACTTCCAAATGAGGAGCGCACAAAGCCCCTTCCATCTACGAATAAGCTGAGAAGCATTCAGAGCAGAATCTCCAAACTCAACAGTTTCTTCCCACAAGCAGTCAGACTTCTGCACAGCTGGTCTAACTGTGAATGCTCAACTGACCTATCATCACTTTAATAGTGCACTACAACAGAATAAGACTGACCACCAAACAAAAACGTAACAATAACATCACTCTTATATATATATTTTTTTAATAACTCACTTAAGCTATACTGTATATATTAAATTAACTTAATAATTGTAATAATAACTGTATATTTATTCACTCAGTACTTACAAATAAGTCATATATTACTTACTTATTTCATTGTCAATTCTGTTTTAAATCAGTGTACCTTTGTCTGTATTTATTGTCCATATTTACTGTTTTCTATTAGTCCTCATGATTGTCTGCAACATGTGTCATTGTTGTTTCCTGAAGGACTTGTTTCATTTTTATCCATTGCCATGTAAAGCTAAAATTGACAAAGTTGACTTTAATTCCCACTAAATACAATGAATGGTTAAGTTGATAGTTGAGCAATATACTAAGCAAAGCCCAGTTTAGACTGCAAGTGCGTCTTTGCAACAAACCCCCTGAAAGACTTTACTACAGATGTACAGTATTTACATAATCACATTTGAAACTCTTTTAGAGAAAACAAAAGTGCAAAGTTCAAAATATGTCTAGGTGTTTTAAAATAAAGTGTGTCATAGTATTCAAAGCATCTTCTGTACTCCTATTTTCTTTATATGCAAATTGATAAGGATCTAATTTATACATTACAATTGAGAGAGAATTTTGTATAGGAAATATATGTTTTGGAATGGTGTAATATTTTTTTTTGTTTTGTTTGATCTGCTCTCCCGGTTGCCTAAGACAAATTTCTCCTAAGGGAGACAGTAAAAGAGAAACTTGAACTTGATGTCTAAATCTATATCAGGGATGTATGTGTGTGCACAGGTGTATGCAGATGGGTAACATGTAATGTTGGTGTATTACTAGGATTGTATAGGAAATATATGTTTTGGAATGGTGTAATATTTTTTTTTGTTTTGTTTGATCTGCTCTCCCGGTTGCCTAAGACAAATTTCTCCTAAGGGAGACAGTAAAAGAGAAACTTGAACTTGATGTCTAAATCTATATCAGGGATGTATGTGTGTGCACAGGTGTATGCAGCCTCATTTGCCATTTATACTTTTGACAAATAACAAATGCAGTCAAAAATGCCAAATATTTTTAAAAATGATAAAAACCCTTTGGTTAAACTCTAGAGAAAAAGGAACTAGATTATTATTAGATAGTGTCCAAAGGTTGCCATTTTTTGGGGTGTCATAACTTGTGTTATGAAATATGGGAAATCGTCTCAGGTTACTTATGTAACCATGGTTCCCTGAGTAGGGAACGAGACACTGCGTCCTCTAGGGGTCGCTATGGGGAACGCCTCGTCATGACCCGTGTCTGAAGCATACATTGAAAAAACCTCATTCCAGGTAACCCTTTGATAAAAGGGGAGCATTGCTCAATACTACCATGAGGACAGCCCATGGAGCGAGGAATACAACTCCTCAGAGAGGATTAACGCTCGAAAGAAACATCATACTCACAATAACCCTCAACGGTGAGGGGGGTGATGCTTCAAGAGGATATCCTGGTGATCGGGAAAACCCCTCAGGGCGACCCAGATACGGTACACCAGTCAGGGTAGCATGAAAGCGTAACCCCAAATTTTTGCAGTGACACACCGGGGGCCTGATAATCACAAAGGCTCCCGCAGAAGCCTGTGTTATGGCTGCATGATCCAGGAAGTATGAAGCCGAAACCCGGCTTACTTACTTTCTGGACATATCTCGATGAGTGAAATAAACACTGCAAGACGAGCACCCGGTTTCTGAACCCAGCA
>NW_015505276.1:1587635-1588295 GCF_001515645.1 Sinocyclocheilus grahami | reverse complement strand
CTAATAGGTCCAGCATAGGCGACAATAATGCAGGAAATTCCCCACCTAACCTCGGTCAGGTGGAGATGGTGGTCACAGGGGAATTTAGGAAGGTGAAGATAAGGGCAGATGTATGACCCCTGAAGGAAATGAGTAGATACTGAGGTATCACTCTGATCCGGACAAAAGCACTGACGCCCTGTCTGGATCACATCCCTTAGGTCTTTTACTCACCTTCCTTTGACCCCCGATTCTTCCTACCCCTACCCGTGGGCGGGGGAGGAGTGCGAGCAGCGACATTAGCCTTCTGAGCCGGTCTCTGATCCTCAAACTGAGACGGGCTAGGACCCCTGGGTTGTTCGGGCTCAGACCTGGACTTCTATACCGGTCCTTCAGCTGCTGCTGCTGCGTATGCCCTCGCATCCGAGCGAGATGTCAAGGAAGGGAGTCTTAGAGGACGTCTCACCCATAGAGAGATAGCTGACCAGCGTCTCTCTCTATAGGGGCATCTTCTCATAACCACTTTTGCGCATCGTATGGATGTTGGCATAACTTGTATCCTGGAATCAATGGATGCGTGAAGAAAAACGGCCTCTTCCATTACTTCTCAATCTTTATATGAAAAAACAGGAAGAAAGGAAGGCTCACCTGAGCTGGAGGGTTTATGGCCAGAAAAATAAC
>NW_015505276.1:1579197-1587618 GCF_001515645.1 Sinocyclocheilus grahami | reverse complement strand
GAGCAATGGCCCCTGAATCAGACAATGTTAATGAAATAATATCATCCTCCAGCAGCTCACTCTCGTGCACAGCCGACGATCACGAAAGGGAAACCCCCCTTCAAACTCATTGGCCAGATCCACCTGCGATCCCCAACGTCAACATGGATGCACACATCCTTAAATGCTTTGCTAGTGCTCGCCATAATGAGATAAATAGAGATTGCTCTTACCACAGAAATGTACGCTTCAAACAAAACAGTCAATGAAGACGAAGAAGAGAATGATGTGTAGCTCCCGGCGCCTATTTATACTATAGTTGCACCAGTAGTGACGTCATGGCTGTCGCCGGCCAACGAGTTGGTGTTTTTTCAATGTATGCTTCAGACACGGGTCACGACGAGGCGTTCCCCATAGCGACCCCTAGAGGACGCAGTTCGAAGTTCCCATGAAAGGGAATCATGTGATAAAAGGTTAGGCAACAGATTCTGTGAGATATGATTAGTTGATAATTGAAAAAAGTGTAGAAATACTTATGCAACAATATATAATCTTTTGTAAAAACCAACTATAAAGCCGGACCCCCATATCATTCCTCTTTTTGGAAATGGCAAAGACTAATTCTTGTTTCTTGTTATTATGAGCTGAATTTATAGTGTGGAGCAGTGGCTTTCAAATCTTTTTAAGTTGACAAGACCAATATTATTCAACCATGCACCTTTTGAAAATGTATATAAAATTAAGTCACATATACGTACATTCTGCATAATCTGGTCCTAAGCTGGTTTGTAAAATGATAGGGCAACACACATGTCCGGAGAAGCATTAAACTTATTTCTTTCATCTATATTTTAGTTAAAAATTGAGAATCCAGTTTCGCACATATAGGTAGATATAAAAGGTAGTATCAATGAAATGCTTGTTTTGCACAAGGTATATTAGCTATATATAGTACAGCAGGTAATATTAATCTCTCTGCAACTGTATGTGCCATTTTTCTTTGGCAACATAATATGGCACTTTATTATATGCCAAGTGTAATTTGTGATTGATATGCTACTGCTGAGTACCTGAGCTGATGACTGAATTTCTTGAGCCTTCCTCTGAAATAAAAAGTTCCGCAAAATCGGCATGATGTGCACTTAGTGCTGGGCGATATGGCCAAAAAACATGATCACGATAAAAGTTTTCATATCAGTCGATATCGAGAATTATCACTATACATTTCAAATCTTTATTACCTCAATTTTATATGGTGAAATGTAATTATTCTGTTTGCGTTTGATTAAAATTACAAGAAAATTCAAATTCAAAAATTATATGTGTACTTAAACGTCTTTCAAACTTTCATTTGCCAACTTTTCAAATGCATATTACGCACATTAGTATGGCAGTATGGCCTGCATCCGAACAGTTTACGAACCCAAACTTCAAAAAATCATCTTTATATGATTTTTCATAAGCAGCACGGGTATATTTGTAGCAATAGCCAATCATAGATTGTACCGTTTGGGTTTAAATGATTGATTTTTCTTTTATTGAAAAAATCATTAAGATATTAAGTAAAGATCATGTTCCATGAAGATATTATATAAATTTCCTACCATAAATATATCAAAACTTAATTTTTGATTAGTAATATGCATTATTAAGATCTTCATTTGGACAACTTTAAAGGTGATTTTCTCAGTATTTGGGTTTTTTTGGACCCTCAGATTTCAGATTTTCATATAGCCTAGTTGTATCTCAGCCAAATATTGTCCTTTCCTAACAAACCATGCATTATGATGCAAACATGCAGCTTATTTATTCAGCTTTCAGATGATGTATAAATCTCAATTTTTTAAAAATGGACTCTTATGACTGGTTTTGTGGTCCAGGGTCACATATGGTCTTACTCCAGATTTCTGCTTTTTCTTTGCTGAACAAGAAGTATTGCTACAATGTTTGCATGCATCACCTTCACTATCTTTTCTGTGGATCTCTGCTGTTTGCGCCAGAGTTGGACGGTTTTCTGCTGCTTCATTTGAAGGGGTCTCAGTATAAGGGCCTCTTTGTCTTGTGAAACAATCATAACTGGTACTTTTTGACTTTGGCTTACTCATGCTCAACATAAAACCCACCTGAGGGTCACGACCCAGGGTTTGAAAACCTCTGCAATATTGAGAGTTACTAACCAGCTGTATCACCATCTGCTATAGAAACTGCTCAGCATCTGACAGGAACGCCCTGCAGAGGGTAGCGAAGACGGCACAATGTATCACTGGAGCCAAACTTACTGCTGTACTGCTTCATATCACAAGGTGTGTGAAGAAAGCAACCTTCATTAGGAAGGACTCCTCTCATCCTTCCCACAACTACTTTAAACCCCTTCCATCTATGAAGAAGCTGAGAAGCATTCAGACCAGAATGTCCAAACTCACTCTTATATTCACACCTGGTCAAAATAGGTTGAAATAGGCTCATTCATTAATAATCTGAAACAAAATGAACTTGAAACGATCCTCGAGTGTGACGATTTAAATTAAAACAGGAACTCATGATCACATCCTGCCTTTACAGAGGATTTATTGAGTATGGTAAGAAAATTGTCTACTACTAATAATAATAGCGGAACAAAACTTAGTACTAAAAAATATACACATACTTATTTCTGTATTATTTCTGAAGAAACAAATATAAAACATATATATTCTTTGTTAATTGTTTTTAATAAATATAGGCCCCTTGTCAACAACCAAATATTATGCTACACTGTTGGTTGCTTGTTATTGGTGTAAATGCTGTACTATATTAATACACTGTGTTCTGTTATTGTGCTGTGACTGTCCTTCCTCTTTCTTAGCAGCTTCTTGTGTACTTTTCACCTCTCTTTCATCTTGAGTGCTTATATAGCGTTTAATTTGAACCAGGAACTACCCAACAGCCACCTCTTCCTCCACAAACCACAAAACCAACATGGTGTGTGTGCACATGTCTCACAAAACTGATTTTGCTTCTGAGGCAGCATACAATTTAATGATTCACAACAAAATAGAAAGCACTTTGTTTGTAATTAAGTGAATACTTAATTACTACAATACTAATTTCTCACTAGAAGAACTTATATTTACACACAAACTGACAACCAACCACAACTCTCAGATGCCTTTTTTTGTTCGTTTTTTTTAGCTCAGCTGTGATGGAACTGAATACACAGTATTGTGGGATATCATAGACAGAGAAGGATACATCTATGCTGCCTTCATAAATCATCCATCAGATGAGGGCATCTCAGAAGACAGGAAGTGAAACTAACATAGGATTTGGATGTGCCTTGATGCCTTCCTACCTTAGAATGTAACCTCCAAAGACAGCATTCTGCAGCTTTCAGACGCAGCCGATGTGTGTAGATGTGGTGTCTGAAAGCAGACGAGTGGATGACAAACTCACTGCAGTGACCCTAGATTCTGATGTTTTGATTACTTTATCCCCTATTTTAAATAGGAATATTATTTTTTACAATTACTGATGTGAACAACAACAGTAACTACAATCCCTAGATTTGTTCATTATATGAAGAAAGTGAGTGGTACATAAGAGCTAAAGCCTTTCTCAGAAATAACTTCACTGTCATGAGACCCTTTTTGCATTGACTGTTTTAATCAAGTGTTGTCAAGGTTATTTGTAGTGAGAAGTCAGTTCTCACCAAATATAATAATCTACTTTCTTTCTTTCTTTCTTTCTGTGTTTGTCTGTGCTATAGAAACAGCAATAATAGTCTGCGTGAAAACAGGACAACTATACCTCTACAATTCACAGCAGCTCTCTTGACAATGTTCCCACAATGATTGTTTTGACATGTTTTTGGGGTTTCAAAACCTTTAATAGGAAGTGAGAACCCTATTTTGCGACCATTATATAAGTCTCCAGTATTTAAAACAAAAGTGGTGTGAATGTTAACACTGATTAAGTTCCGGACCTTTCAATCATGAAATAAAAAATGAAATTAACAAACCAGTACAATGTTCAAATGAATTGCTAAAGTGTTCTACACATTGTTATACAACTGCTAAGAGTTTTAGAGGGTTGCTAGGTCATTGCTAGCTGATGACAATCTTGGCCCAAATGTGGCCTAAATCTGACACTGCTGGTGTGGATGGCAGAGCTGATTTTGGTTCCAATGCAATATGTGCAAATTCTGAAGAAGGTTATAATTGCACATGTGCAACTGGCTACATTTCCAGCAACGAACAATAGTATTTAATGCAGGACAAAGAGGTTAGTGTATTGGTAAGAAATTATTAAGGCCTAGACATTTTTGGCCATTGTGCGACATCCAGACAATGTGAGAGTTTTCAGTTGACATGTCTTTGTTTATTATCTGTCCCTGAATTACAGACTTACAGAGATTAACGCAATGATCCCAGTTCTTGTTAAAAACATGCAACATCTCGTTACACTCCTGTGAGTTATTGCATCTGTACTGCAGGGGAAACTAACTCGAAGCCCAAGGCATATTTTGTCTTTAGTAGTAGCACATTACATTTGTGGATGTGTTGTTGTAGCCTATATATTGCTGTTTTTGTATATTTTTTCCTCTTTTAAATTCCCTTTTTTCCTGTTGTTTCTCATACTTTCCGCTTACAGGTACCCACTGACTGTGATGTTTAGTGCTTCTTACCTGTAGATGGCGCTATGATGTCTTATATCTTGGTCCTTATCCTGTATAAGAGAAGAGAAACAAAAGTTTTATGTTTAAAAGCAAAATTAATTATATCGTAATTAAAAAAAATTATTGCAGATGAAAGACTTGGTAAGAATGTTTTAATTACAAAAATGAAACACTTTGCAATTAAAGTAAATTGTTATTTTTCTTGGTGCAGTTCTTACAGGATAGTTTGGCCACACCCACCCACTTTTAGTCAGTACCTTCAGCAAGAATGTAAACAAAGCCAAATATTATAGTTGTAATTACTTTTATACATAACTAATCTCACAAAATGATCATACATCTTTTTCTCAGGTTTCTACAGAACTGTACTGAGCATAAGTGTCACTCTAGCTTGATTGTGAAAAGTACAATTTCCCCTGGTGCCCTCTACAGTACATTTACATTTACATGTAGTCATTTAGCTTTTATCCAAATCGACTTACAAATGAGGACAATGGAGGCAATCAAAATCAACAAAAGGGCAATGATAAATTCAGTTCATAATAAAAATTCATTCTTTGCTTTTTCCATTGACAAAAAAAGGAATAAAATGTCTGGGAGTCTAGATTTGTAATTTCATTTTCTCTAGAGATAAATAGTTAAATATGTTAGAAATGCATAGGTGAGGGAAGAGAGGAGGATACTACAGAGGAAAGATGGGAGGGGGAAAGGGAGCATGCGTTTCGTCTAAAAGTAACCGGTATAGGGGTTTGTGGCACACAGGTAGCAAAATGTTGTTTAAATGTAATGAAGAAATTGTCAAAGATATGTAGGGGTTTTACCAAAATGTTGTCTTCAATACAATTGTGTGTGTAAATTAAGTCAAGTTGGTTGCCTGATTTGTGCGTGCTTGCAGTGGTAAGTCGTTTGAGATCAAATGAAGGAAGGAGTGAATGGAATGGTCTGTAGCATAAGGCTTGTTCAGATGAATGTTGAATGTTGAAGTCGCCAAGGACTTAAAGTGTACTGCCATCCTCCGGGAATGAGGACAGCAGCCCATCCAGCTCCTCTAGGAAGGTGGCTAGAATTTGCCCAGGAGGGCGGTAAATTACCACAACCTGGAGTTTTACAGGAGCTGCTACAGTAATCGCATGAGATTCAAATGAATTATAATTGCATACGGGAGAGTGGGTTGAGTATTTCCAATTGTTAGAAATTAGTAGACTAGAGCCCCCACCCCGGACAACCTGACGGGGGGTATGAGAGAAAGAGAAGTTAGCTAGAGCAGCTGGGGTTGCTGAGTCTTCAGGGCGAATCCAGGGCTGCGTTCAGCCCCGACAAAAACGGTGCAAAATGTGTTTTAAACAGAAACGATGGTGCGTTGAACACACTGTTCTGATGACGCAAGAGTTGCAACTATGGCAGCTGAGAAGGCCATTCTTTGTGTTCTTTTTGAAGAATTTTCGGAGCCTGATGAAATCGGTATAAATACGTGTTTAATATTGCAAAATACACTCGATGGTACAGTCACTGCCCTTGCCCTCCAGAATAAAAGAGAACATCCCAATAAAATGAAGGGATTTGTGGAAACTGTGGTTCCTAATTATTGTGATCCAACATTTCCCTCGCATTTCAGGATGAAAAGACAAATATTTCAGGTGAAGGATAATCCACTTCTTACCTCCGAGACTGTGTTATGATCTATATGACCTTATTATTTTTATTGTGAGTATTAGGCTTATCATTATTGCTGATCACTGTTGTTGTGCTATGATATTGTAATATTTACCATTATATAATCAGAGGGGTATAGAAAAGTTTATGAAAGTGTCACTCCATAATACAATAGCAAAATATATAAATATATAGATATATAATACCATAATGAAAAACATCCAAATAAAAATGTCAGGATAAAAACAGGAACATACAAATTCAGAAATGTGTAAACATTTGTATGCAAACAAATATAAAACACTCCAATTGAGTTCTTCAACTTAATTTAACTTTATTTAAAGATTGAACTAAATTTAATGAGTTTTTGTTCAATGTTTTTTTGGTTATTTTACATGAAACATCAGTTAAGACATTTAAGATAATGGTGTAGTTTGTCTCAGTCTGTTGACACCATTGAAATGAGCTTTAGGTGGCAGTTTACAGGTGATCTGAAGACATCAGAATAATGAATGAGGCGAAAACAGGAACATACCTTCAGGGAAATACATGTGCATCTAAAAAAACATTTGAATATCATGGAAAAGCAAACTTTGTTATATTCTAGATTCATTGCACACAAAATGAAATATTTTAAGAGTTGTTTTTTTGTTTGTTTAAAAATTCTGATGGTTACGACTCTCAGCTTAGGAAAGTAAAAAATTCAGTATCTCAAAATTTGAATATTCCATTTTGAGCTTGATTAGTTTGATTAATTTTGAGGTGCGTGCTTGCAGTGGTAAGTCGTTTGAGATCAAATGAAGGAAGGAGTGAATGGAATGGTCTGTAGCATAAGGCTTGTTCAGATGAATGTTGAATGTTGAAGTCGCCAAGGACTTAAAGTGGACTGCCATCCTCCGGGAATGAGGACAGCAGCCCATCCAGCTCCTCTAGGAAGGTGGCTAGAATTTGCCCAGGAGGGCGGTAAACAGTGGTAAGTCGTTTGAGATCAAATGAAGGAAGGAGTGAATGGAATGGTCTGTAGCATAAGGCTTGTTCAGATGAATGTTGAATGTTGAAGTCGCCAAGGACTTAAAGTGGACTGCCATCCTCCGGGAATGAGGACAGCAGCCCATCCAGCTCCTCTAGGAAGGTGGCTAGAATTTGCCCAGGAGGGCGGTAAATTACCACAACCTGGAGTTTTACAGGAGCTGCTACAGTAATCGCATGAGATTCAAATGAATTATAATTGCATACGGGAGAGTGGGTTGAGTATTTCCAATTGTTAGAAATTAGTAGACTAGAGCCCCCACCCCGGACAACCTGACGGGGGGTATGAGAGAAAGAGAAGTTAGCTAGAGCAGCTGGGGTTGCTGAGTCTTCAGGGCGAATCCAGGGCTGCGTTCAGCCCCGACAAAAACGGTGCAAAATGTGTTTTAAACAGAAACGATGGTGCGTTGAACACACTGTTCTGATGACGCAAGAGTTGCAACTATGGCAGCTGAGAAGGCCATTCTTTGTGTTCTTTTTGAAGAATTTTCGGAGCCTGATGAAATCGGTATAAATACGTGTTTAATATTGCAAAATACACTCGATGGTACAGTCACTGCCCTTGCCCTCCAGAATAAAAGAGAACATCCCAATAAAATGAAGGGATTTGTGGAAACTGTGGTTCCTAATTATTGTGATCCAACATTTCCCTCGCATTTCAGGATGAAAAGACAAATATTTCAGGTGAAGGATAATCCACTTCTTACCTCCGAGACTGTGTTATGATCTATATGACCTTATTATTTTTATTGTGAGTATTAGGCTTATCATTATTGCTGATCACTGTTGTTGTGCTATGATATTGTAATATTTACCATTATATAATCAGAGGGGTATAGAAAAGTTTATGAAAGTGTCACTCCATAATACAATAGCAAAATATATAAATATGCATAGTATTTTTATGTTACATTAATCCGTATTTAGCACACCTTCCTAAGGAAAGGATATGGACCAGAAGACATTGCAATTACTAAATGATATTTAGACAGACTCAAAGAAGTTCCAGATCTATACTTGTGCCCTTATTATCTCAGTTATTTGCCTTTAATGTAAGTAAACATGTGCAAACAATATACTTGCTCTTGTGAATTTATTTGGATGTT
>NW_015505276.1:1535490-1577721 GCF_001515645.1 Sinocyclocheilus grahami | reverse complement strand
GCCTGGCACTACGTGAAAAATTAATTGCCCTCTCCTGTTAAATCATGAAAGAACTGTGATTAACCACATTATTTTAGAAAGCTAAATTTCACTAGCCACACCCAGGCCTGATTACAGTTGTTGCTGTAAAGGGTGGCACAACCAGTTATTAGATTTAGGAGGTAAAAATTGTATGCTGCCTCAGAAGCAAAATCAGTTTTGTGAGATATGTGCACACACACCATGTTGGTTTTGTGGTTTGTGGAGGAAGAGGTGGCTGTTGGGTAGTTCCTGGTTCAAATTAGACGCTATATAAGCACTCAAGATGAAAGAGAGGTGAAAAGTACACAAGAAGCTGCTAAGAAAGAGGAAGGACAGTCACAGAACACAGTGTACTGGTTATTAATTACTGATAGTAGAGCATTTACACCATCAACAAGCAGAAAATAGTGTAGTATAATATTTTGTTTGTGAAAAGGGGCATTTATTTATTAAAATGAATTCACAAAGTGTACATTTTCAAACATTTTTACATTGCTTCAGAAATAACTACAATAATACAGAAAGAAGCATACATGTACATAGTATTTGTAACTAGTAATTAATAAGTTTTGTTTAGCTATTATATTAAGCTATTTTCTTAATCAAACCCATGTACTGCTTTCTAAATTAAAATAGGAATTTTAAAATCTATATGTTATAGAACATTAAATAAAATAAACACCCAAAATAAAGACCCTATTTTGGAGAAATGAAAAAGTGATGCTATATTTTACGGTGGTGAATAACATTGAATATATTTGTTTCGTATCATACATCTTGTGGCTTCTTGCACATCTGCAATCACATCCTCTATTTTATATTCATGTTCTCTTACACCTGGAGTATTTCCCTAGTGTGGGGTTTTATAAATACTGTGCACCAAAATCCCTTTTCTGTCTGGTATCACCAAACATCTTGGGAATAAGCAATTTCTCAGCACTCATTCTCTTGCTGTCAGCAGCGTGTAGGACAAGAGCAGAATACGAGGAACAGCTGTGGATTTCAGTATTACAAGATAAACATTGGTAGGAAACACTGACCAGAACTTGATTGATCTAGGATACTTGGAACAGGCAACAATACAGTTTGGGTTTATATATATATATTTCATAAATATTTCAAATTTCTTTTCAACGTTTTCATCAAAGAATCTTGAAAACAAAAATATTAAGCATTCAGCAACTGTTTTTAACACTGATAAGAAATGTTTCTTGAGCAGCAAATCAGCATATTAGAATTATTTCTGAAAGATCGTGTGACACTGGAGACTGGAGTAATGATGCTGAAAATTCAGCTTTGGCATCACAGGAATTAATTACACTTTTAAATATATTCAAATAATACTTCACAATATTTTGACTGTATTTCTGCTCAGCCTTGCATGGTGAGCATCAGAAAATTTTTGCAAAAGAAAATCCAACTGACCCTACATTTTTAAACAGTAGTGCATACATTGTCTTCACAATGCATTTGGACACTTAAGCCACACTTTAAAATGTTTCATATTTCCTAGCATAGTCCAATACAGCAAGTGACAAAACTGTGGCATTCATAGATCTATCCAGTAAATATAACTTCAAACATTTTTGAGGCACTGCACAGTATGTTTGTGTCATTTTCTGTGTTTCTGTTGGATCCACAGAGCTACGGACATGCGCTGTGTACAAACAAATATTTTCTCCCATTTGGACTTTTTTGTTCTGTTCCTGTTTCTAGTTTTGTTTCTAGTCCTTTTGTAGCTCTTGTAGTTTCCCTCATTTCTCCCTGATCATTTGCTCCTGTGTCTAGTTAGGTTTGTTATCCCCTCTGTATTTATGCCCCAGTGTTTGCTATTAACATTTGTTGGGGAGTTTAATAGGGGAACCCAATATTACTTTACATCCTAACAGCGATTTAAGGAAAGGAGGAAAGGGAAAGGACGTGACGTGTGGCCAAGTATGGCGCCCCATACTCGGAATTTGTGCTCTGCATTTCTCCCATCCAAGTGCACACACACAACAGTGAGTAGTGAACAAACACACACACACACAAACACACACACACTCAACATGGGGCAGCCATATTGGTAGTGGGCAGCCATTTTTTGTTCAGTGCCTTGCTCAAGGGTCTCATCTCAGTCATGAATTAAAGGTGGAAGAGAGCGCGTTATATTCACTCCCCCCACCTACATTTCCTGCAGTTACCGAGACTCGAACCCATGACCTTTGGGTTACTAGTCTCCAGTCACTAGACTCTCTAAACATTAGGCCACGCCTCCAAAAATGCAACACCTCTGCAGAGTCTCTATTATGTAAAAGAATGAGAGAGATATGAGTTTATTTTGACATGTTTGGCAGACCTGTTCCATCTGTTGTAATTTCCTGTTCATATCCTGTTCTGCCCATGTACTGTTCGCTGGTGTCTACAATAACATAAGGATGCAGAGAAAGCAGAACTGAATGAATGATTCCAATAGAGATTCAACTGAACCTTTCTGTATTCATATCAATCATGAATTTAAAAAAAATAATCCTTCAACAAAGCAACACAATGTTTACATTTTATAGATTTCTTTCGAATGACTAGATTTGAAGAAAATGAAAATAATGTGTGCTGTCACAATGCGTGTTGTGGGTAGATTTTAAAGGGGTCATCGGATGCCCGTTTTCCACAAGCTGATATGATTCTTTAGGGTCTTAATGAAAAGTCTATAACATACTTTGGTTAATATTTCTCAATGGCAGTGTAAAAAACACCCTTTTTACCCTGTCAAAATCAGCTCTGTTTTCAGCACGCCGTTCTAGTCCGTGTTGCTTTAAATGCTAATGAGCTCTGCTGACCCCGTCCTTCTCTTCTGTGGGGTGATGAGCAGACTGTAAACTTCAACCGCGAAACTAGCTAACTAGCACATTATTAGGAAAGGCGATTTGCAAAGATTCATAAAAAAAACCTTATACTTACTTCTTCTGTAGATGAAGCTGGATCATGAATGATTTGCGCAAACTTAAAAGCATTTAGGCAGATCGGGGATTGGTGCATTCCTCTCAAAAAACGAAAGTAACGTTAATCCTCTGCGTCTTCAGCGGCTCAGATGTCGGGAGTAAATGACGACTGCTATGTTCATTATTACATCTAGCAACAAAACACCTCAATTGCTTAATCGGAGACATTATAGTCTTCCCCTGCACCGGAGTCGACACAATGGCGGACAGCTCACAGCTCACTCAGGGCGGGTCTAAGGTAAGACGGCCGTGTTAATCAACTATAGTGGGAGCGGCCTGTGCAGAACTTCGTCATTCTGACAGGAATCTCAGAACAGCCTGATTTGAGAAAGGGGATTATAAAACAGGGATTTAAAAAAAAACACTGGGTGGATTTTTATTATTATAGGGTGGATGTGTACACACACTTCCAACACATATTTATGTTCAAACAACAACAAAAGTGATTTTTGCATCCGATGACCCCTTTAACAAATTGCTATATGGTTGCTAAAGTTTAATTTGTTCACCCCCCCACCCCCACCTTTTTTTTATGATGGATGGATGCACTTTTTTTGTTTCAAAATCTCAACCACCATTCACTGCAATTATAAAGCTTGGAAGAGCCAGGACATTGTTTAATATAACTCCGACTGAATTCATCTGAAAGAAGAATGTCATATACACCTAGGATGGTTTGAGGGTGAGTAAATCATGGGGTAATTTTCCTTTTTGGGTGAACTATCCCTTTAAGAACTTTACAATGACCAGTATCTCGAACAAATCTCTTGCTTCATACCTCAGCTTGGATGTTTGTTTATGAATCCCAAAATATATAGCTCATCATAGTGTATAATATGGGATTGTCTTCTCCATAAAAGAAAACATGCACTGAGGTGTCTTATACTTTATACTTGAGCACTTATACTTTTTGCTTTGAGAGTGCATTGAGTAGGTTGAGTAGTCCTCATTTATTTTTGGGTAGCGATACAATCTCTTCAATGTTGACAACAACATCCATTTTAAAATATGATGTAAGAAGAAAGCCATTTTTCTTCCACAATGCATGTAAAGCTGCAATATCAAAGAATCAATCAACAGGTCACAGCAACACCAGAACTACACAAATGGGTGCCATTGTTGAGAGGTCTGGGACATTAGCCTACTTGTTGACTTGTCCCATTTATGAATCTAGCCCAAAGGAACACAGTTAGAAGACATTGTTTGAGCAAATATAACTTTGCACAATGTCAGTACAATGTAACATTAAATCTGTCAAACAAACATTCCCATAGGAACCTCTGCATATGAATACAGGCTAAAGGTTATTTTGGCAAATGCATTTTTGGCATAGGAACACTGGAGTATTGTTAACCTAAAACAATACTAAAAAAACATATATGTGTTAGAAACTGCATGGGTGATAAAATATCAGCACTGAAAGCAGAACGGTCTCCTTGACACCTTCATGACAACACGAAAACAGGAAGTCACACGTATAAATGCACACATGCATCTTCAGTATTAACCAGCATAGAGTATTCTGAGTTACATAAATAACTACTGTACATATATAATAAATGTCTATGATGTAAGAAGAAAGCCATTTTTCTTCCACAATGCATGTAAAGCTGCAATATCAAAGAATCAATCAACAGGTCACAGCAACACCAGAACTACACAAATGGGTGCCATTGTTGAGAGGTCTGGGACATTAGCCTACTTGTTGACTTGTCCCATTTATGAATCTACCCCAAAGGAACACAGTTAGAAGACATTGTTTGAGCAAATATAACTTTGCACAATGTCAGTACAATGTAACATTAAATCTGTCAAACAAACATTCCCATAGGAACCTCTGCATATGAATACAGGCTAAAGGTTATTTTGGCAAATGCATTTTTGGCATAGGAACACTGGAGTATTGTTAACCTAAAACAATACTAAAAAAACATGTATGTGTTAGAAACTACATGGGTGATAAAATATCAGCACTGAAAGCAGAACGGTCTCCTTGACACCTTCATGACAACACGAAAACAGGAAGTCACACGTATAAATTCACACATGCATCTTCAGTATTAACCAGCATAGAGTATTCTGAGTTACATAAATAACTACTGTACATATATAATAAATGTCCCCCCCCCCATCACTGTTTAAAATCCTGCATTATTAAGCTTATATTTAATTTACAACTTTACCTGAATGCTTTATGTGTAACATTATCAATATTAATCATTGAACTGGGTTCAGCAAAACACACTGAACAGTAGTTTTTTGTTTTTGTTTGTTTGTTTGTTGTTAATGAACATCATGAAGCCAATTGTCATTTTCTTGCAACTTTTTGTCCCACTCCCTCCCTCTCGGTGTCAACCAAAGCAGGGGGCTGGACCAACAAAACTCTTTCAGGCACTTCAGGCTTGTTCAGCATTAGAGTCAGCGAGAGAGACAGAAGACCTAGTCTGAGAGCAAGACTGAGAAAAGGAGGCATTCAAATATAAAAGTTGCTCAGGATCAAACCATAAGCCGTTTTCATTATTGATTTTTCATTTTGCGAGTTTCTTTCACTCTTTGACCATGAGGCACAAGCATCTGCTGAGTCTGGGTGAGTCACGTTTCAGATTTCTTCAGGATTGAAGTTTCCACTGATGAATGTAGAGACAGATGTTTGTATGGAGCCACTGTGTGGTTCTGCTAAATGAAATGTTGCCCTGCCAACAACTGCGTAATCGTTGCAGTTTCAAAAATAGAGAAACAGTAAATGGGCATGAAAGGAAACTGCCACAGATAGGAAAATCTGATGTCACAATGGGGTAGTTTTTATCTGAAGCAGGGCCTATGAGCTCCAGTAATCTGGAAAGCACCAGCTGAATGTGACTGATGAATGGAGAAGAAACACAACATCCATTTGTCTTCTCAGAGGGTTTTGCTCCTGCTGTCATAGTCTTAAGACATTCTGTTTAAGTGTTTGGGAAACAACCGTGAAGTGAAATGAAAGAAGTGATTTTGGGGAAAGATGCAAACTCATTAACCTTTAAAGACACTGCAATAGTAAAACTGTATAATCAAAATATTGTAAGTTGATATTGTGAGAAAATGACAAGTGAAACTCAAAAGTTAAACTGAAAAATTAAGATTCTGTCATTACTCATTGTCGCTGCAAACCTTTATGGCTATATTTCTTCTGGTGAACACAAAATAATTTATTTTGAAAAATGTTGGTAACAAAACCACTTTGATAAACCACTGACAAAAACACACTTCAAAATGTCCTTTTTATGCTCCACACAAAAATGAAAGTCATACAGGTTTGAAACGACGATGGTGAGTCAATTATGACAGATTGTTTTATTTTGGGGTGAACTACTTTAAATCGTGAAGTTACTTGGCTTTGATTTTGACAATGGAAAAATATTGACGGAAACCAAATCAGGACAGGAAATCCAAGGTGTTTTCATGTGTCCACAGCTGAGAGCCCCAGGCTGATGGGACAATGACATCAAACCCAGGAAAAACTATGAAGAGCGAAAAAAGTGTTACATAAACCTTACTGTTAAACTGAAAAAAATAAGAACAAAATCCTAAAAACATTGTTTGCCTGATGCTTGGTTACAAAATAATGAGCAAGACCACACCTTAGGTTATGGCTGAGTCACCAATGTGGTTGTAAAAAGTGTAACAGCACTTTTTAACCGTCTTCTGGCTGACCAAGCCTGTGGTCAAAGCATGTGACAGTGCGGAGATCTGTATGCTGGTTCTGTAAGTTAAATCTGTTAGCCACAGTACTGCGCAGCACCCCACCCATAGCTCTCGAGCAGTGTACTTCCTGACTGGCCATCATCTCAATGCAACTGTCATGAACAATGAGTGGAAATAGAATTAGCTTAATAGAATTATTTTTTTCTTTGATATGTCTTCCAACTTTGTCTTCTAAGACTGTTACTCCTAGTAAATTGAATGCCAAGAAAGCCATTATAGGCAATAAGTAATTTTAGTTAATTTAAGCATGTCTTACCTATGAGATTAGGATGGGTCATAATGTGGCTCAGTTTGACATGCATGAGAGCAATGTAGTCAATGTTACCATTTCATTACATAACTACTTTAGTCAAATTGAAAATTATCATGAATTTATTCATTTCTTTTTCATTTTAATTTCTGAATGCCTTTGGTTTGATTTTTGACAATTCCTAAAACTATCTGCATATTTGCAAGTTAACATAAAAACATCCCATATGATCAATGCCGTCTCAGACTCACTATATGTGCATCAAACTGCACCAAAGACACTAAACTTGCAGTAACAGACTCTTTATTTTCTGCTTATAGTTCTTCTGTTAGCACTGACAGAGAACATCCTGATGCAAACACCCTGCGTACTTGGATATGTAAAGCGCAAGGGAAAGTGTGTAGGTATGATTTAAAAAGCTAACATATATGATACTCTGATGTCAGGGCTTAACAGGATTTTACTTGGGTTGTGCATGCCAACATTTATACAAGATTCACACAAACACACACAAATAATAATCAAGTTTTGCTGATATTGTTCTATACTATTGAATAGCTGGAAATTATATTGCAGATATAGGACACATTCATGAAGCAGCACTTATTAATGAATTTTAAATAAAAATCAGGAAAAGGTGCTATGGTTATTCAAACTTTCTCTGTCATTGTTATAGATGACGATGAGTGTGTGTCTCAACCATCCATTTGTGGAGAAAATGCAAGATGCTTCAACACTGACGGCAGCTACTACTGTCAATGTCATGAAGGATTCACACCTCTTTCAACTCATAATTTCACACAAGCGGATTCAATTTCATGCAAAGGTAAAGAGAGCTTGATATGATGAATCTCACATGATCTCTGAGCAGCAGAGAAAACATCTGAATCTCTGTTCATCTCATTTCAGACATCAATGAATGTGTGGATGGCAGCGCTGATTGTGGTCCTAATGCAGAATGTGTCAGTTCTGAAGGAGGTTATAATTGCACGTGTGCAACTGGCTACATTTCCAGCAATGGAAAAGAAATATTTAATTCAGGACAAGGAGTTCAGTGTATTGGTATCAAACTATTTTATCCTACGTATTTTTTGGCCATCTGTTTGTTTGCAGTCTAATGTAAGAGTTTTCAGTTGACATGTGTTTGTTTATTATCTGTCCCTAAATTACAGACAGAGATGAATGCAATGATCCCAGTTTTTGTGGAAAACACGCATCATGTCATAACACTGCTGGAGGTTTCTACTGCATCTGTGATGCTGGATTCAGACTAAAGTCAGGAGAAACTAACTTCACTGATACAAGTGAACAATGCGAGAGTAGGTCCTTTCAAACCATTCAAGTTCATATTTTGACACATTGAAGTTTCGGTTTATTTTTGAGAAATCTAATATCCTTCTCCAAAATGCTGTTTTGATGTTGTTGAAGGTGTATGTGACGTTGATAAATCTATATGTGGAGGAGGAGTCTGCAAAAACAGCAAAGACGGTCATGAATGTTTGTGCAGCTTAGGATTCACCAACTATGGTCACAAACAAATGAAATGCACAGGTTAGAGTTCTCTGTTAAAAGTTTATTTTGGTTCCTAAATATCTCTTAAATGTCATGCTTTCCCATAATTCATAGCACACAACAGTTGCATGTGTTTGCACCAAATATTAATATTGTTGACGTAATTAATATGTTAACCATTTTAGGTTACCAATTTTTTAAGTGTAATATTGATTCTTGTTTAATGATCTGTCTTGCAAACACACAATCTGTGCTACTGGTCTGAATATCAAATGTGATCACCTAATCACAACCATACCTTTTCTTGTGTGATATTGCTTAGTTATATTTTGTTTATAGTTTTGTTTTGTTTTTTAGAGCTAAAGTGCGACAGATTATTTTGTGAGAGCAAAGCATCCCAGGTACTGCGTAACTTTTACTAGATTACTGTAACCGAATATTGCAGTCATTCATAATGAACCAGAATGCTGATTTCTCTTTTCTGTGTAGGCATCTCCAGAGTTCACAAAACTTGTCTCTTTGATGACCAACAGCTGTCTGATACTGAATCAGAGTGATTCTGTCAGCATGAAGCATTTTACACAAGGGGACGGAGAAAGATTTTTGCAGGTGATAAATCCGTCTGATTTGTTCATCAGTTTTATTGCAAAAATACACAGGTTTGGCTATATACCCTTGTGAAAAGGAGCACTTAAATTTAAAGAATATTTTTAAATACTTTTATACAATAATATTTGCAGATGATAAAATATTCATTCAAAAAATGTCCACTTAAATGTACCTAAAGAGAGTACACTTTCATGACTGTTTCTTAACACACTTGAGCACAAAAGTGCACTTTGTGATGTCTAATTAAATGTTTTAAAGTATATATTAAATCATCATGTTTTAATAATGTGTCATGCTTTAAAGAAGTACACTAATTCTTGGTGACTTGACTAACATAAAGCACATGTACTCAATTCTAAATGTAGGCTAACTTAGTGTGTTTTGCAATATTACACTTACTATATTTAAAATGTACTAAACTGCAACTTCATCATTACAAATACAAGTTTGAATAAAAATTACATTAAAGTATATTTTAGTTTAGTGTAATATTGATTCTTGTTTAATGATCTGTCTTGCAAACACACAATCTGTGCTACTGGTCTGAATATCAAATGTGATCACCTAATCACAACCATACCTTTTCTTGTGTGATATTGCTTAGCTATGTTTTGTTTATAGTTTTGTTTTGTTTTTTAGAGCTAAAGTGCGACAGATTATTTCGTGAGAGCAAAGCATCCCAGGTACTGCGTAACTTTTACTAGATTACTGTAACCGAATATTGCAGTCATTCATAATGAACCAGAATGCTGATTTCTCTTTTCTGTGTAGGCATCTCCAGAGTTCACAAAACTTGTCTCTTTGATGACCAACAGCTGTCTGATACTGAATCAGAGTGATTCTGTCAGCATGAAGCATTTTACACAAGGGGACGGAGAAAGATTTTTGCAGGTGATAAATCCGTCTGATTTGTTCATCAGTTTTATTGCAAAAATACACAGGTTTGGCTATATACCCTTGTGAAAAGGAGCACTTAAATTTAAAGAATATTTTTAAATACTTTTATACAATAATATTTGCAGATGATAAAATATTCATTCAAAAAATGTCCACTTAAATGTACCTAAAGAGAGTACACTTTCATGACTGTTTCTTAACACACTTGAGCACAAAAGTGCACTTTGTGATGTCTAATTAAATGTTTTAAAGTATATATTAAATCATCATGTTTTAATAATGTGTCATGCTTTAAAGAAGTACACTAATTCTTGGTGACTTGACTAACATAAAGCACATGTACTCAATTCTAAATGTAGGCTAACTTAGTGTGTTTTGCAATATTACACTTACTATATTTAAAATGTACTAAACTGCAACTTCATCATTACAAATACAAGTTTGAATAAAAATTACATTAAAGTATATTTTAGTTTACCATAAATGCACTTAAGTTCAACAAGCTCAAATGAGTGCTTATACATCATCTTGATCCACAATTCTCTCTCATTTTACCCAACCGCATACAGGCATTTCTAAATGCTCTAGATGATCTGCTTCGTGGTGGCTTCAATGGTGATAATCATATAATCTCAGCATTGTTTAGTATTGTGAAAAGCATGCTAAAACTGATAGGACCTCAGCTGTCACTAAACCAGACCAGGAGAGTAAGCGCTGAAACTGGTAAGACCAAAATATTATGTCAGTATCGTACATCCGCTTCACTGAATTTATTTTTATATTTGTAATGTGGTTTTTGCCCTCCAGATGTGGAGCTGTTAGTAAAGAGGGGCAATTCTCCACCTGAGGGTCATTTCATGATGAATACTAGTGGAGCACAACTGACCTCCAGCTGGGACACAGCAACAGGAAATACATACCTCGGTATATACTTCTAATTTCATTTACAGAGTAAATAATAGTAATAATAATAATAAAAAAGTGACCGTTTTGTTATTCGACAGTATAAAACAGTTTCTACCGTCTTTGTGTATCAACCAGGCTTTAGCAGTCATTCATAATGAACCAGAATGCTGATTTCTCTTTTCTGTGTAGGCATCTCCAGAGTTCACAAAACTTGTCTCTTTGATGACCAACAGCTGTCTGATACTGAATCAGAGTGATTCTGTCAGCATGAAGCATTTTACACAAGGGGACGGAGAAAGATTTTTGCAGGTGATAAATCCGTCTGATTTGTTCATCAGTTTTATTGCAAAAATACACAGGTTTGGCTATATACCCTTGTGAAAAGGAGCACTTAAATTTAAAGAATATTTTTAAATACTTTTATACAATAATATTTGCAGATGATAAAATATTCATTCAAAAAATGTCCACTTAAATGTACCTAAAGAGAGTACACTTTCATGACTGTTTCTTAACACACTTGAGCACAAAAGTGCACTTTGTGATGTCTAATTAAATGTTTTAAAGTATATATTAAATCATCATGTTTTAATAATGTGTCATGCTTTAAAGAAGTACACTAATTCTTGGTGACTTGACTAACATAAAGCACATGTACTCAATTCTAAATGTAGGCTAACTTAGTGTGTTTTGCAATATTACACTTACTATATTTAAAATGTACTAAACTGCAACTTCATCATTACAAATACAAGTTTGAATAAAAATTACATTAAAGTATATTTTAGTTTACCATAAATGCACTTAAGTTCAACAAGCTCAAATGAGTGCTTATACTTAAACATCATCTTGATCCACAATTCTCTCTCATTTTACCCAACCGCATACAGGCATTTCTAAATGCTCTAGATGATCTGCTTCATGGTGGCTTCAATGGTGATAATCATATAATCTCAGCATTGTTTAGTATTGTGGAAAGCATGCTAAAACTGATAGGACCTCAGCTGTCACTAAACCAGACCAGGAGAGTAAGCGCTGAAACTGGTAAGACCAAAATATTATGTCAGTATCGTACATCCGCTTCACTGAATTTATTTTTATATTTGTAATGTGGTTTTTGCCCTCCAGATGTGGAGCTGTTAGTAAAGAGGGGCAATTCTCCACCTGAGGGTCATTTCATGATGAATACTAGTGGAGCACAACTGACCTCCAGCTGGGACACAGCAACAGGAAATACATACCTCGGTATATACTTCTAATTTCATTTACAGAGTAAATAATAGTAATAATAATAATAAAAAAGTGACCGTTTTGTTATTCGACAGTATAAAACAGTTTCTACCGTCTTTGTGTATCAACCAGGCTTTACGACTGCAGCTCTCCTCAGCTACAAAGGTCTGGAGGAATCACTCAATGGCTATTTTAACCATTTAGAGACACAGCAAAAGCAAACTTTCAAGATCAATTCAAAAGTAGTAACTGCCACTGTTAGTAACAAAGAGACAGACAATCTAACGAAACCAGTAAATCTCACGTTTTATCACTTGGAGGTATGGAACAATTCTCTCAATGTACCACATATGTGTTACACCAATATGATATACTATCAACTAACAATTCTGCACGTACATTTCCCTCCAGAAAAAGAATGAGAAGCATATGTGTGTGTTTTGGGATCCTGAACTGGAAGGGGGCGCGTGGTCAACACGTGGCTGCACTACAGTGAGATCCAGTGCCGATCAGACCGTCTGCTCCTGTTCTCACCTCAGCAGCTTTGCTGTGCTTATGGCTCTCTATGATATTGGGGTTTGTATTCTTACTTTTGTCACCAAAACTTGAGCACCCCTTCCTGATTTCTTATTTTTTTGCATGTTTGTCACACTTTAATGTTTCAGATCATCAAACAAATTTAAATATTACACAAAGATAATGCAAGTAAATACAAAATGCAGTTTTTAAATGATGATTTCATTTATTAAGGGAAAAAAGCTGTCCAAACCTACGTGGCCCTACGTGAAAAATGAATTGCCCCCTCCTGTTAAATCATGAAAGAACTGTGATTAACCACATTATTTTAGAAAGCTGAGTTAAATTTCACTAGCCACACCCAGGTCTGATTACTGCCAGACTGGTTGAATCAAGAAATCACTTAAATAGAACCTGTCTGACAAAGTGAAGCATGCTTAAAGAGCAACACATCATGCCGCGATCAAAAGAAATTCAAGAATAGATGAGAATCAAAACAGTTGACATGTATTTTTCACACCACTGTATCTACGTCACGATGTGGGAAGATTTGCATAACGCTGCCCAAATGTTCACGCAAAGAAAGAAGGCGTAACTTTTATTCTCGCTGTAGTATTGTTGACGCTGCAGCCATGTCCTGAAGATGCTGTGTGCTTCGTTGTGAAAGCGAAACTACTTTCTTTGCTCTTCCAAAAGAGGACAATATCCGCTTCGTCATGCCTGGAGCTGATCCGTGCTGGTCGCTGAGGGAATACATCAACTTAGTGCTGTGGATCGCCGGATCGGCTTTCACCGTGGACGAAGCAGAGTCCAGCCCTGGGGTCGTCACATGTGGTTGCCGCAAGCCTTCTTTGTCGAATCCGCCGGCCGCGCTGTTCTCAAGCTCACTCTAGACCGCCGTGTATAAAAAAATTTTTTGACATGCTTTTTCGGGTGTTAAATAATGGCACAAATACCAGTAATTTGACGAGTGCAAACGTTAGTAAAATGAGTTGCGTGATTCATTTGAATAGCTACTCTCCTCCCATAAATTTTGCATTTGAAACAAATGCATATTCTGTAAGGTCAGGCACAAAAATAACTATCCATGCCTTTTCGGCGCTAATTTGTCACTGCGCATCTTTAGTAGGCTAAATCCTGACAGTACTACTTTAACGCCAAAAGACGGTTTACGCTGGCGCGAGCTGTTAATAAAACTGGCCATACTGTATGTGTGCAAATGACTTATAGGCATGCAGTATATAACCTATGGCCTGTATCCTTTTCCCACTATCCTGTGCGTTCCATTCCAAGATAATTGACAAATAAAACAGTGATTGAAAGTTAAGGTCAGTTTTTGAACAACTTTTAAAATTAGTATTGTAGTAATTAAATATTTGCTTAGTTATCACCAAATCCCTCTCTAATTTGTTGTAGATCATTATGCTTTATGCTACCTCAGATGTTTGACATTAGTCTCATCAGGTTCCTTCATGCGCAAACGCTGCCTGCAAAGTCACTGATTTGCTACCTAAGCTTTCGGACGCAGCCAATGATATAATATAGGTGGATAGTCATACAGGATTGTGGGCGAGGGTCAAAGGTCACACCCTGAATAATTGCAATGACTTTTAATGATATGTGCAGTGAAACAGAGGATTAAAAGACATGCTGCAAAAGAGAGAAGAATACTTAACGTGCTCACACTCTAACTGTAAGTTAAAATCTGTTAAGGAGACTCTTCATTTTCTCTCTTAACTAGGATGTATACGAGCTGCGTCTGGTCACACTGGTGGGACTGCAGCTGTCTCTGATCTGCCTCCTCATCTGCATTGTCACGTTTTATTTCGTGCGATCCATCCAGAGCACACGCAACACCATCCACCTGCACCTCTGCATCAGCCTCTTCATCGCCTACTTTGTGTTCCTCGTGGGCATCACCCGCACAGAGAATAAGGTGAACTGCAGCTTCACACAGGGTTGGTTTGTCTGGGTCTGATAATAAACATCCTGAGTGTTCACTTCCTGTCCTTCAGGTGGGCTGTGCAGTCGTTGCAGGCATTCTGCACTACTTCTTCCTGGCTTCCTTCTGCTGGATGTGTCTGGAAGGAGTGCAGCTCTTCCGCATGGTGATGCTGGTCTTCAACACAACGCTGAGACCCATCTATATGTTTGCCACTGGTTATGGAGTTCCTGCTGTTATCGTTGCCATTTCAGCCACAGTGAACGCAAGTGGATATGGCACCGATAACTAGTGAGTTTTAGACATTACTGATGTCTTTGCAGATGCTAATTAGAATTTCAGGTTTGTTTCTGATGGTATTAAGATGTTTTTCTTTATCTGTAGCTGTTGGCTCAACATTCCAGATGGTTTCATCTGGAGCTTTTATGGGCCAGTTTGTGTCATAATTATTGTAAGTACCTCTTAACATGGCACTTTCCACAAAATATATTAGAAAATAGGATCGAAGAGTCAAGAGCAAGGCAATGAGGGAAGGCCAAACTAAATATACCTGTATGTGACCCTGGACCACAAAACCAGTCATAAGGGTCAATTTTTCAAAACTGAGATTTATACAATAAATAAGTTTTCCATTGATGTATGGTTTTTGTTAGGATAGAATAATATTTGGCCGAGATACAACTATTTGAAAATCTGGAATCTGAGGGTGCAAAAAAATCAAAATATGGAGAAAAGCCTTTAAAGTTGTCCAAATGAAGTTATTAGCAATGCATATTACTAATCAAAAATTAAGTTTGAATATATTTATGGTAGGAAATTTACAAAATATCTTCATGGAACACGATCTTTACTTAATATCCTAATGATTTTTGGAATAAAAGAAAAATCTATCATTTTGACCCATACAATGTATTTTTGGCTACTGCTACACTGTAAAAAATAAGTGTAATTTTACCTGTAAAATTTTGTAAAAACGCTACGGGAAAAAACTGTTAATAGGTTAACAGTAAGTTCCCGTACTATATACAGGGACAAACTGTAAAATATCTAACCAGATATTTCTTGTAATTTTACAGTAAAATGCAGTAAAAATGTACAGTTTTTAGAAGTAAAAATAACAAATCAATGTATAATTTATAGTCAAAATCTGCTTGTGGCGAAGCTACTTGTGATGAGCTTTGATTCTTCATGTGGCTTTCTCTTTTATCACCTGCATTATTATGGTGGTTGTCAGTATGTTAAAGGTACAAAACAGATTTTAATAGCAGTGTGAATGGTTGAATTTACTGGTTTACATTCAACATTTCTTGTTTGTAAATTACAGTTTTATACTGTAAAATGTACAGTTTTTGGCCGTAAATGTGTTTACAGTTTTTCTGTATTTTTTACAAAATTATTCTGGCAACCACAGCTGCCAAAATTATTTTGTAAAAACTACAGAATTTTTTTTTACACTGTACAAATATAACCGTGCTACTTATGACTGGTTTTGTGGTCCAGGGTCACATATTTTATTGCATTAAAAAAGTATATAAATGGCTTTCTACAATTCAATGATGTAAAAAGGGTCCCAATATTTTTTGTTGTTGTGTGTCACAATATTTAGTACCATACAATGTCTGTCAGAATTTTTAGGAATGTTGCATTTTATCCAATGGGTAAAACATGTAATTGTTACATTACATAGGAATTTCTACCTAATTTAATGCTTAAAATAGTATAACCTAATGTATGTTGATTCAGTTCTTTTAAATATTTAAATAAAAACATTTAAATAAATAACAATAAAACCAATTAATTCAGATAATATCATTTTTCAGTGCAGGTAAACTACTTATTCATGTTACTCTTATTGTTTATCAAATATATTGTATTAAGTAGTTCTCAAAACAAAAACCATGAGTTTGTACTTTAAACAGCATAGTTTATGCTATTATTGGAAAGTGCCACATTACCAACAATCAAAAATCTCTTAAAAGAAATGTCAAGAATGAAAGCTGTTGTTTAAACTTTACGTTTTGCCTGCTCGTTTCAGGTTAATGTATTATTCTTCCTCATAACAATATGGAAGCTGGCAGAAAAGTTTTCCTCCCTCAACCCAGACTTAGACAGTCTACACAAAATCAAGTGAGAAATGTTATTAAACCCTCACTACCAATCAAAGCTTTTGTTAATGTTTTTGAATGACATCTCTTATGCACTTATGCGTTTAGTATTTGTTACAGTGTGCTATAAGCAGATCTTTATCTCCACCTACAGGGCATTTACGGTTACTGCAATTGCTCAGCTGTGTATCCTTGGCATCATGTGGGTGTTTGGCTGTTTTCAGTTTAATGAAAACACTCTGCCAATGTCATACATCTTCACCATACTAAGCAGCCTGCAGGGGGTGCTGATGTTCATCCTGCACTGCTGGCTCTCAAAACAAGTGAGTCCTGTTCATCTCATTACAAAGATGCAGAGTTTAGCTGAAAATATGGAATGATCAATCATGCTTTGACAACATATTAAGCCAGGGACAGGTAATAATAAAACAATAAATGTTGGCACTGGACAGGGAATGATACGTAGAACATTAAAATGAACACTAGAAAAACAAATTGCAGTTCAGTTAGAATAGCAAACGTTTTTAGTGAGAGGTGACTGGGTTTAAATTTGCAATTATTAAATCAAATGATTGAAAAATGACTGTAATTATTAATATCGTATTAGTAGTTTTAAGTTGATGTTGTTTGTAAAGACATCCGTTATGTTATGTTGATTGTTGACATCTTTTTTCCCTATTAATAAAAGTAGTCGATAGAATTTAATTTGCCACTTGCTAGTCAGTTTCAGGGGCGGTTTTATAAGGGGGCGGAACCATTTTCATTCTAGAGAGCATCCGATTGGACAAAAATCTGTGTTCAGAGGGAATTAATGATTATGTTTATAGGCAATTTTAACAGAATACCTGTTTTACGGCTGACCAAATGAATCAGACAGCGATCAAGTGAATGGCCTTAAGCTCTGCAACTGATCATAAGTAAAGTGAAAACACTATTTATCAGCACGGTAACAAAAATTGGCAATTCAACATATTAACTTATTAGCACAAAACACAAGATACATCTTTTTAAATACACATGTAAATGTAAACTAATCTAACACAAAAACACACACACCAACAATGTCTCTGCACCTTTGATATATGAAGATCTAAGATCTTACAGAGAATATTAGCATTAGTTGACTTTAAAGATCATAAACATAGACTAAAAGCCGCTAAACTCTCACAAACACATTTGTTATGATGATAAATTGATGATCATAAAAATGCACTCGCTATTGTCTGTGATAAATGTCTCTGTAATTTCCTGACAGGTGAGAGAGGAGTATGCCAAATTCCTGTCCTGTATCTGTGCACCACACAAGAGGAAATATTCAGAGTTCACCTCAAACCAAACAAGCAAACAGCAGGTAAACTCAGTCTCAAAGAGGAGCCGGTTAGCTCTTGCTTTGCGAATGTGTGCACAGAATTTGCCCTCAGGCTGTCCAAGATGTAGATGAGTTTGTTTATTCGAGGGAACAGATTTGGTAGCATTACATCACTTGTTCACCAATGGATCCTCTGCAGTGAATGGGTGCCTTGTAAGAAACAAATTCATCATTCATCCATCATCATTCAAATTCATCAAGTTTTCAACCATTGTTTCTGCCTAAAATATCCTCTGTCCATAATATTACTTTCTCCAGTAAAAAAAAAAAACATTACATCACTTGCTCACCAATGGATCCTCTGCAGTGAATGGGTGCCTTGTAAGAAACAAATTCATCATTAAAAGTTTTCAACCATTGTTTCTGCCTAAAATATCCTCTGTCCATAATATTTCTTTCTCCAGTAAAAAAAAAAAAAGTTATTTTGTCTGAATCAGGGGAGAAATATGCACAGATCAAGCACCATTTATAAGACAAAACAGTCCAAAACAAGCAAATACATCAGTTGATTTTAATATGAGAGGACAAGAGGGGATGGACTTTCACCGGCAGAAGTGTTATTATGAATTGTGGACTGGTATTTTGGCGTGAAGTAACACTGTAAAGTTAAAATGCCTTAATGATGAATTTGTTTGGTACAAACATGCAGCTTTTCACTTTGCAAGATGTTAACTGATAAGTCATGTGGATTACTTGTGGATTACTGTAATGTTTTTTATCAGCTGTTTGGACTCTCATTCTGACGGCACCCATTCACTGCAGAAGATCCACTGGTGAACAAGTGATGTAACGCTAAATTTCTCCAGTTCTGTTGAAACAAAATCATTTATTTACATGCTGGATGGTCTGAGGGTGAATACATTTTTTTGGCTGAACTATTCCTTTAACATTTTGAGACTATTAAATGTGTTTACTTGCTGCTTTGACATCATCATCAATCAGGTCACGGGATAAAGCGTACTCATTACAATAATAACACGGATGTTAAAGATCACATACTAACCGCGTGCTCAGAAGGGAAATAGCATTTCTCATTTGCATGTTTGCTTTCTGAATGCTTAAGAAGAGAGGTGACGATCATTGAAGCATTTTAGTCAAACTGAGCTGTGTGTTTTCCTAATAACTAGTTGTGACTGAATATAAATGAGCTAGACATATCATCTGACTGTCTGCACTCTTTCACAGGCCTCCAGGAGCGATAACCACACTGGTGAATCACGCATTTAAGAGGTCATTTCCACAAACCATTCAATTTTTCATCTGTTTGCAAGTTGGAGTGTCACATTATTTCTCTATCTGCTTTCTGTGGAAATGTTCATAAATTGTATTTGGGGAATTCTTCTTTTAGGGGAACTTTTTCTTTCCCTTAGGACAGGGGTAGGGCAAGTTCGGTCCTAGAGAGCCGCAGTCCTGCAGAGTTCAGCTCCAACCCTAATCAGACACACCTGAACAAGCTAATCAATGTCTTCAGGATTACTAACCCCTTGTCCAAATATCCACACTTGCAGTCTTGGCCACTTGAGAGCGCGTGAGCGCGACAGGAAGTAAGTGCGCAAGACTGTCCCAGGTCTTGAAAACGGCAAAGCACAGTGCCCTTAACGCACACTAAACCCACACTATCTCAAATACCGCTCCAGAGCGCTATTCAAGGCTAAGTGTATCCCATCATGCATCATGTTCTGGAAATAAATCATGAGACTTTTTACCGAGATCTCGCGAGAGGTCACGGAAACCTTTCCAATGCAAGTTAAATATTAATATAATAATTAGATATTACATAAAATTTGGTAGAAAAACTGTGTTTTTATGTTTTATTAGTTGCTAAGATGAATAGTGGTGATATTTCTTTTGTACAAGATTTGCAACTGCTTTTTATCACTTAATTAGAAGCACCACATATTAAAATTGTCATGTTATAGGGACTACTGAACAGACATTTAGAAGTTGATTTTAAAATGCAAAGTATTTCAAATTAAAATTAAAATAAAGCTATGTAAACACTTGCATTTTTACAACACTACAAGTGTGTCCCATCAGGTAATGAAAAGTTCTACACACACTTGTGGTCTTCATGCTCACTTGAACACTTACGCCAAATACAGGAAATACATCATATAAGCAGTCAAGTGGTCAAGTGCAAAGACCGCAAGTGTGGGTATTTGGACAAAGCCTAAGGCTATAGGCAGGTGAGTTTTTTTCAGGGTTGGAGCTGAACTCTGCAGGACTGCGGCTCTCTAGGACCGAACTTGCCTACCCCTGCCTTAGGATCATTTTATAAAAAAAATATATATATATAATTTTTAAATGCATTTAAAGACATCTTTATTTTTCCAGGACATATTTTAAAGCATCTCTCTCTTTTTTTTTACTGCAATTTCTCCTTAAAATCAAGAAAATGAGTTTCCCAGAAGACAAAATAAGTTCAATTTACCCTGATCTTCAAATTCAAAAAGTTGTCACCTCCAGGCTCTTAATGCATTGTGTTTCCTTCTGGGGCAATTTTCATTTTTAATTTAATTATTATTATTTTTTTTTTTATGTCTAATGTCTTAAGCTGAAATTATTTATTTTACCTGCAGAGTTCAGCTCCAACCCTAATCAGACACACCTGAACAAGCTAATCAATGTCTTCAGGATTACTAACCCCTTGTCCAAATATCCACACTTGCAGTCTTGGCCACTTGAGAGCGCGTGAGCGCGACAGGAAGTAAGTGCGCAAGACTGTCCCAGGTCTTGAAAACGGCAAAGCACAGTGCCCTTAACGCACACTAAACCCACACTATCTCAAATACCGCTCCAGAGCGCTATTCAAGGCTAAGTGTATCCCATCATGCATCATGTTCTGGAAATAAATCATGAGACTTTTTACCGAGATCTCGCGAGAGGTCACGGAAACCTTTCCGATGCAAGTTAAATATTAATATAATAATTAGATATTACATAAAATTTGGTAGAAAAACTGTGTTTTTATGTTTTATTAGTTGCTAAGATGAATAGTGGTGATATTTCTTTTGTACAAGATTTGCAACTGCTTTTTATCACTTAATTAGAAGCACCACATATTAAAATTGTCATGTTATAGGGACTACTGAACAGACATTTAGAAGTTGATTTTAAAATGCAAAGTATTTCAAATTAAAATTAAAATAAAGCTATGTAAACACTTGCATTTTTACAACACTACAAGTGTGTCCCATCAGGTAATGAAAAGTTCTACACACACTTGTGGTCTTCATGCTCACTTGAACACTTACGCCAAATACAGGAAATACATCATATAAGCAGTCAAGTGGTCAAGTGCAAAGACCGCAAGTGTGGGTATTTGGACAAAGCCTAAGGCTATAGGCAGGTGAGTTTTTTTCAGGGTTGGAGCTGAACTCTGCAGGACTGCGGCTCTCTAGGACCGAACTTGCCTACCCCTGCCTTAGGATCATTTTATAAAAAAAAAAATTATCATTTTTAAATGCTTTTAAAGACATCTTTATTTTTCCAGGACATATTTTAAACCATCTCTCTCTTTTTTTTTACTGCAATTTCTCCTTAAAATCAAGAAAATGAGTTTCCCAGAAGACAAAATAAGTTCAATTTACCCTGATCTTCAAATTCAAAAAGTTGTCACCTCCAGGCTCTTAATGCATTGTGTTTCCTTCTGGGGCAATTTTCATTTTTAATTTAATTATTATTATTTTTTTTTTTATGTCTAATGTCTTAAGCTGAAATTATTTATTTTAAATTCAATAAAAATCAATATTGAGTAGTATAATTTAAAATTAATGTTTTCTATTTACACATGATAAAGCGTGATGATAAAGCTGAATTTTCAGCAGCATTCCTCCAGTCTTCAGTGTTACATGATCCTTCAGAAATCATTCTAATATGCTGATTTGATGATCAAGAAACATTTATTATCATTATTTAACTAAATGTTTTTAAAATGTAAATTATACATGTCTTTACTGTCACTTATGAAAAATATAATGTGTCCTTGCAGAATAAAAGTATTAATTTCCTTTTTAAAAAATGTGCTAACCCCAAACATTTCGATAGTAGTGTAAATAAAATCCTAAGAATGTTTTATAATGCTTTTAAAAGTTTTTATTTACTTTTTATTTAAAAAAAATTTTATGTACAATTTAAATTTTTTAAAACAAAAAATAACCATCACCAATGCTGCTGTCATCAATTACCAAGCAGGCAGATGATTGAGGTTTTTCCCAGGATATAGAATATTAACTTATGAATGAAAGTATATGCTTTTGTTTTCCATATCATTATTCTGCATTAACTTTTTCATGATTTGTCCTGAATATTTAGTTATGGTGAATCTGAGTGTTACATTTTGCACATAAAGCTTTAATTTTCTGCACTTTTCCTTACTGTCACTATTTAATGCTTATTTTATTTTTTTTGATGTTGCAGGGGGTTTTTTATATTAAAATGTTTACTTTTATTCCCCTCACGTCTCAGATATCTGCTGCTTTTTTAAATTAGAGTTGGAACATGCTTTGATATGCTAAATCTGGAAAATGCTTGCAGTCCTATTATGGTTCGTCTGAATCTAATGGTACTGGTGAAACAGGAAATCAAATATTGAAATATGAGTTAAGACATAAACTGGTCGATATGGCTTTTGTTCTGTAGGCTACAAAACAAACGATGGCCTAGTTCAAATAGAGAGATAAATCAATTTATCTAGACTGTACTGTAATGGGAGATTTACAGTATATTGCTATTTACACCACAGTGCAGAAAGAAAACAATACTGAATTCACATTAATTTAAACAGTAGCTTATATGTTACTATTCACACTGGGACGCAAATAGCAGTAGCTTTTTTATACCCATATTTAGTATGCAAATGCAAATTTGCATTCTATCATTTTGTATAATTGTATAAATATTTTGCATAATTTTGTAATAAGTATAATGAATCAAATATGTGACCCTCTCTGTGACTCAGCTAAAGTCATTTTTTTGTGATTTACTGTTTTCTACATAAAATCATCCTTCATAAGGTAAATAATATTCTGTGAAAATGTAACCTTGTAATATCTGTAAATGTAATATTTACAGATATTACAAACCTTGTAAAATTTAATATCTTTCATATTGACTGAGTAAGACCATGTCAAAGATTTAAATTATATAGTGAAATTAATGGTTGAAATCAAACTTTGATGCTTGTTATCTCATAATTAGATTTTGAGACTTTAGCCTAGATTTCACAGAGGGGGCACATATGTAGCTTTCAATTAATAATACAAGTTATGTTTCCAAACATACTGTTAATGGCTGACATCTTACTGTCCAGATCACTTTCTGTTCACTGACTCAGAGGAACCATGTCATTTATCATAAATTTCAACTGTCATTCAAGAAAATGTTCTATTCCACTGAATATAGAAAGAAACACAATATAAATTAAGTTCTGCTTCAGCAGTCATTGTGTATTAACACTTCTGCAGCAGGGGAATCATAGACCAGATTGTGACATTATTATGATTCACAGAGACTGTGAGCAATGGTAAAGAATTGAACTGAACTTTGCGGGCCTCTAATGGCTCTGTTACGAAGAGAACAAACAGAGAAACAGAAACAGATGAACAGGTAAAGGCTTATCTTAATTAAATTTGTTCTCTCTGTCTTCTATTATGAACTTCATAATTGCCTCAAGGGAGTATATGCCGACTATCTGTGGAGAATCGCTTACACAAAAAGAAGCTCAAGGATGTCCAGGTTAAAAAGAGCTTTCATCTTATTAACTCCCAAAACATTACATAGCAGCCACCACACTTACTTAAAGGTGACATATCATGAAAATCTGACTTTTCCAGGTTTTAAGTGCTATAATCAGGTCCCCGGTGCATCTACCAACCAAAGTAACGTGAAAAAGATTAATCCAGTAACTTTGTTTTGGTAAGCCTTTTTCTGCAAGCGTCTGAAAAAAAAACAGCGCGTCTGATTTCGCTCCCCCAGTGACGTTGCAAAGGGATCTCATTATAATATTACCACCCCTTAATCTGTAAATTTCCAACCACGGCGCCGTCATTTTGATTTCGCAAGTGACAACAGTGTACCAGCTCTAATGCTAATGTTCTGCCTTTGGCTGCACGGAACACTGTTTTGAGTCCGAGCCTCAGAGGAGACAACAGAGCAGTGCATTTATTGATTTATTTACTGTATATTGCTGCTGCCACACAGATCTAAAATAAACATGTGATTTATTTCCCAGCAGTTTACCTTCACAGACATAACCGACTATTTTTGTAACTCATGTGTTTTTAACGTAAACTTGAATGAGAACGTGTGTGAATGAGAACTTAGTTTGGTACTCACTTGCTGTGACAGCCGCTTTCTGTCCGTGTGCTTCGGATGTGTGCTCTCAGAAAACCTTATATCTGAAGTTTAAACTCATATAGTTTAAAACGCATGATTTCAGCATGATAAACATGATAATCAGAACCAAAATAGATGTTTTTAGGAGGTCCGAGCTGTAATGGCGCAGCACTATTCTGGAAAAGGGGGCGGGGAGCAGCAGCTTATTTGCATTTAAAGAGACAGGCCCGAAAAACAGCGTGTTTCTGCTTCCACTCAAAATGGGCATTTTTAAAATGATATACTAAATGATCTGTGGGGCTGAAACTTCACAGACACATTCTGGGGACACCAGAGACTTATATTACATATTGTAAAAAGGGGCATAATATGTCTCCTTTAAGTAGTTTATTAGAAACATCCTTTTTTAAAATAAACATAACTGCTTCAAATTTGCGTTTTTGGTATGGGTGTGTGTAATTCACATTGCAGATCAAGTATCGTCAAGTTCGAGGGAACCCATGGTGAATTAGGGTGTGTTCACACTTAGTTCGGTTCACTTGGTTCTTTTGGTCCGGACCAAAAAAAGAAAAACGTAGGTGGTCTGGGTACGGTTCGTTTGTGGGTCCATTTGTGGTTTGATTTCCTTGTGATTTTTGAAAGCATTATAATGTAGTGATTCGGTATCGAAGGTGTTATATTAATAAAAGTCTCGTGGCAGCGTGTATGCGAGTGATGTGCGTGTGTGTATGTCAACAAATGCAGTGCATATAGGGGTCATTCTATGGAAATGTCCATTTTTGCGTCCCTAGCCTTTACAGAAATATTACACTTGAAAAAACATTTATATTTAAAAATAAAACAATGTGTTATTTGAACAATTACACCTTCTTGAGCCATCAATGTGGCAATTTTTGTTTTTAATTAATTATAAAGAATTCCAAGCACCACAAAACTGCTCGCCCACAGCCTTGTACAGAGGGAAAGTGCTTTATTTTGAGGTCAAAAACAGGTTTTCTACCATTTAAAATACAATTATGCATTCATAACTATCAAATATATGATGTAAATGACATAAAAAAAACAATGCCAAATAAATATTATAAAATATATAATGAGAGTAGTGGTCCCCTGGAGTTGTGTCACTGGTGTTACCGTTTAACAAAAATCATTTATTTTGAAATAAAAATTACACTGATGGCATCACTTGACTTCCTTCCTCCTATATCCTGAAGATCTATGAAGAAAGGCCCATGTGAAGTCCACTGTCTCTTTTCAGTTATCAGAAATGTTCTAATTTATCTCATGATTTCCTATGAAGCTTTTAGTGGAAGTCACTGGTATGACCTACTTTATTGTTAGGGAATTGTAAAAAAAAAAATAGAATACAAATGGATTAAACTTAATTTAGTGAGTATACCATGATTGTCAACATGTGGTTTGATACCTTGCAGCAGACATTTTGTAAAATGCATTTTTCATGAAAATTGTCACTGGTGTTACTGTCACTGGTGTTACCTTCCTTATGTAACACCAGTGAAGATCAGTTTACGTTTATTTTCTTTTGCTAACTGCTTTCACTAATTGCTAAATGTATGCCAAATGTAACAATTTAGTCTTATCTACTTAAGAATAAGGATCTTTGATCTTATGTATGTCACTGGTGTTTCATTGTGTCACTGGTGTTACTTTTTTTCTGTCACATTAAATAAAATGTGTCACGTGACATGATAATAATTTTACATCCATTGAATTCTGCTACACTCAAGAGTTAAGATTTAAAGGATTGCATCATTACTTGTTTAAAACTGTTTTTACAAATATTTTCATTGTTATAGCAAAATACATGGTTGCGCAAATGAACTAACATCACTCAATAACACTTTTAACAAACCTGATTAAAATAAATAAAACAATCTCCTTATTTGTTGCATTATCATTATTTTTCTGTAACTCTGACTACATGTACAAAAAAAATTTGAGAAATAATATTTGATAAAAAACCTTTAAAATTGCCAAAGAAGGTAACATCAGTCACAAAAAAATGGTACATGTGGTCTTTAAATAAATGCACAAAAAAGATAAAAAAAATCATTGAGCTGTCATTTATGTGTATTCATAAAGTCAAAAGGTAATATAATAATGTGGTCTAAGTTTAAATGTTAAAAAAAGAAATACATTTTAAGACATCTTGCCATACCAAAAGTGGACATTTCTGTAGAATGACCCATAGAACGGTGATTAAACTGACTTGGAACTACCTGTGCATTAAACGGTTTAAATGCATACCTGCAAGGAGCAAAGAAACATTTTAATACTATCTTATCTGAGAAAAAAATTAATTAAGTGAAGACGATTACGACAACGTGATGTGTAGCCAAGTTGCCTATAGTGTCCCATACTCGGAATTTGTGCTCTACATTTCACCCATCCAAGTGCACACACAGAGCAGTGAGTAGTGAACACACACACACACCATGAACCAGGCCCGGATTGGCTAGTTGGGAGCACCAGGAGAATTCCCTGTGGGCCGGTCTGGTTTTTTTGGCCTCGAGGGCCGGTGTTGTCATGCCACTGGTTTAAAATATGGATGCTGTCCCTAAGTTGCCTGCACTCACAGCAGCCACACTCTTTTTATTTATTCTTTTACCGCAGCCCTTTTAGTGCAGCCTGCAGGTTAATGATGACGTAATTAACTTTTGACTCCCCCGATAGCGACACCTTGCTCAAAAAAAAAGTCAGTTGTTGGAGATATGCAAGCCAAAAATAAGAGATAAAAAATGGATATTAGAAAGGGTAAAGTTGACGCTGAAAAGGGCAGAATAATTTTAAAAAAAGAAAAGAAAGCTCTAGAAACTGACGGGGACATGTACTGAGTAAATTTTTTCCTTAAAATCAGCCAGAGTACAACAAATGAAGATGATCAGATGAGAACAGTGCACTTTTGCAGACTTCTATTCTGAGGTTTTAATGACATTATTTTAATATAGTCAGTGGGCCGGTCTAAGGCATGAAACTCCCGGGCTGAAAATGAGTCCAACTCCAGCCCTGCCGTGAACACACACCCAGAGCAGTGGGCAGCCATTTTTGGCTGCGGCGCATGGGGAGCAGTTGGGGGTTCGGCCTTGCTCAAGGGTCTCACCCCAGTCGTGGTATTGAGGGTGGAAGAGAGCGCTTGGTAGATGTCTTGACCAGTGACATGATCAGGGACTACCAGCTCTTCCTCACCCCCTTCCCGGTCCACTTCATCTTCCAAATTTCCAGTAGGTCAGACTCCAGCATTTCACTACTGCACAGAAAGCTGGGGTCAGAGTTCTTATGAAGTTGTGGTGTGAACAAGAACAGGTCTGAGATCACTTTAGTGCTGAAGAGGATCAAAAAAAGAACCAGGTTCTCTTTTGAGTCCACTTTATTGTGAACACCAAAAGAACTGAGGTCACTTTCAGCTGGTTCCCTTTCTGGTTCGCAAGGTGAGGTGGGTTTGGTTCTTTTAAAATGAACTATATGTGAAAACACCTTACATTTAGTTTTGGTTTGCCATTCACACTGACATTTTTAACACCAAATCTAAAGATCCTTAAAAAAAGGCTTTTATAACATATAATGTGACGAAACTTACCGAACACCCATTACAGTGCTGTGTGCTGGGCTAAATGTGCTCGTTGTTTGTGCATACACATGATATTTTGTACTAGCTGAAAACTCACAAACAGCTTAGAAACTGATTATGAGGCAATAAAAACAGTGGCAGGAATTTCCCCGCTGCACACAAATGAAGACCTGCTGCCTGTACTGAACTGTAACGGACAACATCACGACTATGACGAGAAAAAACAGGTACCGTATGCTTGATCATTCTGTTCTTTTTAGAGGCGAATTTTGTGACTTACCATCCTGTTTTTGGTTCGTTTACATGTACTTGTTCCTTGTTGCATTCATATTTCACTTCAGCTGCACCAGAGTTCGTTTGGAAGTGGACCGAGACCCACATTTTCAGGGTTCCCTCACACATTTTTTGTTCATTTTGTATCTTTAGGTTTGGTGTTAAAAATGCCAGCACTATGCGAACCAGGACTAAATGTTTCATTTTCTTTTTTGGTCCTGAATTGAACCAAACAGCTTGAATTGAACCAAGTGTGAACACACAAACCAAACCTGCCAAGTCTTTTGGGTTTTGATGTCACAGCTGCAGCACTGTATTACAATTTATTTGTTAAATATGTCTCTACATGTTCTAGCACACTGTAGTACTAAAAACAGAATGATACTGGAGATTTTATGGAACCATTTTATAGAGGTAATTAAGGTGAATAAATGTACCAAACATTTAATTTCACTATTTACTTAAGTAAAAACATTCAAATTATTGTATATTTTCATTAAAAATAAATTACTTTAAAATATAAATTTACTTGAAATTGATATTAATACAAAATTTATACAAAATGTATTTTTATACAAATCCATTTCTTTTATAAATTATAATTATACAAATTAATTTATTCATCAATGTGTTTTATAATATCACACAACCTGTCCATGTTGCCATAAGCCAAGTTTTTTCCAAGTGACAGATGGCAAAAAAGAAAAAAATTATTATGCACATTTAGCATTGTTTTTCCCTGCGGATGTGACCCAATCTGAACAGACATGCTGCACATTTTTTCCCAGTTGAAAACCTCAAGCATTTGAAAAAAAGCAACTAATTCTATTTCAGTCACTTTTAATATCTTGTGGGTATTAAGTTTGAAACCTAACTGTAGGTGTCATTAAGTATAACAATATATGTATTTTCTGGAAAAGAAGCAATGTACCATTTATCTCAGAAGGGAATACAGACATATTCAAATCATGTTAACACTGAGCTGAGGGAAATTGCTCTCATTATGTTTCTCTATATAAGTGTCACGACAGCCTACGGAGATGAAACGAGGAATAAAGAGAACGCAGGAGAGTACCAACCACAGCCTTTAATAATCCATAGGAACATTCACGTAGCACAGGGGATAGACGTTTAACACTATAGACACTAGACATAGGAAAACACAGGGCTTAAGTAACAGGAACTAAACAAGGATAATCAGGGGAACACAGGTGAATCAAATTAACACAATCAGACACTGGAGAAACTGGGTCACTGGGAGCACATGGGGAGCAAAACACACACAGATATCGCCCCCCCTCCCGGAAGGCACGTCCTCGCGCCATAGAAACAACAGAGGGAAGGACAGGTGGGAACTTGGGAGGAGGCTCAGGAGGCGGATGGACACCCACGAGGGGGCCGGCAGACAGAGTCCAGGGAGGTGACGAAGGAGGGAGGAGCCAAGGAGGAAACAGGAGGAGCCAGGGTGGACCAGACAGAGACAGGAGGGGCTTGGAGCAGGCGGTGCCAGGTGGGACCCAGGCCACAGCCATAACGGCGACCCACAGTGGAGCCGACGGAGGGAGGAGCCCTGGTGGAGGAAGGGCTGACGACTCCAAGGGGCCGACCAATGGTGGCGGAGGAGCCCAAGGTGGAGACGGAGAGCCGATGAGCCAGGGCGACGGGGTGGGTCCGGAGGGCCGGAGATGGCTTAGGTGACCGATGTGGAGGCGTGGATCCGGAAGGCCGCAGTGAGGACGGAGCAACAGAGGACCGAGGAGCAGCCGAAGGGAAGGAGGAGCCTGACGGATGGAGGGACGAGGCGCAGCCGGAGGGCTGAGGGAGCCAGTGGACTGATGGGCCATGGCGGAGAGGAGGGAGCTAGGAGCCATGGTGGAGCCGCTGGGTCGACAGGCCGAGGCGGAGCATGGGATTCAGAGGCTGGAAGCGGAGGCCAGGGATTCTTCCGCCATGGTGACGATGGAGACTGGCAGACCCACGGAGCTCGCACCGTACAGATGGTGGGCTGAGGGCGAGCAGAGGGGCTGCCAGACGACAGCGGTGGAGGAGGCAGGAGCAGGCGGGTGGGCGGGCGGGCATTTGTGAGCACTCTCTAGGATGGACAGGGAAAAAGGAGCCCTCTCTGGGCTAAACTCAGGAACTGGAGCCCTCACTGGGCTGGACGTGGAAACAGGAGCCCTCTCTGGGCTGGACGGGGGAACAGGGCTAAACTCAGGAATGAGAGGGACTGAGGTCACCGACGGAGGAGGGAGGAGAGGGGGCAGGTCGGTATACAAGTCAATAAGGTCTTCTTCCGCTCTCCATTCACCCAGATCCATTCTCAGCTCACCCTCAGCCACAGTGCAGGGGGCGGAGCTCCTCTCCGCGCTCTCTCTGTTCACGGCTTTCTCCCTCGTGGCAAGTGTTGTAGCCGGCTCTCGCACCTGGTCTGACGATCCGGGAGGCTCTGGCTCCGTGGCGATCCTCAGCTCTGTCGCACTCCTAGGCGATGGCTCGTCGGTCGCGACGGGCTCTGGCTCTCCGTCAGTGGTGGGCTCTAGCTCTTGCACTGCACAGCAGGGTGATGGTGGGCTGGGCTCTGGGTCTGGCTGTGTTTTGGATCGGGGGTAGACGCTTTTCAGACACTGGATGATTGCCTCCCTCCAGCACTGTCCGGTGGTGTCTGGGAGGTCAATTGGGGTGGTAGTAGTTGGCACCGATCCAGAACAGGGAGTTCAGCGTAGCGTTGTCAAACGCCATTAAAACAGTGAGCTGGCTAAACTCCACAGCATACTCCAAGAAGGGAAGGTCTTTACGGGCAAGGGAGGTAAACTTAGAGGCGAGGGGATCCATGGGGGAAACAACGGAAACAAAAAACACTGAGTGAAAAACGGAAACAAAACGAGGGAAAACACGCTGATAAACTATTTTGTATTAGGTCTAGTGTTCTGTCACGACTGCCTACGGAGAGGGAACGAGGAACGAGGAGAACGCAGGAGAGTACCATTCACAGTCTTTAATAATCCATAGGAACATTCACGCAGCACAGGGGATAGACATTTAAGGGGATAGACACACTAGACACTAGACACAGGAAAACACAATGCTTAAGTAACAGGAACTAAACAAGGATAATCAGGGGAACACAGGTGAATCAAATGAACACAATAAGACACGGGAGAAACTGGGTCACTGGGAGCACATGGAGAGCAAAACACACACAGACAGTTCATATTCCTGACAACAGGCAATTCAAATCCACAGGTTCTCCATGCTGTGGACAAAGACTTTGAACATCTTGTTCTCTCGGGAATAAAATTGGATTGCAGCTCAGTGATTGACAGCAGGTGTTTATATATTTAATTTGTTCAAAAATATATAATGTACACCATAATGATTCTTACACATTCAATACCTGACAGTTAAACTGTGACTCAAAAGTTACTATAAATGCAACCTCAGCGATGAAATGCTTGAGGAATGTGTTCCTTTAAAAAAAGGTTGGAAGATTTTCAAGGATGAAAAAGATGGAGAAAGGAGAGATAGAAAACGAGGGATGAGGGTGTGGGAGAGAGAGAGAGGGGGCTGTATTGCTCAGTGGCTGTAGAGTGATAAGGGGTAGAGCTGCCTGGAGCACATGGGAGAAGTGCTGCCGCTGCTGATACACACAGGAGAAACAGACACAAGGACGCTGGGTGAGTCAAACAGACATCTCTTCATTGTTTTAGCACTTCATTTCATATGACAGAGCATTTTGGTGAGGTTTTTGAATACAAACATCTGAAAGCCGAATACATTTTTTTTTACGTATAATACATTATGATTTAATGCAAATGCAACTATGGCTAATTACCATCAACACCAATCACACTGATTTCATGAGAGCTAAATCCATTTGATTGGACTCAAAGTTGATTTCTTTTCATCTCATAATTGGGCATATAAAAATCTGATGGTGAGGTTTTTGAATACAAACATCTAAAGCCGAATACAATTTTTTTTACGCATGATACATTATGATTTAATGCAAATGCAACTATGGCTAATTACCATCAACACCAATCACACTGATTTCATGAGAGCTAAATCCATTTGATTGGACTCAAAGTTGATTTCTTTTCATCTCATAATTGGGAATATAAAAATCTGATGGGATTGAACACAGCGATCATCCAGATATCTTATTATAGTGTAAATCACAGTATAAAGGATTTTATTCATTCTAATTTATTACTAACAATATAAGAAAAATTTCTGGTAAAAAAATATGGCTCGTCCAGTGTTGAGTGGCCAAAAGATAGCCGAATAAAATTGAGAAAGCAATGCCAAAACATACTGAAGTCAACTCAAAATGCAATTGGTTTAAAACTTTAAAATGCAGTGGCAATGTACCATTTCCAAAACAAAACTAGACCATGGCTATTTTAAATGAGCAAAATGTTCTTGAAATTCCTCTCAGTCGGACAGGCTCTGAGTGACCTGATATGGTCATACTGGCTTCCTGCTGGAGCTCTTTAACACAGTCCTCACGCTTTCTCAAAAATAAAATTGCTGCTCTATGTTGATCATCTGATATCAATCATCCCTCACTGACATCACTGCGATCGGCTCAATGTTGCCCAAGAAAAGGAGAATGAAGATTTAAAAGGAGCAATAGATTTAAAAGGAGCAAAAGATTTAAAAATGAAATGTATGATTGCACAGAGGGAGAACAAAGTGTAGGGGACAGTAAGTTAGAACGGGTGCACTGATTACTCCATTACAGCCTCACAGCAGTTTCATTTCAGTGCATTGTGGAGCAGCATGTCATTATAGTGTTAAAAAAGAAAGAGTGAGAGACAGACAGAGTCTGCCCTCTCAACTCTCCCAAGTCCATTTTCTGAGTGTGAAAAACCCTTAGAGTATCCCATCTGTCTGTCTGAAAGAAGAAAACATCATTTCTGGGTTTCTGATGGAGAACCTGTCAGTAGATGTTGGGTAAATGTGCACAGCATTTTCAGAGTAAGAGGAATACTGTGACACAGTCATTTTGTCACAGAAAAGTTGTAGGTACATTTGCAAAATTTTACCAAATTACTGTGGGCAATAAAGGTCCAATTAAATTTTTTTTTCAAAAGTGTAAGCGCAGCTCACACAGAAGTCACTTATAAACCAAGCAGATACAAATACATGAAAAACATGAAGCAGCTGCGAAATCTGCATATAGAAATCCCAATATGTGGATTCCTATAGAAGCCACTGGATTTCACCTGCAAAAATGTGCACAACAATGGTCAAATTGGATTGTACCTTACTTCCAATGTTTTTAAGATCAGTGAAATCAGTTGGAGCTTTTTGTTCATGTCTGTTAGCTGCTAAATGTAATCCTAAAAGTTAACAAACTTAACCTTTAGCAGATAAACATTTACAGTCTTTCTTTGCCAGGAAATAGATTTTTGTCCAAAAATGCTCTAGAATGAGAACGTCCGCTCTCCCTAAATTATACATACATCCAGTGTGTAATTAGAAATAGTCAAATCAAGGTTTATTATGTTTATTGCGTTTGTGAATATATAGTCTGAACTGCTCTCTTTGAATTATTCTACTATGTTTTTAAATGCTTCTGCTTGTATGGTTAACATTTGTAAATTGCTTTTGGTAAAATTATCTGCTATAAAGGTGGTTATAAATCAAAAAGTAGTCAGGCTGATTTGTTCATTTTAAAATATATTATATCACGGAAGTCAACTTTATGGGTCAGAACAGCTAGAAATTGCCCCTTGAGATAAAACAATTTTCACTTTATATTTTGTTAGTATTAGTTCAACACTAGCAATAAAGGTGAAAACCACTGTGAACACACAAGCTTGTGCCTCGTAGAACAAACCTAATGTTAGCAAACAGATTCAGGGGAGAGAACACGACAACAGCGTGAATTAAGACAGCAGAGGGTCAGAGAAGTCCTGGAGAGAAAGGAGGATAATGAAAGGATTTTTGGCACAGCAGAGGGGGAACAAGGAGATAAACAAGGGCTACTTTCCCTTCTGGAAAATGGCCTTAAATCCATAAAAATAAACAACACTTTGCCTGTAATTGTAATCAGCAAAATGCACATATTTTTATTTTGTTTGTTTATTTGTTTATCAGTTTATTTGTATTTATTTACCTATAATTCAATCCTTATCAACTCCTCTGCTGCTAGGCAGTGCGATGGCGGTGGAGCGCTGCATAGGCATAACACAACCTCTCCTGCACCCAACGATCGTCACCATGACACGCGTCCGCCTCACCGTGCTGCTGATCACCTTCACGGCCCTCGTTTTGGCAGGACTCCCTCTGCTAAACGTAGGCAATTACAAACCACAGTTCCCTGGCACTTGGTGTTTCTTACCTGTTAACAGTTTGCTCTCCATTACTGATGCCAACCTCGCTCTGGCTTTTTCCACACTGGGGCTTGTAACATTGACCGTCTCAGTTGTGTCCAATACTATAAGTGGGCTGAAGTTGCTCCAGGCAAGGTTTAAGGACCGATGTGTTAAGTCAAGCATCGCGCGGAGACACGGATCCTTCCCATCTTCATCTCTGCACTCCCTGGATGTGGAGATGATGACGCAGTTGGCCGCGATAACAGTGGTCTCCTGTGTCTGTTGGAGTCCTTTTCTTGTAAGTACACTGTCAAAAATAAAATAGAATCTGTGAAATTTACGTTAAAAATGTCAGCTGTGGTTGCTAGAACTTTACCATAAAAGATATGGTATGTTTTACATATTTAACTTACATTTACAAAAAAAAAAAAAAATTCAATAATTGACATTATGTTGATTGACAAAACACAGCCCTGTTGAAAGCGTTTTGAAGCATGGGAGCTGGTTTAAGCTGGTCCTTATTTGGTCATGAGCTGGTTATAAGCTGGTCCTGAGCAGGAGCTAGTTGCTTAGGACAAGCTTAAACCAGCTCATAGCAAGCTTATAACCAGCTCATGGCCAACTAAGGACCAGCTCAAACCAGCTCCCATGCTTTTAAACATACCTAACCAGCATCTGCTGGTTTTTTCAACAGGGAGTGGTTATGAAAAAGTAATCATGGTAACACACAAAAGTAAAACAATGCAACCAACATTGATTTAAGATGTAATATAAGCCCTAATGTACCTAATTGATGAGAAGAAGAAATTCACACACAGCGCCTCCTACGGAGACTCGCACAGAAAGCAAATTAGTTTACACTGATCACACACACCTGTTTACACTCATTTCGAATATGTTTACATGTGATCACTCACCAAAAATATATGAAACGAAGTATTTAAAGCTCAAACGGTGTGAAAATTACTGTTTTTTTCTTGTAAAAGAAGTGAAGAAATCTGTATATTTAAAAAAATTAAATTAAATTAAATAAAAGGTCCATTAAGTGTACTTTCATCACTGTTTAAATACATTAGGGCTAATAGTCGACTAACCAGAAGAGGTCGAAAATTTGGCCAAAATTGTATTAGTCGCAGAGAAAAAAATTCACATTGGCAAAGTCACGGCTGGTCTATGTTGTGGTACAGTACATCCGGCAGGACATCCAAACGCTCGCCTTTCAATCATCCACCACATCTGAAATATGTAGTATTAGCAACTTTACATGGCCGCTCAATCCAGATTATGTAATCCGTATGAAACATGCATTCAGGCGCATCCACCACTGCGGAGATGAGTCGGTGGCATCTCTTAAACCAAAACAAAGAAAGCACTTGTTTATCAGTGAATTATTAAAATGTTAATGCAGCCTCCTTACTGTTTTTCCCTGACACATTCATAATCATAGCTTCTGCGGTGCGCTGTGGCAAGCTTTATGCGGGTGCTTGAGCGTGTATAGGCTTTGTAGGCAATTAAAGGCTCATTATAATTTAAATGGGTTATTATAATGAACGTGCGATTAGTCGACCAGTGCTTAAAATGAACGACTACTAGTCGACCAGAAAAATCCGGGCAGCCCTAAAATACATCTTTAAAAAGTGCATTTTGTAATAATGTCAGATTTTTTACTTTAAAGTACATTTTACATCATTATGTTTTATTATTTTTTATAAAGTATTTATTAATAAAAACGTGTTATTCTTTTATAGTAGCTATATTATTTATTATTTCCATAATAAGTAGGCCTACACTTATTTCGTAAGAAATATGCTGAAGTGTAGCCTACTTCTTTTTCACAAGGGTTGACCTTACAGTTTACAAAAATGTGTATAACCATCAAAATAGCTATAACAAAAAAAAATCCCATTTATCTCAGTGGTGAAAAGTATGCTACCGTATATGCAATAAGTATGCAATAAGTAACCTTTTTGGCACTTAGCTCGTGAAACATCTGCAATTTTATAATCACTCATCAAAGGCTCCACAAAAATGTCAGCGTAAAACATCTACATTTATATGATTTTTGTTAATAATAATAATAATAATAACGCTGCTTTAAAAAAATAAAACCGTTTACAATATATTTACTATATAATAATAATTACTTTGGTACTTAGCGAATGTTTACTTTTTAACGGGTGCAATTACTTTAGCAGGAAACCTGTTATTGTCACAAAAGTTTGTGCATGAAAGTTACAGTGATGTCGATGTCTCTCTTCATACAACGTTAAATTCTGTTGATTTAAAAAAAGCTTGATCTTTTTAAATAAAGTTTTAAAAAATGGCGCGTGTGTGTTTCATAAATAAAAATTGTAAATAACATCATAAACAACGAACTATCCGGTCGTTAATGACTCGACGAGTTCCACGCTTTTATTGTGAAAACACCCTCTCCTTTCAGCCATTTTGAACAGCTTGCTCACCAACTCCGGCTTCATGTTGCTCCAAACTGCCAGTGCTTGTTAGTAAACACATAGTTTGTCAAAAAGGTGCTGCACACGAAGTGAAGATACTTACAGAATAGTGTACTTCTGAGTGTAACACACAAAATTCTCAGTCGTGTGGATTCCTATTTGAAATGACTGGATTTCGGCTGCAAAAATTTGCCAAAATGTGACAGAACCTTTAATGACATTTATTAATGGTGACTTCAGATGAGAGCTATGAAAGATGTGAATATTATACAAGTGTATAGCAACTTAAATGACTAATGCTTCACTGCATTATTTTCAGCAGGCTTGAATAACCAATTTCTCCTCCTCTTGTCCATCAGCGGTCTTTACGTGCTGCTGAGGGTTAAACTGGCACTATGGCATCATATTCGAAACCGAAACACCATACCCTCCATCTTTGCACAAACCGTGGTTCGGCACCCAGACAAGCCTGCGCTTGTGTATGAAGCCACTGGGGAAACGTGGACTTTCTCCCAGTTAGATCAGATCTCCAATGCTGTGGCCCACTGGGCCCTGAGCCAGGGCTGGACCGCAGGAGATGTGGTGGCGCTATTCATGGAGAGCCGGCCGCTCCAAGTGGCGCTGTGGCTGGGCCTGGCCAAAGTAGGCGTAGATGCCGCGCTCATCAACTTTAACCTTCGACGGGATTCGCTCCTGCACTGCATGGGGGTGTCAGCATCCCGAGCGCTGGTTTTCGGAGCAGAGCTAGTAGACGGTGAGCCTACGACCTTCTCTCTAACTTTGACCTGGATCATGCAACTAATTAATTGCACGTGCCTCCCTGTGTGTATGTAGCTGTGTCTGAAGTGAGCTCCTCTTTGAGTGAGAGCATGGTGCGGTTCAGCACGGGAGACCTCAGACCAGACCAGATGGCCGCTCTGAAATGCCACCCCCTTGACTCCATTCTGGCATCTGCCCCTCGAAACCCACCACCCTGTGCCGTGTCCAAGGGCTTCAACGGTGAGTTTTACAGCATTACGAGGTTTTGGCTATATTTGTCGAACACATGGGTAATGGATCGGATACGGCTTGTGGAGGAGTCTGGAATGATTTTAGGAAAAAAGATGTTTCATTTATTAAAAGGGTTATGATGAGTTGATAAATCAAGTTTTCCTCAAAAACATATAGCAAGTAACTCAAAACATCCTTGTTAGTCCAAAAACAGCTTTTATTGAAACCAAGCGGACTCATTTTCTACTACAAGGATTTAATTATGTAGTAGAAATGAATACATCAGGACAAGACTGCCTGCACAGATACAGAAGACATGTTTGGATCACGACAGGGTCACTTGGAATAAATACAGATTTAGATATAGATTTTCCAAATGCTGCACAGTGTTTAGGTGTGGAAGAACATTGTCTTTGCATGCCTTGAACGCAAGCTTTGCAAATGTACTTTTAGGACAGGACTGTAATGCTGCAACACATAAGTAAGCATATTAATTCTAAAGCCTGGCCAATGATAAATAGTTTTGATATGTAAGGTATTGATAAGTAAAATAAATGAATTTTGGTTTATTCATCATGCAAAATCAAGCCATTAACTGAATATTCATATTTACATCGTACTAAAGTCAAATTCACAAGTACTAAAATAACTCAAACTTAATAAAAAAAACATATAGACATATTAAAAAACAACTAATAAAAATGACAAAACGCAACAAAGTTACTAATACTTGAACTAAAATGAAAACTAAAATCTAGTTCAAAATATTAACAAAAAATATATAATGTATGTCAATACTTTTAAAATAAGAACAATAGCTGATATAGACTGGAGCTGTCAATCACTTCAGTTCATTGTGAGTTCTGCTCTCACCAGAACTACTGTTATAATCATTGAAACCGTCTGCAAAAGTAATCTCATATTTACATTGCATTGTGTTCAAACCAGAGGGTCAAAAACAGGGTAAAAAGGCTATTTATTTTTCAATTATGACTGCATTTGATGTGCCAATATTATAAGTGGACCTCAGGGAATATTATAAAATAATAATTTTAAAAAAGTAAAAACAATTCATGGCCCCTGTAAATGGGTATGATGTATTCAAAATATTATTTTTTTAGCTACAGAAGGACAGATAAACTGTAAATTTTTTCTGTTGCATGTAAACCCACATCTTTTTTATCCTACAAGAACACCAAGTTATTCCCCTTTTAAAAAGCAGCATGCACAATTAAAATGAGTTTGACACTCCTACTGTAGAGGTTCATTCAAATGAACCGTCTGATGAATGGATCAGGTGGCATTATTATCGTCTTTATGTGCACATTACTTTGACTATCAGCGCACTGGAGTGTTACATTTATTTCATGTCTTGTGCTTTTACATTCTCTGCTGCTGCAGTTTTGTAGCAAAATTTCTGTTGTGGGCCATTATTAAAGTTTTTATGGAGGTAAGTTAGAAACTTCTAGACAATTAGTTTAAAGCCGTTACGGTGGACAGACGGTATTAGAATCATGTATAAACATTGTCTGCTTATCCTGGTGGCTAGTTGTGTTTATTGTCGGTTATTGGTATGTAAAGTATATTTTTGATGTCCTCCCTTCCAATAAGAAAGTATTCCAGTTCTCCAAGACTGCATTTGCCCTCTATTTATTACAAAATATGGTGGATTACCTATTACACAAGTCGTTATAAGACCACTTCAGAATGTGCTGCTGGCAGAGGTATTGGTTTCTTTGTGTAAAAGCCAGAATCAGTCACAAGTTTGAGTAGCATATTAATTAGATTTTTAATTTGCAAGTCACAGAGATCTATTACCTCAAATAAATGTATCCACTCGTCTGAAGTAGTCCTCAATTCTTTCAAGAGCTCTTTTGATGATACGAGAAAATAATCGAATTGAAGACAAGTGTCTGCGTGAGAAAGGCAAGAGTCAGAAAGAAATATTTGAATGTCAGAATACAGTAGTCAGCATTTGAAGTGTTGTCCTAATGTCCTAAGACAAGAACAGGTATTGTTTTGGTTTTAGGACAACTTTGATGAAAGGTTTTGATCCACTTCAAATGTTGACTACTGTAGCATAATTTTTTCGAATGTTTCAGAATTTAAAAATCTCAGAATAGAATAATGAAAATGTTTCAGAATTAAAAAATCTTGGAATAACATAATTGCACTATATTCAGCATAGCCAGTGCAAAATTCAAGATCAGTATGCATGGTATGTTACAGTACCAAAATGTCAGTAGTTGATACTAATAGCAGTGAAATTCCACGATTGTCAATCAAATTTCTAATTCTGCAGTAAAAGATAATGTGCTATTGCTTTTATAATAAGTAAATTAGGTAATGAGTCAATATTATTTAACCAGACTGCTAATAGTTAAGACATGTTGATACATTTAATTCTGTGATTATAAAATGATGGAACTTACTGAATTAACTGAGATGTTCATCATTTATGTTTAAGTTTTTAAACGTATAGTAAACTGTATATCCTGCGCACTAGACTGTTAGCAGTAAACTAGTAGTCTAAGCATCACCCATGTCTCATCACTGTTTTATATTTACATTACATCTGCATTTATTCATTTTTTTTTTCCTCCTTTCTGTCACAGATCGTTTGTTCTATATCTACACTTCTGGCACCACAGGACTCCCTAAAGCTGCCATAGTGGTGCACAGTCGGTAACCTGCTCGCAGCCACATCACATTCATAAATCTCAGAGAGAAATACTTTTAGGCCCATTTTTGAAATGAGTTTTCATAAACTGCTTCTATTTCCAAGATATTACAGGATTGCTGCTTTCGGGTACCATTCTTTTCGAATGCGGCCAGATGACATCATCTATGACTGTTTACCCCTCTACCATTCAGCAGGTATATTGTGCATCTGACAGACATGTTGCTTCTGATCAGCTGCTGACATTATAGGCCGCTTGTCTTTCGATGAATATGTCATAAGTTGTTAGAAGATTGTACAAACAGCTCAACACATGCTGTGCATCTGTTGAATTTACTCTTTTACAGGTAATATTATGGGGGTGGGCCAGTGTCTGATTCACGGTATTACTGTGGTGGTCAAGAAGAAGTTCTCTGCAAGTCGCTTCTGGGAAGACTGCATCAAACATAACTGCACTGTAAGTCACTTTTATTATGGTTATTAATGACAAATAAGAATGCCCAAGATTATGAATATGACCATTTTAAACAGTTTGTAACATTTTCACTATTTACATATAGTTTAAAAAAAAATCTTTATACCATTTCCAACACAGATTTGAGAAATTAGAAATTCATATTTGTGGCCCAGTACCACAAAACCAGTCATAAGGGTCAATTTTTCAAAATTGAGATTAATACATCATCTGACAGCTGAATAACTAAGCTTTCCATTGATGTATGATTTGTTAGGGTAGGACAATATTTGGCCGAGATACAACTATATGAAAATCTGGAATCTGAATCTAAATATAGAAAAATGTCTTTAAAGTTATCCAAACGAAGTCCTTAGCAATGCATATTACTAATCAAAAATGAAGTTTTGATATATTTACAGTAGGACATTTACTAAATATCTTTACTTAATATCCTAATGATTTTTGGCATAAAAGAAAAATTTTGACCCATACAATGTATTTTTGGCTATTGCTACAAATATACCTGTGCTGCTTATGACTGCTTTTGTGCTCCAGGGTCACATTTTCTTTACACATTAAATACATCTGAGTGTACACACCTTTTGAGTGTATGTTGCTTTGAATAAAAAAATTAAAAAAGCATCTTTCTCTTGGGTTTATACCATTTGAAACTGAACTAACCTAAAATAAAATGGTATTTAGCCTATATGATATTTTTAAAAGCTGTACTGACTTTAAGGGTCTCCAAGGGTTCTCTCTTTGCAACCAGTTCAGTTTGTATGTTATCTTGTCACATGATGACAGAATAGCGTCCTGCATGTTGGTTATTTATGCATTTAGCGGATACTTTTATCCAAAAGCAATCTGTCAAGGAGCTAACAGTACTCGGAATGTTCAATGCCAGGTTTATTTGACAACTAGATTAGGAAGCAAGCTAAAGAAGAGGAGAGAGTGTGTGTGTGTGTGTGTGTGTGTGTGTGTGTGTGTGTGTGTGTGTGTGTGTGTGTTTTATTTTTTTTGTTTTGGGTGTGGTGGTGTGGGGTGTGTGGGA
>NW_015505276.1:1505145-1535033 GCF_001515645.1 Sinocyclocheilus grahami | reverse complement strand
TGTATTTGAAAGCTAGAGAAGCAAGAAAACTATAGAAAAGGGGAGAGAGTGTGTGTGTGTGTGTGTGTGTGTGTGTGTGTGTGTGTGTGTGTGTGTGTTAAGTTCATTGGCTTAAGGTTGGAGTGGTGAAGGGCTTGTGGAAGAGGTGTGTCTTCAGCTGCTTTTTAAAAAATGTGATGGTGTCAGCAGTTCGGATGGAGGTTGGTAGCTTATTCCACCAGAGAGGAACAGAGAGGGTGAAGGTTGTGGAAAGTGAGATTTTATGATTTTATATAATGCCCTAAAAAATATCAAAATATATTGTAATATAGAGTAGAAAACATAAGAAAAAACAAGTCATTGTTTGAATGAATTGCATTTTTAATGTTCTTTTAAATAATACATCCATTTTTTTTTCTCCCTTTCTTGCAGGTTGTGCAGTACATAGGCGAGATTTGCCGTTACTTGCTGTCTCAGCCTGTGCGCCCCTCTGAGCGACAGCACCGTGTGCGTTTAGCCGTGGGAAATGGGCTGCGGCCGAGCGTGTGGGAGGCTTTTATGGAGCGTTTCGGAGTAAAACAGATCGGCGAGTTCTATGGAGCCACCGAGTGCAACTGCAGCATTGCCAATATGGATGGCAAGGTCAAGTATCAGTGTTGTTCTTAGAACGTTGAATATGCAATTATCAGTTGTAACAGGTAACTGAATAGTAAAAACTCACTCTGAACGCTGCAGGTTGGAGCTTGTGGTTTTAACAGTCGCATTCTGCCAAACGTGTACCCCATCCGACTGCTGAAAGTGAATGAGGAAACCATGGAACTGGTTCGGGACAAGCAGGGACTGTGTGTGACTTGCCGACCTGGTGCGTTCACAGCCAAGTACTCTTTGATTTATATGTTTCCCAAATATAAGTTCATGAAATAGGTTTCACATCATTTTAGATCTAATCTTTGTAATAGAAGTCTGATATACGGTGGGCTCAAAACATATTTGGACACTTCGAATGGGTCATATCAAATTATTATTAAAGAAACAAATAAATATGTGAAATAATTATTATATAATGTCATTGCATTACATAAAATGTCAAATTAAATGCCATTTAATTTTTTCAAAATGGCATTTATTTTCATTTGTTCAAAAAAAAAAAAACAATAAGCACACTTATCAAGTTAAAAGGGTTATTATTTGACTGCATCAGACTAGAAAAATTTACAAAATAATCAGCAGTCATTTTGCTCCCTCAGATTTGCTCTTATCATAGGTTTTTCTCTTCATGTATTGACTTCCACTCACAGGAGAGCCTGGGCTGTTGGTGGGGAGAATTAATCAGGAGGATCCTCTGCGTCGGTTTGATGGGTACGCTAGTCAGGATGCCACCAGGAAGAAGATCGCCTACAATGTATTCAAGAAAAACGACTCTGCATATCTGTCAGGTGCACCTGTAACACACTGCAAAGAAGTGCCAGTGTCTAAAAGTTTCTAACAGTGTGAAAGTTACCGCTGTGGTGAAATGCAAAGTAATCATTTAAATGTATACAGTTGTGCTCATAAGTTTACATACCCCTTGCAGAATGTGCAAAATGTTAATAATTGAAACTATATAAGAGGGATCATGAAAATGGCATGTTATTTTTTATTTAGTACTGTCCTGAATAAGCTATTTCACATAACAGATGTTTACATATATTCTACAAGACAAAATAATAACTGCATTTATAAAAATTACCCCATTCAAAAGTTTACATACCCTTGGATCTTAATACTGTGTGTCATTTCCTGGATGATCCACGACTGTTTTTATATTTTGTGATAGTTGTTCATGAGTCCCTTGTTGGTCCTGAGCAGTTCAACTGCCTGCTGTTCTTCAGAAAAATCCTCCAGCTCCTGCACATTCTTTGGTTTTCCAGCATCTTCTGCATATCTGAACCCTTTCCAAAAGTGACTGTATGATTTTGAGATCCATCTTTTAACACTGAAGACAATTGAGGGACTCATGCATAACTATTACAAAAGGTGGAAACAATTACTGATGCTCAAGAAGGCAACACAATGCATTAAGAGAACTTTTGAACAGGATGATATTTTTTATCATATTTATACATTTAGTACCTACATTTAGTATTTATACATTTAGTACCTATACATTTATACATGCATATGATACCATATTTTTTCATTTAGTACTGGACTTCAGAAGCTACATAAATACGTACATGTTTCCCAGAAGACAAAATACGTACAATTTACCCTGATCATCCAATTTAAAAAGTTTACACTGAATAAAAACAGTCGTGGATCATCCAGGAAATGACACACAGTATTAAGATTCAAAAGTGTAAACTTTTGAATGGGGTCATTTTTATAAATTCAGTTATTATTTTGTCTTGTGGAGTATATGTAAACATATGTTATGTGAAATAGCTTAGGACAGTACTAAATAAAAAATAACATGAAATTTTCATGATTTTGTTTCAATTATTAACATTTTGCACATTCTGCATTCTGATCATGACGATTCTCAGTATTTTATTAAACAGTACTGACAGATACCTCAAAACATGCCGCAATCAAATTTGTGGCCTGCGTTCGATATTAAGATATTATTATTTTTTGTTAATTTACAAATGCAACCGAAATGTACAATGAACATATAATTGATGTAAACGGCAAAACCTGTATGCCAACTTGGGCTTCAGCAACAAAAAAAATACACTTTCGTTTTTTTTTTTTAATAATATATAAAATTCTGAATTCTAAAAACACGTGTGTGAATACGTGTTGCATTGATGCATCATTTGTGAACATTCTATGACTGATCCTTGAACGAAGCTCCAGTGGATTTGGATGTATAGTTTGGGGTGATTGCCCTGCTGGAAGTCCAGTTATCATCAAGCTTCAGTCAAAAGCATCTTAATTTTTGCCAAAATGGCTTGATACTTCCATGATACTTCCAAGAATCCATGATGTCCTTCATACAGTCAAGATTTCCACTTCTGCAACAGCAAAGCAACCCCATAAAAAGACTAGTCGACCTCCATGTATGATCATGAGGATTGTGTGCATCCGCTCATAAGCTTTGCCTTTTTTGCACCAGACATACCGCTGATGGGTCCAAAAAGTTCCCGTTTGTCATATCAATCCATAAAACATTCTTCCAGAACACCACAGGTCTATCCAAATTCTTATAGCATATTGAAGTCTACTTTTTATGTTCTTCTTAGTCAAGAGATATTGTTATTTTTCTTCAACACCCTCAAGGTTTTCTGGTTCAGCACATTTTAAACTTATGAAATTGGCTGTTGCACTACGCAATAAACTTAGTTTGTTGGTATGGTGTCTCTTAGGTGATGTTTTAGTTATGGACGAGCTTGGGTACATGTACTTCCGGGACCGGAGTGGTGACACGTTTCGTTGGAAAGGTGAGAACGTGTCCACTACTGAAGTGGAGGGAACACTGAGCAGCCTGTTGGGACAAACTGATGTAGCAGTGTTTGGAGTAAACGTACCAGGTGAGACAGATAAAGACAATTTTGTCCTAAAGTTCACAGGACCCATAATTCCTGTAATGTATACGTCAGATATCCTCATATACAGTGTGTGTGTGCTTGTATAGGTGTGGAGGGAAAGGCTGGAATGGCTGCCATTGCTGACTCAACAGGAAACTTCAACTGTAATTCTTTCCTGAAAGAGGTTCAGCAAGCTCTTCCTCCTTATGCACGGCCAGTATTTCTACGCATCTCCCCATGTGTAGATACCACAGGTGAGGAAAGATCTCCAGATGCTATACGGCCTGGAATTGATGATATATTAAGTATTATGCCATATATGCACTGTACTGTAGTTTTGCAAGCGGTATAAAATGTGAATGTCACAATGATTAATGTGCTTTTATTGAGCTATTAAGCTTTCAAACCAATTCATTTAGAAAACTTGTCTCACAAATTGTAATTATGAGAGCATTTAGACCGAGATGATGTTTGTTTTCTTCAGTCTGTTTCAAAGAATCGATTTCTCCTCATCATTTAAAAATATATGCAGAAAGCTCCGCATAACATTTCTCATATATAAAAATATTTTTGTAAAAAAATGTAAATGTTTCTCTTAATAACTACGTATTACCATAGGTATAATTTTAAGAAATTACTAAATATCATTGTGCATTATGTTGATTATTTAAACTAGATTTCTACTGTACTTTTTAAATGAGTATGATCATGGTATTGGTCATATTTAAATAAAATATAATAATTTTTTATTAGGGCTGTCACAATATCAGATTTTTACTACGCTCCTCATTTCTAATTTTTGACATTTAGTTTTGTTGAATGTTGAATCTCAAAAATAAATGTATGGGTCAAATTTAAATTTATTTGCAAATTTTTGAAATTAAATTGAATATTATAATTATCAGGGCTGTCACAATATCAGATTTTCACTGCATTCCTCATTTCTGATTTTTCTGTCCTGCCATGGGCATTTAATTTTTGTTGAATCTCACAAAGAAATGTATAGGTCATATTATTTAAATAAAATATATTAAAAAAAAATTTTTTTTTAATGAAATCTAAATATTATCATGTTTACTAGGGTTAGATTATGGTTTTATAATCTTTATTAGAGCTAGATTAGGTCTTGAATTTCTTTTTTATCTACCTGGCTACAATGGCTGTTTGTTTAAAATTATGCTTAATCTAAAAAAATAAAATCATCCTTTTCTAAAATATGAATATGCATGCTGCGAGCTGATTTCCTACCCTTAACTATTCACAGGAACATTTAAAATTCAAAAGACCAGATTGCAAAGGGAAGGATACGATCCACGGCTCACAACTGACCAGATCTACTTTCTGAACTCCAGAGCAGGCCGTTATGAGCTTGTGACCGAGGAGCTGTACAATGCTTTTGAAGAAGGCAGGATATCCCTTTGAGACAAAGAAGAGAAGGTAGTCTGAACCTACCTGGTCTTCTAACCTGTGACCGCACCCAGTGTTACCACGATGCAACAGAACCCACTCAGATTTGTTCTGCTAGTATTTAGACAGTTTTTACATTTACATGCTTTTGAAGGGGTTTCTTCAATTTGGTAGCAAGCTGTCTTCACAATGACAAGCTGAATATCTGATATGCAATAGATGAGACCGTGAGAGAGAATTATTTTAATTTGTTATTCTGATTTGATGGTAGCGTACATGTGACAAAATGCAATATGTGCACTCCCAATTTTAACCAGTTCAAAAAAAACAAAAAAAAAACACTTAAGCCAACAGGATGAAAGATGAAACTCCACTGTCTAGTTTTGACACTATAGACCAGGGGTGGCGAACGGCGGTCCTGGAGAGCCGCGGCCCTGCAGAGTTTTGGCTTAACCCTGATCAAACACACCTGAACAAGCTAATCAAGGTCTGAAGGGTTAATAGGAAGCTACAGGCAGGTGAGTTTTATTAGGGTTGGAGCTGAACTCTACAGGACCGGAGTTTGCCACCCCTGCTATAGACTTAAACCACTATAATACTTGGAGCCTGAAAAAATAATAATGAGTGTATGTTAACAGACTTAAGATTTTTACTACATAACTGTTGTTAAAATGCCTAACTCCAAAGTGACTTTTAGAAAGCTGAAAGATGCAGCATATCATTGTAAAGAGCCACAACAAAGTGCCTTAGATTTTACCTGCTCGAGCTTTACCCATGTGTGATATGACAAGATGAAATGCCTCACACTGACATGGGAACAAAGATGTTTTGTAAACTAAAACATTGTAATCGCATTAATTTACTGCAGACTTCTGAATGGTTAAAGGAATAAATAATCATTTTTATTGCAGACTCCTCTTTTCTGATTCTATTGTCCTGACATAAACATTACACTATTATTAAATGTATGGATCATATTTAAATAAATTATATAATTACTAAATAAATAAAGTAATTCTTATTAGGGCTGTCACAATTTCAGATTTTCTCTACACTCTTTTCCAATTGTATTTTCCTGAGCCTGACATTGAATTTTTGTTCAATGTTTAATATATTTAATAATTTTCACTACACTCCTTATTTCTGTATATATTTCTCTATATATTTTAATGTCCTTGTATTGATGTTTACTTGTTCTTGAATCTCACAAAAATTGTGCATAGGTCATATTTTAAAATATATAATAATTGTTAAAAATAAATGCAAAAATATTCAAATTTAAATAATGTAATTCTTATAATGGCTGTCACAATATAAAATTTTCACTACACAATTATTGTGGCCAAAAGAATTCACGATAACGATTTAATTGCGATGTCTATTCATCTTCAACTTAAATTAATCACACTCGAAATATAGATTTTTTTTTTTTTATGGAATCCAAAAAACCGCCCACACTGGCAAGCAAACTTTGTTCAGGTGCGGGTAGAGTCTCCCTTTCACCTGTCATCTCCTCTGGCGTGATTTTGTGTGGCAGTAGCAGCTAGACGTTGGCTGTTTCACATACTCTCCGAGTGGGTACTTTTGAATATGTAATTACTTTGCGACCATGAAAAAAGTTCAATGTAGAATTAAAGTAATTAGGATATACTACATTCATCATATTGTCATTGTCATGTGACCTACCAGCAGTTGCGTTGCTTCACTGCCATTCACAACACCTCTCCTGTGGCCTTATGGCACAGAAAAGTGTCCATTGGATGCACACTTCAGAATCAGTTTTTGATCTCAACGGCCATTAATCGGCTGTCAGTGAACGTGTCAAACCAGCGATCAAAGACTACAGATTTTAGCCTAGGAGTATAGGAATCTTTTAGGATTTTTCAAATTTGTCTCAGACAACCAAATCGTGGCCAAATTCGCACAGTGTGAGCTGGTCTTAACATGAGAGGTGAGACTTGAGGAAAGAAATGCTGAGAGGGACGTTCTTCACATCAGTCCGTCTTAATAGAGATCCACGCTGGCAACACTTTCAGTGGGTGCTCCTTACAGGCGCTGCAGAAGTATGGGAATGCTCTCGGAGTGATGATGTCCGTGAAGGTGAACAGAGGCGTTCTCTCCCGTGGGTCGTAGAAAGTCACCCTGGACCTGTTCATGTCCAATACGATCCTCACCACCTGCGGCTCCTTAGTCATAGTGAGAGGGGACCATGGGGCAGTACAGGCTTTATACTCTCTGTTTCGTAGCCTAATGGTCCAGAATCCCTCTGCAGGGGTCAACACGTGCTTTCCCTTTCGGCTGATGGATGCGCTTGCAACTCCAATGACCCAGTAGGTGTTGTTTTTGACCTCCACGTCCCAGCTGTGTCGCCCAGAGCTGAAGCCCTCGTAGCCCAGCACCTCTGCACCTATATTGAAGCGCTCAGGATTTTCTGGGAGTTTAAAGGTCTGAGAGCAGCACTGTATTGTAGTCAGATCCTCTGACAGGAGGAAGCAGCTTGCCGCAGTGTTTGGATCAAGAGTCACTGGAGCTGCAGCAAAGGAATAGTTTGAAAGGCTAATTAAAATGCTAATGTTTCTCTTTAATGGTCTCTTTAAAGCAACTGTGTGTATGTTTTGTTTGTTTGTTTTTTACCTTAAAATGTCAAGTTTCAAAATCATTTTATTAGTGCAATGACTTCTAATAAGGTGAATGGTTTCTGTTTTTTACGTACTCCCAGAACAGAGCATGGAAGTTTGGTGAGCGGGTTCCAAGAGAAGGGCAGATTGCTTTACGGCACGTGAACGGTTATCCACTGTAATTGCAAACACTATCCACTGTTATTTGCCTCAATGAATTCCACTCACTTAACTGCAGGGGCTCCAAAGTTGCAAAAAATACACAAAACTACATGCAGTTGCTTTAAGTGTGAATATTGTGAGAAAATCTCCAGGTCTTCGTTTCACAAAAGCATTGTAAGCTTAAGTGCATCGTAGACCATTGAAACTAATGGAGCTACGATCATCTTAGGCTTACGATGCTTTTGGGAAACGCAGACCTGGAGATTTTCAACCAAAATACATACATAAATTATATTTTTACATAAAGAAAAGTAAGATTCTTTCTTCAAATAATAGATATTTTTGCATTTTTATGACAATAAAACCACTTTCCGCCTCAAATTCTCATTACTGTGGTGCATTTTTTTGATTGGGCCCAATTTGGACATTTTCACTTAGGGGTGTACTCAATTTTGTGGCCAGCGGTTTAGGCATTATTGGCTGTGTGTTGAGTTATTTTGAGGGGACAGCAAATTTAAACTGTTATACAAGCTGTACACTCACTACTTTACATTGTAGCAAAGTGTCATTTCTTCAGTGTTGTCACATGAAAAGATATAATCAAATATTTACAAAAATGTGAGGGGTGTACTCACTTCTGTGAGATACTGTACTTACTATATTAATAACAATAAATTATGCATAATTACACACAACTTAACCTTAAACCAAACCCTCAGCCTAAACCTAACCATAAAGTAAATACATGTAGTTAATTAATTTTACTCAGTACTCACAAATGTATAATTACTTTGTAACAAGGGCACCGTAAATAAAATGTAACCATACTTTTATGAATGTATTTATTTTAGTATTTTTATTACAGTAATGTGAATGAGATTTTTCACATTATAATAGGCTACTGGCAATTTTGAATGTTTAGTCTTGGTAAAAAATACAAAATAATTGTCTTTTTTTCCTTTTTGGTTAAATTTGATCCAGACATTGCTTGATAGAGGTTTAAAATTGGCAAATACATACATGTAAAAATGTGGAAATGACTTGGTAGTTTGATCCTGAATATACTCACTATATTGAATGATTTCCATCATTCTTTCCCAGACTTTAAACTTTATTGAGCCTAGATGTTTGACTACATCAAGTAGTGAACCAGTTATCATCTCTGGATCCTGGGGAATACGCCAGGTTCTGTCAATACAGCAAAGAATACAGAGTTATTCTGGGACTAGGTCACAGAGCAAATTATACTTATTTAGATGGGGGGGGGGTACCTCTTTATGGTGTCTTTATAATTCTAGGTTAAATAAAAATAGAATCAGATTACTAAAAGTGCAACATGCGAATTGTAATTTGTGTTTTAAGTCATTCCTTTACGAATGTTCACCTTGAGGAATGGTATATCCTGAGATCTCATCTCCTGTTCAACAATTCTTATAGTGTTGCTAAGTGAAGTGATGTCACTCTCCAAATCTTCAATCTTATCGTTCATCATCTGCCTTTTCTGATCCTTCTCCTGCTTTAGCATGGAAAGCCTGGATGCCTCCTCGTCTCGCAGGAACTGGTGCAGTGCCTCAAACTCCTCTCGTATCTGCCTCTCTGTGTTCTCTGCCTGACTCTGTAATGAGAACGTTATCATTTACTTTTTCTCAAATGGAAAGTTAATTTTCTCTTTCTATAATTGTTTGATTCAACAAAGCCAATTCAAAATGAAAATACCTTAATATGATCTATTGTTTGCTCACAAGTGCATTTTGCTTTTCGAAAGAGCTTCAGTTTGTGCTGAAGTGGTTTCAAAGCATTTTTGAGTTCCTCCTGAATACAAATGATAACACAAACAAAGAGTTAGTAATTACTAGATGTGTCCGTAATGAAACACGCCTGTTTAGTTATTCATTTAGAGAGACCCAAACTTTTTTGAACTTTTCTGTTGAATATCTTTGGGACAAAAACAATGGCAAAATATGAAGGCATCAGCATCCATAAGAAGAATGGACCCTTTTCACAGCCTTCGATTACTTAATTATTTTGTTTATTTATTTTTTATTTATGTACATTTATAACATACTTTGAGTTAAATTACCCTGGATTAACTCACGAAAGGCTAGTCAACGCTGCTGCAAGGGGATTCCTAGTGCTGCTACTGAACTGATGTAAATTAAATATTTCGCTTTAGATTTGATCATTTTCTTGGAAAGGCATGGAAATGCAATAGGGTTTTATTTTTGCTTTTTGCTTTTTTTATTTTTGTTTACTGAAAACAGGAGTGCAAAAAATTGTCTACCTCTAGAGAAGTTCACCCTGCTATACACTTTTTCTGTTGAATATCTTTGGGACAAAAACAATGGCAAAATATGAAGGCATCAGCATCCATAAGAAGAATGGACCCTTTTCACAGCCTTCGATTACTTAATTATTTTGTTTATTTATTTTTTATTTATGTACATTTATAACATACTTTGAGTTAAATTACCCTGGATTAACTCACGAAAGGCTAGTCAACGCTGCTGCAAGGGGATTCCTAGTGCTGCTACTGAACTGATGTAAATTAAATATTTCGCTTTAGATTTTATCATTTTCTTGGAAAGGCATGGAAATGCAATAGGGTTTTATTTTTGCTTTTGGGAAAAACAGGAGTGCAAAAAATTGTCTACCTCTAGAGAAGTTCACCCTGCTATACACTCTTAAAGATAAAGGTGCTTAAAAGGTTCTTCACAGCGTTGCCACAAAATAATTATTTTTTGGTTCCACAAAGAACCATTCAGTCAAAGGTTCTTTAAAGAACCATCTCTTTCTTACCTTTTTATAATCTGAAGAACCTTCTTTCGCCACAAAAAAACTTTTGTGAAACAGAAAGGTTCTTCAGATGTTAAAGGTTCTTTATGGAACCATTTAGACAAAAAAAGGTTCTTCTATGGCATCGTGAAGCACCTTTACTTTTATGAGTGAAATTTATTGCAGTTTTCCAAACTTCGAATTGTGAAAAGGATCCATCGAGGGAAAAAAACATTAGAATTAATAGTCCTGACCAAGGATGAATTATAGCCTGGACCAGTGGGATTAGAATTTAACATCCATGGAACCTCTCCACAAGGTTAAAGGTCCTTTATTAAAAGGTTCATCACACTAGAAAAAAAGGTTCTATTAAGAACTGTTCACTGAAAGGTTCTTTGGGAATCCAAAATGGTTCTTCTGTCATCACTGCGAAACCCCAATTTTGGAAACTTTATTTTTGAAAGTATACAGTTGTTCAAACAACTGTAGGAAATAAATCCATCCATTCATTTTCCAAACTGCTTGTCCAGAGTAAGGCGGTGGAAGTGCTGGAGTCTATCCCAAAGTCTTGAGAACCACCTTGAATGGACTGCCAGTCCCTTCTAAGTACTAGCCAAGCCAAACCTTGCAGCTTCTAAGATCAGGCCAATATTATGAGATAAAAATTCTTACATTTGAGTAAAACCAAGATATGATAATGTCTTGTTTCTCTTTTCAACTCCCTGGTTGAATGTGGATTGATAAGAGGGGGCCTCCTAATCCGTCCTTGGTCTTGACGTCAAACGATTTTTAGATTCTTTTGAGGAGATTTTTGTGTATACTTTCTTCAACTCTAAACTAAGCTCTTGGGCATCTGGTTTCAGCCCAACCAGGAGGCCTCAACCCTAGCATACCGCTATTAATAGTCTGATAATGAACCCAGCCAAGAATCCATAACTAACCATTTCCGAGGACCTAAAGAGAAGGAACAGTTGTCCAAATGGTTATTCTCAAAAAAAAAAGTTTTTGGTTTCCTTCTTGTCCTTGAATTGAAGGTACAATTGTTGAAACTATAGATTAGAATCAACATTGTATTTAAACAATGTCAAACATTGATGCAAGCGACCATGAATCTGTATGTAGACATACCTTGCAGTCATGTGAAGCTTCATTTAAGGGATATAACCTGTGCCCCTTGTGGTTGGCATTGGCAGATGATTTGCATTTGCTACAAGTGGGTTCCAGGTCCTCCAAACAAAAGAGTGTCAAGGTCTCACCATGCTCCTTGCACGCAAGAGGGTCATTTTTGCAGTGCTCCAGAAAGCCCTTGCAGGTCTTTTCAAGCGTTGTGTTGACTATGAGCTCCCCCATAGATGATGGTTGACAGCAAAGGGGGCATTCGCAAGATCCTCCACCATTCCACAGGCTCTCCAGACAGAGTTTACAGAAGCGATGTCTGCAAAACAGCACTACGGGCATTTGTAGGATATTTCCACAGATGGGGCATGACAGGTCTTCTGCGAGATGTGACTGCTTGGAGGCCATTGCTCCTTTGAGCCCTTCATTGCCCAGTTGGGTCACAAGGGGATACTATGCCCTCCCTCTAACTTAAGATTACCCTTGGGAGATATGTCTTCTGATTGGCTGCAGTATTTACTCAGAGTATACATTACTGAGCAAGGTACAGGCCGACACATGATATCTTCTGATGAATGCCTAAACATATTATTTCTGCATATTATGTAACATCAAGCTCCTGGAAAGTGATTTGACCCCGGCACTGACGTAAGAGGAAATATGTCAAGATTTTCTTTGGAGAAGATAATGTATGCCACCTCATAAGAATAATTAAAAGGCATGATAAATAAACAGAAAACTGGAAAGAACAGTGGTGTGGAAAAAGTGTTTGCCCCCTCCTGATTTTCAGTGTTACACTGAATATCATCCGATTTTTATCCAAAACATTTCCATGAATCTTCATAACACCACAATAAGTTAAATCTTTCATGCATTCATTAAAGATGGTTATAAAACATTCAGCGCTATTTGCAGTTAATGCATGCTAATGGAGGTGTAACCAGTATCTGGTTGCTCCCCCATTAGCAGCAATAACTGCAACCAAATGTTTCCTGTAGTTATTTATATGGAGGAATTTTGGCCCACTCCTGCTTGCAGAACTGCTTCAGCCAGGGCCGTCGCTAGTGGGGTGAAAGGTGGTGACGATTTATAGGGGCCCACGGCAGAGGTGGGCCCCCCGGCGATTTCAACCGACTGCCCGAGGCCAGCATAAAAAGACGGCCTGCACGTCGTCATGAAAGCTTATCAATTGCACGTGTTTTAAGCCTTGCCAATTTAAACATTCAAAACATTTTAAAGCATTCAAACACAAGATGTGGAAAAACTCAACTGAGTGTTCGCGTGTTGAGTTGCGCACACGGAGAGCCGCGTAAACACCGAACCGAGCTCTTCTTCGCTTCCTCCCGTGCCTGAACGAACAAACACACCTCGCAAGTTTAAACATAAAAACACAAAAATACATGAAAAACTTAATAGCTGCTGTCAGTGTCCTTACAGGGTTAGTTCACCCAAAAATGAAAATTAGCCCATAAATTACTCACCCTCAAGGCATCCTAGGTGTATATGACTTTCTTCTTTCAGACGAATCCAGTCGGAGTTATATTAAAAATGGTCTTTGATCTTTCAAGCTGTTTAATGCCACTCAGCAGGTGTTGCATGCATCCGTCCAAAAGCAGTTTAATAAAATGCACCCATTCATTTAAAAAAAAGTGTGCACATTTGCAACGCTGATCTCATACATCATCCGCCCGGAACTGCTTCCTTTTAGAGCAGTGAGCGCAAGCTAGATTAAAGTGATTATTACGTTTTGAATATGGATAGTTTTCTTACAAAAACGCATCGATTCGCTACAGAAGGCCTTTGTTCACCCCCTGGAGCCGTGTGAGACATTTTTTTATGGATGGGCGCATTTTATTTAACTGCTTTTGGACTGATGCATGCAACACCCGCTGAGTGGCATTAAACAGCTTGAAAGATCAAAGACAATTTTTAATAAAACTCCGACTGGATTCGTCTGAAAGAGGAAAGTCATATACACCTAGGATGACTTGAGGGTGAGTAATTTATGGGCTAATTTTAATTTTTGGGTGAACTAACCCTTTAATGTTAATCCAAGAAATGAAATGGGAGAAAATCACTTACTGCTCTTTACTGAATTATTTTGTAGTTTTAACAAGAATTAATCTATATTTAATTTATACAGTGAAGACTACGCAATGCTATTTACATTTGATTATTCCGTTGCTGTACCATGACACCTACAAACTTGAACAATTTTAACATTGTTTAATTTGTATATTTGTTCTATTTGTTTATTTGTGCTATTTACACAATTTCAAACAGGGCCTACGGGTACAACCTGCACCGGAGCCCTGCAAACCCCAGCTACGGCCCTGGCTTCAGCCCAGTGACATTTGTAGGCGTTGATGTGTGAACAGTGCGCTTTAGATCCTGCCACTTCAACCACACTTCGTTGGGGTTTCATTCTGGAATGTGACTAGACCATTTCAGAAGTTTAGCTTTCTTTAGGGATCATTGTTTTGGAGCATATCCCAGTCAGGCTTCACCTTAAATTTAAAAACAGGCATCTTTACATTCTCCTCAATAATTGTCTGGTACAGAGCAGAATTTATTATTCTTTCAATGATACCAAGATGTCCAGGTACTTATACAGCTAAACATTCCCAAACTATAGCATCACTGTTTTTGACAAGTTATTTTTATGAAATGCAGGCAAGAAAGTCTTGAAGATCTTTAGAAGTTGCTCTAGGGTTCTTGGTGACTCCCAGAATAATTTTGTGCCTTGCACTTGGACAATTTTTGGCAAAACACCCACTCCTTGGAAGATAAGCTGTTAACTAACAGCTTAACTATTAAAGATTAACTATTTATAAAAGATTAACTATTTCAAACTGTATACAATCTGATAATATGATTCTGATTATGTTTCAGTGGAGGCTAAACAATGTGCGAGACTTCCGATTCATTATGCTCTATAAGTAAATGGAGGAATAAACCTATTTTAAAACAAAGAATGCCAAAGTGCAGTAAACTGTAAATGTATTTGAGCTAATAAGTTTATAATTACGAGAATACATTCAAATAATGAGATAAGTAATAGCAGTTTGTAATGTCAAGCAGCATAACAGACTGTTTTTGTACAGCTAAAATAACCTGAAGCAAATGACACCTGAAACCTGGCACATTCAAGTTATAAATATATGTGTCTGTTCTTACATTAAAAACAAGGTGAATACCATAATCTATAATGAAATCTGACCACTTACAATGTGTCCAAACTCAGAAATTCAGACAAGGGGCAAAAACTTTTTCACAGAACTGTGAAACTGAGAATTTACCAATAGAATATACTGTATATATATAAAGAAAGTCTTGTAAGACTGTAACAAGATTGCCGGTCGTTGTTGACATACTGAGTGAAAAGGACTGGACCTAAATTTAGTTTGCTAAGTAAAACATAAATTAGATTACACAAGATAGTGATACAATATACAAGATAAGATTTACTGATTATTTTCATGCATCGATAAGCTTGTGCAATCTGATGCAGTCTTTATTATATCTTTATCACTGAGCTGTGCTGTATTTAATACCTTCAGTCTTTGCTCCCTGAACTTTCTGAGATGGGATCCAGAGGCCTCTTTTCTGCAGAAAGGACATTGCGTCTCCCAAAACTGCTGACAGCAAATTTCACAGAAGCTGCACCCGCAAGAAACACAGCACAGGACCACTGGAACACTGAACACTTCCCCACACACCGAACAAGAAGGGTCTTCCTCTAAGAGCGGCGAATCATCCTCCATTATCTCTGATGATATGAGCTGAAGAGATATACTGCGTCTTCGGTCCTAAGTGTTATAGATAAAAATACCACCGCTCCCTATGTGCCTTTTCATACTCCAGACGCTTGACCTTTAGACTTGATGTCTGGACGTAAATGCTCACAGACAGATATTGAGATCTGAGGTGAAGACAGCATTTGTTCCTATTAATCATTTCCATTAGCTGGATAATGATGTGCTTTGGGATTTGCTGTAGACCTTAGCACCTTAATGTACAATAAATACAATTATCATGCTGTATCATGAGCTTACGTACAGTACACAAAATTATCATTATTGTATAAATTCTGAAAATGATGCGAAATGCAGTGAATGTCCATCACACCTCAGTGTTTCTTCAGAGGATACGCTCTGATTTTTGTGGCTCCCTAATTTGAGGCAATGCCCACAGTCAGGGGTCCCCAGTGCAGAAGACAGACAGCTTCTTGTCATGCTGCTCACATATTCTTTACTGTGAAAAGAGGACAGCCTTTAGAGCTTTGTGTGCCTCTCAGACCTGTGAAAGACTATAAAAGCCACGTCCACATGGGAGGCACTAAGACTTTGAAAACCTCTCTGCAGAGACTCATCATCTAGGAAAGGGGTTTCAGCCTCCATTTCTTAAAGGTCTGAACACTTTAATGTGTCCCTATAGGGAGTCCAAGGATGGTTGTTGTAATGCTTTTTGTTTGAGCATCAGTAACTCAGTGGCTGTTTGTGCTAGATATCTCAAACTGTGATACATGGTAGCCACATTGTCTACTACAATTAGAACTCACTTGGATTTGTATACTGCATATTAATCACAGATTATGTGAGTTCATGTCAAATACAAAGATTCTGTTGTTACAATCTACCCCACTACTGGAGTGAGTTGTAACACTGCTGGGGATATAAGGTAAACTGCTGAAATAACGTCCACACTATCCAATTTTTACATAATTATACATCATTGAAAAACAAAGAAATGTGAACCATTTAAAAAAAAAACATTGTAGTTTTCATAACTTTAAATGTAGCACAAAAAAAAATTGTTGCATGTGTTGTGTGAGTGTGCGTGTAAGTACTGTATTCCTGTCACATAAGCTAGGGTTCAATCACTAGCTATGTTTCCATGATCCACCTATTTTGATGTGAATTTTGAGATATAGAATTAAAACGCTGGATGGAAACATCAAGATGTGCATAAATTCTTATAAAGTGCATGCGCAAAAAAAACTTGTGCGTTCAATTGAGGCTTTTTTATCTGGTAGGAAAACATGCACAAAACCTTGATATGCAACAACAACAAAAAACTCGTGTGACAGTCTCAACAGAGGACGTGATCGATAACTGGACTAATTGGGATCATCATAGGGGCTGGTAACATTTTTCAACAACTGTTACATCTATCTGCAAAGTGTAGCATGTAGGGTTGAAGTTAGCATAAATACTAAAAAGAAACAACTTCAGGTCATGTAAGTTAAATAATTGTATCCACAACTCAATGATTGCTATGCAAAAATAATCTAGTTTAAAATTTTGTTCAAAGTTTTTTGTTTATAAAATCTACAAATTTGCTCACAGTCACATGCAACTTCTCATGTGAGCTCAGAAAGCGTGTATGATATTGATGGTGTTACCACAGCTCTTTTCAGACCTCTAAAACTGGCAGTGTTACATCTAACCCCGTGTTACAACAATCCCCGGTCGTGAAATGTTCTTGTAAAACATGCTTTTTATTTGTCGGTTCACTTCTGTTAACTAAATGAAATCAGCAGTGGGGGGTTCAGTCAGAGCCTTGCTCAAGGGCACCTCAGTCGTGGTATTGAAGGTGGAAGAGAGCGCTGTACATTCACTCCCCCCACCTACAATCCCTGCTGGTACTGAAATGAAATAGCCCTGATAGAGAACAGAGCCTCTTATTAGCACACAGCCAGTACAAAGATAGAGGAGAGCTTCAGATGATGAGTTAATTCAGCTGGGTTAAATAAGAGAGACATCTGAAGTGAGCAGTGCTGGGGGGCTCCAGCAACAAAGCTTTGTGGGGGGTTCAGTCAGAGCCTTGCTCAAGGGCACCTCAGTCGTGGTATTGAAGGTGGAAGAGAGCGCTGTACATTCACTCCCCCCACCTACAATCCCTGCTGGTACTGAAATGAAATAGCCCTGATAGAGAACATAGTCTCTTATTAGCACACAGCCAGTACAAAGATAGAGGAGAGCTTCAGATGATGAGTTAATTCAGCTGGGTTAAATAAGAGAGACATCTGAAGTGAGCAGTGCTGGGGGGCTCCAGCAACAAAGCTTTAAACTCCATTGCTATTATACTGTCACCCAGTGGTCATATTGCTGAGTCCCTAAAACTATGTAGCCTACACTTTTTTGTGATAGCTAAAAATGTGTAGTTAATTCTAGCCAAGCATATATTTTGCTTTCGATTCTTTTTTCATCCAACCATCAAACGTGTGAAGATTAAACTGTTAAAAACCAAATGCTGATGACGCTCTCCTGCCATACTTGCATTTTTATTTTTATTAGCCTAACTGATCAAATGTGATTCTTTTTTTCCCTGGATGATATTTCTTTCTTTTTCTGACAGTAACCACGGTTTTGTTTTGTTTTGTTTGTTTTTTTGCTTTGCAATTTTTTTATTCACAATAAACTTTCTCAAGTCTTTGCCTAGATCTGCTGTCTTTCTTGCTGAAAATCTCTTAAAAATCATAAATAATACTAGGAATAACAAACTTTTTAAGGACTGTGTAAAAGGACTTCTTTGTAATAGGCTAAATAATAAATGTGGGTACTTTTTTGTTTTGTCAAACGTTAGACAAAATCCAGGAAATAATGCATCATCCTGATGTACATATTTTTTAGATTGATTTGAAATATGCTCTTATCTGTATCTGTTCGGGACACACCAAAGCTGATGTCAGAAACTTTATAGGACGGATAGTATGAGAATTTGAGTTCAGTGGAAAATCGATCACAAACCGGAAGCTAACGATATTCTGCGCCAAGATAAAAGCCGAGGACCTCTTTCACACACTTTATTTCCGGTTTCTGCACAGTACCAAGTTGCAGAATTTGCAATTATTTTTTCGGTGACTGACCTTACGGGAGGGGGTTTTTTTTAGCCAGAGTTTCTTTTTCTTGCATGCTAACAAAAAAATCGCGAGTCTTAAAAGATGTCCAAATCTCTATCATTTCGGTTGCAAGTCAGCTCCATAATGGAGATAATGACCAAAACGGCAATAGAAGAAATATGCAAAATTGTAGACAGCGATTTTGCGTTTTTACGACAAGAACTGTCTCGTGTCATGAGTGAAAATACAGTTCTTAAAGACAAAATGCTCTGTCTCGGCAGCGAAAGGCATGAAGAAAGCACACGCACCACAAAGGAAGAAGCGCGCGCTGGCTCCAAAATATATCGCTCTATTTGCGTTCAAACCGAAGACGGTAAACCTGTACTCAATAGTTTTGTTTGAAGATGTTCGTCGGACATGTGCACTACTATGATTGTAATGTATATGCATATTGTACTGCTTACAGGAGCGCAGCCCTCTATCAAAGGGATATTTGGAAAGGAGTGGTGTTCCAGTTTGTGGGACCGGAGGAACGAGTCCAGCTGTATCGATGTCGACCTGTACAGTGTGTCGCCTCATAAGGTCCCCTTAATTCCCTTTGAGTAGTTCACCCCAAAATGAAACTTATGCTTTAGAAGCTGTCCGTTAGCAAGCTGAATCTATGAGTTTCAAACAACGCCCCAAAGATTTCCATGCTCACAGTAAGAAGTGTAAATCAGACTGCATGCGTTATACACTGCATGTGTAAAGGAGTTAAATAAAGTGTTAAATGCAAGAAGTGCCCTCGTGTTTTAAAGCAGATTCTCAGTCACTTTCAAAGGGTGCATTAAATAAGACACTGGAATTATAAACAGTGTAATAACCTATCAAACTGCACATTTTTACTGCAACCTTTGGTTACACTTTTTTTAAGGTGTCATTGTTACAGTGTTATTATACATTAAGTACTGAGCAATATTAATTAACTACATGTAGTTATTATATCCGGTTAGGATTAGGGTTCGGCTTAGAGTTACCTGCCTGTAATTATGCATCATTTATTGTTATTATAATAGTAAGTACAGGCAGGGGCGGATTTAGTGATTTGGGGGCCCCAGGCAAAATACAGGAATGGGGCCCTATACAATTTCACACATTTACAACCTTGAGGTTTCTTTCAGTGTTGCTCGCTGCTGCACGACCGTGTCCCATAGTTGTGTCCAATCTTTTAGATTTTTCATGTACATGTTATAAATAAATGATTTCTTTAATGTTGTAAATCTCTTGTTCACATTTAAACAGGTTATAATAGTATTAGAGTAGGTTGGACACTAGGTGGTGCGTTGGGGTAATTTTCACTATGCAATTGTCTAATTCTTAACTTTAAAATATACTTTTTTTTTTTTTTTTTTTAAATTGCACATTTAAATTAAACTGAAGGAAATTATATATTTATATGCTTAAGGATTATTTCAACCAAACATGAAGTGTGACTGTGTGGAAAGGGACTGTGCATGGTCCTTCTTGGGTCTTTCACAAAAACGAGTGAGCGCCATTTAAAAAAATTAAAATAGGCCCTATATAATATGCACTGTTGCTTAGTATTACAATTATAGCTTCAGATGCATGATATTTGTAGGGCCCTATGAAATTTAAATTTTATTTACTTATTTTTTTAGAAATTCTGTGTTGTGTATTTAAATTTTTCTGGATGATTATATAAAATTTTAACAGAAAACATGTCTAATTAATGAAAATCATGAAACTTATTTAATTTAACAGCAATTTAGGCCTATTAAAATTTTAACAAAAATTACATTCTTAGGGCCCAAATTCTGTGCTTTCCATTTTCATTTTTCTGTATTCCATTTTAATGGTTTAATCAAAAACATATCTAATTAATTGAATTCATAAATACAACATAATTTATTAATTTGTATACAATAATAGGGCCCTATGAAATTTAAATTTTATTTACTTATTTTTTTAGAAATTCTGTGTTGTGTATTTAAATTTTTCTGGTAATCAAATGAAGGCAAAAACATGAATCTATCTTTTATTCCAATGAAAATTAATTATTCCAAACCCCTTAATTTTTGTACATTCAAAATGCTACACAAGTTTACTGTGTAACGAGCAATGTCACGGAATTCATCAAATATTGAATGAATAAATCAAATGCAATTCAGTGCACTTCAATCAAACCGCGATATGGACATCGCCCTACTTTTGCTAAGAAACACATTCTGTGTTGTGTATTTAAATTTTTCTGGTAATCAAATGAAGGCAAAAACATGAATCTATCTTTTATTCCAATGAAAATTAATTATTCCAAACCCCTTAATTTTTGTACATTCAAAATGCTACACAAGTTTACTGTGTAACGAGCAATGTCACGGAATTCATCAAATATTGAATGAATAAATCAAATGCAATTCAGTACACTTCAATCAAACCGCGATATGGACATCGCCCTACTTTTGCTAAGAAACATGTTCAACGCGGACATAGTAATGAACACCAGAGCAACCACTTGCGCGTCCGCACTGAATGTGCATCTCGCATATAAAAAGCATTTTAGGGGGCCCTTGTCTTTTGGGGGCCCAAGGTGGTCACCTACCTTTGCCTAATGGTTAAGTCCGCCTCTGAGTACATGTAACGTGTGTGTAACAAGGACACCTTAAAATAAAGTGTTACCCAACTTTTTTTAATGGTTCCATGAATTTGACATATGGAATGACCATAAAAAAAATTAGCTGTCCTACTGCACCATCTGCCCAATTTGAATTTTAAAGTCATTTTTAGGGGGGTGTTTAATTTGACAATGGGAGATGATACATAATGCAATGAATGTTGACAGCATTTAAAAATGTAGTACTGTACCGTTTTATTTTTTATGGACCCATGAACTTAATGTGTGTGTGTGGCACATTATATTAGCTTTGTCTAGATCAGTGGTTTCCAAACATGTCCTGGAGGCTCTCCACCACTGCACATTTTGGATGTCTCCCATATTGGAAACACCCAATATGACATTTGCATTCAGGTCCTCCTGGGAAGTTTGCATATTTACAAGTTGGGAAGTTGTAATTACAAAGTTGTTCGTTCAAGTGACTTTGGTTGAAGCAAGATGCCAGTGTACCATTTCTACATCCAATGCAGCAAGATTTTTGACTTTGAACCTGACTTGACTTTGATCTCGCAGTCTCTAATAATGATGATTTGAATCAGGTGTGGAGACATTCAAAATGTGCACAGTAGGAGCTTTAAAACCGATTTGGGAAGCATTGGTCTAGATCAGGGGTTCCAACCACATTTCTGATGCAGCGATTCATTCAGCATGTGACTCTCACAGTGCATTATGGGTATTCTCTAGCCACAGACGTGTGCAGTGTAAATAAGGGGTTAGGGGGCTCCAGAAATGTGGTTGAGAACCCCAGGTCTAGATCAGCGATTCCCAATCCTGGTCCTAAAGAACCCCCAACACTGTACATTTTTTGATGTCTCTCTTGTCTAACACACATATTTGAGGTTTTGGAGTCTTTAGTAATGAGCTGATGAACTGAATCAGGTGTGATTGATTAGGGAGACATCTAAAATGTGCAGTGTTGGGGGTTCCTCAGGACCAGGATTGCAAATCACCGGTCTAGATCGTTTTCAAGGTTGTTAAATATGACTCTGGGCTTGTAGAAGTCATTTCTACAAATGAAATCAAAAAACTAAATGTCGTTTTTACACGATCTGTTCATTTTGCCTCATGCAGCACAAAGAACAAGAGCACTCCAACCTGGTCATAATCAAAGAAGAGTGTTTTGAAGTGGACACTTATCCCAGTCATACAGGTAATTGTTCAAAACTTCTAGCAGATCTTTAATTCGTCTAGTTTAATTATTTTGGAGCATGCTTAAAAGAATGATTTGATTTGAACTATTTTAAATACTCCCGACAGGGAAAACCCCCCCAGCTTCAAGAGGACAGCCAACATCTTCTGTATATGAGCCACTGGCAGACTCCAAAAGTTTTGATAGCCATTTTGTGTCTGGTGAATTTTCAGAGCTATCGGAAATACAAAACACCTCCTCTGATTCATCAGACAAACACTCTAGGAAAAACTCTTTTGATGATGCTGTCGACCAGTTAATAGCACCAATAGAGGATCCATTGGAATTTGATGGTCACTCTATACTCAACCAATTTTCAGTAGAGCACAATGGTGAGTTTTCCTCTGAGGCTCAGGAGGATGAAGAAGCACAGGAAATGCACGAGGATGCCGCAACCACGACAGAACATTGCCAAAAGAGAGTCAAGGTACAGAAACCGCCAAACAACTTCAGTTGCTATGACAACGGGAAGGTGTTTCTTCGGCAAAACGCTGCCAAAAAGCGTCTCAGAAAACATAGATTTTCAAAGTTGAAACCAAACGAAAAGTTCCGTTGTGAGGTCTGCGGGAGATGTTTCCATTCAAACACCAATCTCTCGGTTCACTATTTGGTCCACACAGGGGAACGGCCCAATAAATGCAGTTTTTGTGGAAAAGGCTTCTCCCAGAAAGGAAATTTACAAGCTCATGAACGCATCCACAGAGGAGAGAGACCTTTTAGTTGTGCTACCTGCGGAAGGAGTTTCACCCAGAAAGTTAGCCTGTGTAATCACGAACGCATCCACAGAGGAGAACGACCTTATACTTGTATAACCTGCGGAAAGGGTTTCACCCAGCAAGTCACCCTCAAACAACACCTCATTGTCCATGACAGAACGGCTAAACCAGTCAGGAGGAAACCAAGGAAAAGTCACCGTGTAGTTGATTTGTAGCACACATTTTTGTTATTTCTCAATTTGAGATTGCAGTAGCTGTTTAAAGGGAAATACGAACAGTGGAAATGTGAGGTTGCAGCACCTTAAAAAGAACGTCTCTGTGTGTAATACTGTAGATCGTAGCAGAAATATATAGTCAGGTATGGCTGTGTATTACTCAGTAATGTAGTTGTTGTCCCACCAACTAATTAGTTTCTTCTGTTAAACCACAGCCTTTAATGGTGGTCATTGACATCTGGAGCCCGTTCTTCGTACCTCGCTTAATACATCCGAGATGATTTGAAAGATGCCAGATCTTCTAATCGTGATAACTGATCTCTGGCTCATTTGGTCCTTCAAACGAATTTGATCAGTAGGGTACTCTTCTAATAAAGTAGCAGTGGCTGGGACAGATTTTAAGTATCTGTTCTGCTTACAAAGATGCGATCTATCCTGTTTACATGAAATAAGCCTGCTCCCGAGCAGGTTTAAGCTTACGGACCTGTTGCTATGACAGCAACTCCGGGATGAGCTTCGAAGAACCAAACAATCCAAGATCATGCCAAATCGTCAACAATCACATCCAGCTAAACGAGTTAGCGACGTACGAAGAACGGACCCCTGGGCTAAACTTTTAAATGTTTTGAAACAAGTCTCTTCTGCTCACCAAGGCTGCATAAATTTGATGAAAGCTACAGTAATATTGTGAAATATTATTACAATTAACAATATCTGTTTTCTATTTCCATATATTAAAAAATGTAATTTATTTCTGTGATGGCAAAGTCTTCAGTGTCACAAGAACCTTCTGAAATCATTCTAATATGCTGAACTCTTTATTCTTTGAAGAATACCAATTAAAAAAAAATCATGTTTTTATAAAAATGTAACGCAGTAAAAACTTTTCAACACTGGCAGTAATAACAAACGTTTCTTGAGCAGTAAATCAGCATATTAGATTGATTTCTGAAGGATCATGTGACATTGAAGACTGAAGTAATGATGCTGAAAATGTAGCTTTGCATCACAGGAATAAAACAGAAAAGAGTTATTGTAAATTGTATTACTGTTTTTACTGTATTTTTGATCAAATAAATGCTAAACAAAATATTCCAAACTTTTGAATGGATGTAGTCTTGGATATATCTGAATAGAACTTTTGAATATATATAGTCTATATATAAAACACCACCATCACTAATTAAGGTTTTACGCTAAAGATTTACGGTCTGTTTTTTTAAAACATTATCATAATGTTATATCAGTTTTGGGCCATTAGTTTAAAGCGACAAGTAACACTAGATTTTTACGGAAGCTGTAATTTCAGTAGTATGTAGTTTGTACAATGCTTCTAGAGGTTTGAGTTGTTCAAGTTCAGATGTCAACTAGATTGCATGTGTAAGCAAACAGCAATTACTATGTGTATTTTCAGCCATGCTTAATAAAAAGTGGTTTGCATGATTTTACTCACTTTATGTCAAGTTTATTAAAGCGTGTTTGTTTATCCCTCTGTTCAAATGAATATACACATCGAGATGGTCCTAAATGAAGGTGAACTCAATGCACAGATGACTGTATAACACGTTTCATTTACAGGACATACATTTCTGTGAACAAACATGGACATACTTGCAATTTTTAAGGGTTCATATTGCACAGTAATGCACACTCTGCTGTAACAGCAACTTTGATACTGATAAAATTCAGTAATGGTTCACTTCAGTATGTACTAGTCTAACCGAAGCACTGGTGTGTATTGAAACCCTGTTTGTACGCGTAGCTTTTACCACACTCTGAGCAGCTATATGGCTTTTCTCCGGTGTGGCTTCGGAGGTGTACGTTTAGAGAGCTCTTCTGAGCAAAGCTCTTTCCACACTCCATGCACGAGTATGGCCTCTCTCCAGAATGAGTGCGCTGGTGTATTCGGAGGTACGTTTTTTGAGCAAATCTTTTACCACAAACTGTACAGACGAAAGGTTTTTCTCCAGAGTGTGTTCGCATGTGTGCTTTCAGGTAGGTTAGTTTGTTGAAGGTTCTTCGACAGAATACACACTCAAACCTTTTCTCTTCTGGAGTGCTTGGGTGGTTGTGTGTACTATGGAAAGTTTGCTGCTCTGTTGTACTGTCTCCATGTGTAGAGATCGTTCCATCAAGAGCTTGTTCTTCAGCTGGTGTCTGGTGCACGTTCGATTGGACTTGGTCATCTGAAGGTACCGTGTATGTGATAAAATCTTCAGAGCTTTGGGTGACACATCTTTCATCACTGGTCATTGCAGGTCCTGCAGTTCAACAAATGACACAAGAACATGTGAATATAATAAAGAGTTAATAGCAACTGTTATAAAGTTCTCCCTCCACAAACCTCTCAAACTGGAACTTTCATCTTCCTCAGGGTTATTTTTCCCAGAGCAGTCTTCAAATGTCTCCTCCTTGATCATGATCATATCTGGTTCTTCATCCAGCAGATCTACTGGCTGAAGGACAGAAAGTAAAAGAGAGAACTAGTTAACTGTATTCTGACACTGATTGATGTATATCAACAGCAGGATGTGAGACCAACCTCTTCTGCGATGACTGGAGAGTCCAGATGTGTGTCCTGCTCACCAACATGTGACTCCTCGTGTCTCCAGAGGTTCATGCACCATTCCTTACCAAAGACATTGTCAATTGCAGGACGACGTCCGGCTTCTGTAAGACATGCTTTGTTTTTGGTTACGTCATAATGCAAGAAGACAAGAAAGACATACAATGTGTAATAAAATAACTTTGTTGACCTTGTATATACATCACTATCAACACTTCTGCCTGTAACTTTCTAGTAATCCTGCAGACTTTGATTAGCTTGTTCAGGTGTGTTTGATCAGGGTTGGTGCTAAACTCTGCAGTTACAGTTGTTAGGTTTTTAGGGTAACTTGTGCAGGGTTATTATCCTCCTGAGAACCAGAAAAAAACCTTTGTGAATTTAGAATTTTTCATGTCATTACATTGTTTAGAGCAGGGTTCCTCAAATCTTACCCTGGAGGTCCAATGCGCTGCAGAGTTTAGCTCCAACCCTGATCAAACTCAGCTACCTGTGATTTTCTAATGATCCTGAAGACATTGATTAGCATGCTCAGGTGTGTTTGATTAGGGTTAGAGCTAAACTCTGCAGGAAAGTGGATCTCGTGGGCCAGATTTGAGGATCCCTGGTTTAGAGCATAAGGGAAAAAAATTAAATTTTTGAAAAATTATATTTTATTCATGTTATGCTATGTCTTCTGTAAAGGACACCAGTACTCAGTTTTTCTAAAAAGTAAAATGACATGAATAAACATAAAAAGGCAAAAACAATGGGATTTTTTTTAAATAACCAATACATTTTTAGGTTTCAGGTTTTTTTATAACAAACTTTGTACAAGGATGATTCTCAACTATGTTTTAAAAGATATAGCCAAACAAAATTATTTGATATACCATTTTGCTTTATGCAATGTGTGTGTAAAATATCCATAAACTGGTTTTCCCATTAAACTCAATGTTATCTATACACTGTATCTAATTTGCATAGTGTTGTGCTGTTGGGACAGCATGTTGAAAAAAGAAGAGTAATAATGGGAGCAATAATTGGCCAGATTTTTCATAAAAAATATCTAATATTTCATAAGATTTCATTGATATATAATTTATTTTCCTATTCAATTGTTTTGTTTCCCAAAATATGTAATAAACATGCTTTTAGTCCTGGTGTCCTCTACAGCGGACATGTATGAAATTATGTCCTGTTTCATAAGAGGAAGTCATATTTTGATTTGAAACCCCATAACATTTTCCTGAGATGTTGGTTTATGGCAAACAATTTGAAAATAAATCAGATTTTAAATGATAATTACAAATTATGATCACATTTCCAAAAAGATGTACAATTTTATCACTAAATTAATGTCAGTCATATTTAAAGACCAAGGAGAGACAATGGTCATGGTGATATTTCCAAACATTTGGTATCTCTGAAAAGCCCTGAACGTGCTCTGTACAGGACATCCTGTAGGACATTAAAACTGTGACAAGTGAGGTCTTAGAGAAATTCACTCAAATATAATGTCCTCTACATAGACAAAAAAACTCCATAGCTGGGTCTCAGCTCAGGATATGAAAAACAAACAAACACAAAAACAACCTGTAATAGTTGCGTCTTCTAAGAAGCTGACATAAATGGGTTTAGTAATGAACAGGTATTTTGTTTGTGAACGAGGTGAATGAACAAAACATCTTGTTGATGAACGAACTCGTTTGTAAACTTGGTGATCTGCTGACACAACAAGGACAGGAAGAAGAACAAAAAAAACGTTTGTTCAGTTTTTAATAGATATGTATGTATATATTTTAATAGCCTAAATAAGACTGTTCTGGTCATGAAACACTCGGTGTGTTTTCCAGTGAATGAGTGAATGATTCCTCGACTCGCATTACAGACTAAGCCAGTCACTTCACCACCTACTGATGTAGCCTAAAGAAAGACTGAAATAATGTATTTTGGTGACTGGAAGATGAACTACTATTTACTACGTTACAGAAATAGTCCCCCTGGAGTAAGGTTAAAGTCTTATTCAAGGGCACAATTATGATATAAGGACTGCCCACTACAGGCTTTAAACCTACAGCATAAATCAAAACACAGATTCATTTATCGTGCATAATAAGTAAATCACCTGTAAGTCCCGGATGGTTGAATGGAGCTGGTGACCCGTTCATCTTTCCAGCGCTTTTCCGTGCTGACTGAAGTTCGTTCTCCAGAAAATGACATTTCTTTTTCAGAGATTCATTTTCGTTTGTACAGCGTGAAATCTCTAATCGCAGCAACAAAGAATTCTCCTCGAAAAGTTTGCTTATTTCCACAACAGCCGCTTTCGCCAGCATTTGCATTATGGATGTTAGCTGCGTCTGAAAATCAGCAGTAACGTTATTCATGATGTCCGTTGTTTACGGGACCATTTATCAGCGATGTGTGCGTTACTGTAAACACCCGTCCTTCGATCTGACTGCCAACGCTGTAGTCTCTATGTAGAGCTGCTTTTATATTCTCAACATGCGATGGCACTGTATTCAGTATGTTTCTGAGTATAGAATCATAGCATATCTAGCATTTTGGAGAATAGGATCATGGGATGAATTACCGTACACCACCGTATAGAGAGCTCGCATGAATTATACTTCTTGATTGGTCGCATCCAAAACGGTTCTGGCCTATAGTACCTTGGCAACTGTTGCTATGGACGTTCTGTTCATTTGTGCGAGTGTTCCGATTTGGAATTTTACAAAAGAAAGAACAGCAAAAACGGCCAAAACGTTGTTGCTAGTGAGCGTTGTTGTATAGTGCTTGCTAGGGTGTTGTGTAGTTGCTCTCTGGCCCACGACAAACAAGCCCACCTTATCTCTCTTTGACATCTGACAAGAGTCTGTAAGGCTCTTTCACCCAATATATTTATCATCTGTCAGGCAAGTTTGAGGAAATATCAGGCTTCTCCTCAACATGCCGCACTAGTGGTCTATGTAACATAGGTAAGCATAGCTTTTAACATGTTCTGTGGTACAGAAAGTGTTGAAATTCACACTTCTAAGGAAAAACTCACCAGGTTTCAAATTAGGCTGGATCCGTGTGCAAAACATCTTCAATAGGTTTGCTTTTCGGGTTGAATCTGCTCATTTAAAAGTACACTGTTAAGACTTCTATTTTTATCAGCAGGTTCCTGCAATTACAGTACTGTTTTGATTACTTATTTACAGTAAGCAATACACAATACAAAAATCTGCTGTAATCTACTTGTAGCTATTGTATTAAGTAGTACCACGACATTATAGTATCACTGTAATCATATTATTCCTTTAAAAAAAAAAATGTAGTTGATACATTTTTTATTGTTGCATGAATGACTTAAAGGACCGTAATAAAATATTTAGTATAAACATTACAGCAACATTCAAATAGAACAGTACAAGTAATAACAAAGTTAAAAAAAGAAGGTATCGCAAGGTGAAAAATTGTCACTTAAGTAGTAACTTATCATAGTAGCAGTAGTAGTAGTAGTATTCAGAGCAGGGCCAGCATGAAGACAATTCTGAAACACATGAAAAAACTGATTATTGTCAGCGGTTACTTTCAGAACACCTTTTATAACTCATTACATGTTTACATTTAAGTGTTTAATCCCATACCTTTAATAACAAATGTTTGGCTTAAAAATTCTATACAAAGATTTTTTTCAACTTCATAAAACTGCTGGCACTTACTTAACTTGTTTTCCACTCGAATTCTGAAAGCCTCTGCATAAACGTAGCCACGCGGGTATTAAAGTTTTGGGGTTTCCTTTGGACAGCTGAACCCGTCCTTCGGCTTATACCTGATTTTGAGGTACATTTAGTCCCCTCAGGATTAATCCTTACGAAGAACCTAAAGAATAGTAGATACATTTTTAAACAAAACATCAATTTCGCAAGGCCTACAACTATGTCAGTCACCGAAACACTGTTTAAAAGGGGTTAGAGGTTTGCTATCTTATATAAAGTTACAGGACACCCTAAACAGGGAGCCATAACCTTGTTTACCTAATCCTATTAACAGGTAGGGTAGGCGATTTCAGAGAGGCTAGCAATAGTAATCTAGCTTTGAAAGCATAAGATCCCCCCCCCCCCCCCCCCCCCACTCCACCCTCCTTCTCCCCCCACCACCCA
>NW_015505276.1:1489179-1504972 GCF_001515645.1 Sinocyclocheilus grahami | reverse complement strand
TTGAAAAACAAAAGCCCCCCCCCCCCCCCCACCTTGCATAATCACTTTCCAAAGCCACACCTCCACCAAAACACATGAATGCACACAGGCAGACCAGAAGCTAACTAGCAACATGAGAGATACTCCTGCTGTCAGATTACTTAGTTTAATTCACTGGTTTAAAAAAAAAAATAATAATAATAAACATTTCAGTACAAAGCTCATATTATTACAATAACAACTTATTTCTTGCTCGTTCTGCAGTACCGTAATGGAACTCACTGATGGCGTATCATGTCTGCGAGAACGGTGCATGGAAATATGCAAATACATACATTGACAGGCAGGTTGGAGAGCCTATTGTAGTTCTCGGACCGAGGGATATGATTGGACGAACATTTTATGGTCCTACGCCTTCCACAGATGATATAAATACATATAGACCACTTAACTTAGTGATTGCTATCAGGATGTGAAGAGACTTTCAACCAGCATAACAAAAAATGTTTTTGAACCAAATCACCTACCCTGCATAAAAGAGTTTCTGGTAAATTATGAATAATTTATCAACAAACCAATAAGCTTAATTGTTAGTTACAGTGTTTAATTAGTCACCATCAAATTGCATCCACAAACTATTTTACCTCCATAAGCTTAAGTATTTCTGATCCAAAAGAGACCAAAGTAAAATACCAAAAGAAAGGGAGTAAGATATATAAAAGAAAAAAAAAAGCCAAACAGGTCGAATGTCCTCAACACTCACCTCTGAATGAGCTCCAGGGTGGTGCTGGCTGACTCCTCGTACTCGATATTAAAAACGTAGAAGCACCCAAAGAACACAGACAATGCCGCTGCAAAGTCCAGCTGGTCGTCTAAAGAATGTGTTACTCTGCCCTCAATACTGACAAACCACTTGGTTGAAGTCAGCAATGTCTCACCTGAAATATGAAAAATGACTATAAATATATGTCCAAGTAAAAAACCTACCATTTGTATTGTAGCAATGTCTTACCAAGCATGATGAGCCGGGGCGTTGCCGGTAAGCTCATTTCATTTTCGATGGACGTCTTGGTAGAGTTTTCCTTCAAAGCAGAACATCAAAACATTTTAACACTCAAGCTTTGTCAAAACCCCTTCGAAACTTAAGTAGAACTGTAACATTTCATAGTTACTGACATCTGCTAAGATGAACACCGCGTTGTCCTTTTCCTTAAAGTATTTCATCATCAACAGGATGGCTGACATGGCAGTCTTGTTATTATCTGTTGCATTGGCGGCATCGATCTCACTTAGCATACTCTGGATCTCTTCACTCCACTTCAGTCTCTGTCTGCTGAAATAGTTCAGTATTCTCTTGGATTTAACAAAAAGAGTTTCGTTAAAGCGGCTTCTGATGTCAATCCCAGTCAGGATTTTGAAGTGCCTGCAGAGGCCTCTTTCGGTGAACAGGAACGGCCAATGCCCCTCAAGCTCACTGATGGTAGGAGGGGGGCATGAGTTGATCATGTGGCGCTGGTAAACATACGTCTGCTGCATTAAGTCATCTACGTTGGGCAACTCGGCAGCCTTTGGGCCTGCAGACTGAAAAATCTCTGCCGCAACCTTCCTCTTCATTTCAAGAGATTCTGCCGTCTCTCCTTCTGGGATGGAAGATGGCTGCCAATTGATGCATCCGTAACTGTCCACTTTACATCTGACTTTTGTCCTCATGTAGTTGTCCTGTAGTCCAGGTCTTTTCGCTGATGGTCTTCTAGGTCGACGAATCCTGTGTTCCATAACATCTCTATTCACATGTTCTACCCTAGTTTTTAGTTGTCTTTGTAAGCAACTGAAGCCATTTCCTAGTTGTTCTCCTTCCTCAGAAATGTCTCCGAATGTCAGGGGATATGCAGACACGATGTTTCGTGCCACTTCCCCACAAGCGGCTAAGTTTGGGTTTGGACAGTGGGCTTGCATGGCTGCCACCACGATCCTAACAAACTCCCTTCTCGGTCCTGGTCGAGCTCTCTCTCCAGTGGACGTGGCCTGAGCGAGAGCTGCTGGCATGCGGTTCCAGGGAACCTGGAAACTTCTGAGCCAGTTGGACTTGATGAATGAAGGAATGAAGGGCTGTTCAGGAAGGGACTCGTTTGATGATAACGGAGTGAGCATCATCTCGTTAGGTGTTCCATCCACTTGACCGTTGGATTCTTGAGGGGGGAAAAATCATTAAAAGATACAGAGAAAATGAAATATGTTGATGGGCCAATAAGGTACCCTCTTCAGAGGCCTCAACCATCATACAGAAAATATTTTGAAAAAAAAAAAAAAAAAATCCACAACACATGCATGTGCACATGAATCTGCTTATAATCTCATTCTAATGTGAATGAATTGAGTATGCTAAATAAGTGACCATGTGCCCAAGGTTAGTTATTTTGCATAAAACACACTCAAAGCATCTCTTTATAAGGGATTTCGGCACAATCTTTCATCTGGCTCAGCAAACACATGACGCTTTCTGAAGACACACTCTCACCTGAGAGCATGTGCAACAAGATGTATACTTTAGTATATGAATATGATACTCTTTTAATACCATGGTACACTACTGTTCAAAAGTTTGGGGTCTGTATGATTTTTTATTTTTGCAATTAGTCTCTTATGCTCAGCAAGGCTGCATTTATTTTATCCAAAATACAGTAAAAGAGTAATATTGTGAAATTTTATAACAATTTAGAATAACTTTTCTATTTGAATGTATTATAAAATGTAATTTATTCCAGTGATGCAAAGCTGAATTTTCATCAGTCATTACTCCAGTCCTCAGTGTCACATGATCCTTCAGAAATCATTTTGAAAAATTATATTTTATTCATGTTATGCTATGTCTTCTGTAGAAGACACCAGTACTCAGTTTTCCTAAAAAGTAAAAAGACATGAATAAACATAAAAAGGCAAAAACAATGGGCCATCCTTAAAACCCATTTCAAACACTTTTTATACACACAACCAGATTACAGACATATGAATATCATTGCTTTTATGAAATATCAATGTATAAAATTTCATCTAACACGTTTTATAGCACCACCTAGAGAAGACGATTTTTGTGTAGTTCCTACATTTTTCCATGAATTTAGAATACATTTTTGTATTCAAGTTATTGATGAATCATGATTTTGTTCGTGAAAATGTTTGTACATAGACATCACACACAAATTTGTGCATACACAATGAGACCCATTATTTTAATTGCTCTGAATTCTGAATAAATTTGCTTAGTCTAAATACATTTCTTGGAACATCAGTGTGTAAATTGACTCTCTACAAGCTCTGAAGAGAATACAGATGTGGCCTTTGAAAACTTGTGAAAGAGAAAGATCTTGTAATTTCATGCAATGTCACACAATGTTAGGCAGCATGGTATGTCTCAGTCAGTGTTAGAAAAGATGTGTTGAAATGCAAATATCCAAGGACATAATTTTTATTTATTATATTAAAATTTAGTTAAATAAAAAATTGTCCTGGCCATTCCAAGCTCGATCATTGCAGTCAGCGGGTGTTGCAGTGCTTCAGTCCAAAAGAAGTGAAATAAAAAGCATCCATCCATAATAAAAAGTTCCTCACACGGCTCCGGGGGGTGAACAAAGGCCTCCTGTAGTGAATCGATGCGTTTTTGTAAGAAAATATCCATATTTAAAATGTAATAATCACTTTAATATTTTATTCAGAATACAACATAGATGACATATCAAATGTTTAAACTGAAAAAATTTATAATTTTAAGGGAAAAATAAGTTGATTTTAAATTTCATGGCATCAACACATCTCAAAAAAGTTGGGACAAGGCCATGTTTACCACTGTGTGGCATCCCCTCTTCTTTTTATAACAGTCTGCAAACGTCTGGGGACTGAGGAGACAAGTTGCTCAAGTTTAGGAATAGGAATGTTGTCCCATTCTTGTCTAATACAGGCTTCTAGTTGCTCAACTGTCTTAGGTCTTCTTTGTCGCATCTTCCTCTTTATGATGTGCCAAATGTTTTCTATGGGTGAAAGATCTGGACTGTAGGCTGGCCATTTCAGTACCCGGATCCTCCTTCTACGCAGCTATGATGTTGTAATTGATGCAGTATGTGGTCTGGCATTGTCATGTTGGAAAATGCAAGGTCTTCCCTGAAAGAGACGACGTCTGGATGGGAGCATATGTTGTTCTAGAACTTGGATATACCTTTCAGCATTGATGGTGCCTTTCCAGATGTGTAAGCTGCCCATGCCACACGCACTCATGCAACCCCATACCATCAGAGATGCAGGCTTCTGAACTGAGCGCTGATAACAACTTGGGTTGTCCTTGTCCTCTTTAGTCCGGATGACATGGCGTCCCAGTTTTGGCACAGCGAATGGCACGGTGGATTGTGTTCACCGACAATGATTTCTGGAAGTATTCCTGAGCCCATGTTGTGATCCTCTGCCCAGCTTGACTTCTGAGAGACACTGCCACTCTGAGAGGCTCTTTTTATGACTGCATTGATAGAGCTTGGAATAACCAGGATATTTTTTTATATAACTCCGACTGGATTCGTCTGAAAGAAGAAAGTCATATACACCTAGGATGCCTCGGGGGTGAGTAAAACACAGCCTAATTTTCATTTTTGGGTGCACTAACCCTTTAAAGAGCAATTTATTATTTCAGCAATAAATGCGGAAATAGCACAATTAGAAAACTGGAGACAAAATTTGCATATACTTTTTACTGCTCCAACTCAAAACTTATTTTAAAACATTAGGAAAAGATTCATCAAAATGTTATCAAATTTGGGAGCATAATAGATTTATTGTCAGATCTGCTGATATGTATAACAAAAAACTGATACAAGAGGCTGTGTTTACACTGTTAACTGTGAATTTACAAATTTAAAAAACAAGATTTAATATTTGATACTTTCATATGATGAAAGTAGTAATAATATTCTCAAACAAATTCAATGATGAACACTACTTTGTACGTCCACTCCAGTGAACATGACCCATTTTAGTTTTAGTCCAAAATTCTACATTTAGACCTGGTTTACACCTGATATTAAGATCCATCTTTGTTCATACGATCACAAGTGGACAACTAATACAGGTGTAAGTGGGGTCTGAAACATTAAACTTGTCCACTTTTCACCACTTCTAGAGGTAGTTGAAAATACATTTGACCGAACTACTTTCATAGCATAAACGTTAATGTGTTCGAATACGTTTGAAAAGCCACTAAAGACAGGTCTCCTTTTACATTCATAAGCAAAATGCGTGAGCTTATTACACAATATTGGATCAAAAGATCAGAAAAAGCCCACACAGGCACCCGCCCACAGACCCTCCCTGAAATCAAGAAAGTGGACGAAAAGAGAGATTAAAACAGCCTGCTTGTGATCGGATCGACCAAAACATCTTAATACCAGGTGTAAACAGGGCCTTAGATACCTCATTTGCAATTCATTGGACATTTTTCAGAGTCAAATGATTGGAAAGGGGGTGTTTTGAAAACTGGGAATTAATTGCAGGGGGCCCAGAGCTATTGGGGGACCCACAAGGACCCCCTGCAACTTTTTGTTGCAGATACCCTAAAAAAAAAAAAAGGTACTGTACAACGACCCCAGAAAACCTAGCAACATCACTAGGCAGAAATGAAAGTAATAGTGAATTTCTGAGCTATTACAGTAGCCTACCATGTTTGAGGTATAGTGCAAAGGCTTTAAAAAAAAAAAAGCGGGAAAGTGAGTCGTCTCTTATGCTGAAGTTCATTAAGCCGATCCCTTATCATCTTCCAGTCATGGGGTGTAGAGTTGGGAAATTTCCGGCAAACTATTTCTGCTATTGCTTTCCGCAGGTTGTTAGGTAGTGCATTTTTTCCTCGGGAGCCATCAAAGTTAACAGCACCTGACCATTCCCTGTAAACTTCCTGTGGTACTAGACTTTTAAACAGAAGCACAGCAAAGCGTTCGGGCTTCGGTCTCCCGTTTTTTCCAGCTGATTCTAGGTAGATTTTTTTCTCTTTCTTCAAGGAAACTGGATTTAAACACATGTCAGGTAGAATCACCCCCTGATGACTAGAACGGTGAACATGATGCCGGGAACTTGATGTTTTTGGAGATTCTGGCAGTTTCAAATCAAACGGAGACATCGCTGAAGAACACTGGGATGATGTACTGGATGGAGCTGACATTAAAAACATAAGATGTTTGATCAGATGTTGAAATCACAGTTTGTGGGCTGTGAGTTTGGTCTGTCTATGATGTTGAACCCGCTGAAAGAGTGTGATCAGGATCAGAATTAATTTTCTTGAATGACTGCTGGTACAAAGTACAGGCCATAGAAGATGAAGAGGCTGCAGACACGTCACCTGAAACAACATACAGCTTATGTTGTTCTAAATACAAACAACCAAATTAATGGTCATAAAATGCCTTCCAAGTTTACCTAAAAAGGGTATTAAGATTGTTAAAATAACTTTTTAATCAGTAGCTACATTAACATTCACACAAGGCTATATTCTACATTAATCCGGATACATTTGAAAATGGCGTTTTCATTTTAAAATGCTCTCTGTCCACACTAGCATTTTCCAAAAGTTTCTCATCCACACTGAAACGCCACAAACATTTAATTCGCTTTACTGCGCATTTGCTTTAAAGGCGCAAAAAAGCTCACCGAGACGATAAAGATGGAATAGACATGACACGTTTTCATGCAACTCTTCTGGCAGGATAATTTTATTTAGGAAAATATCTCACCATTCACTGACGTGTTCAGGTCGCACTTACTCACGATTGTATGTCTGATACAAAATGCAAACAGCAATCGCGAGTAAATTCTCGGTCATCTTTGCAGGACTGTGATATGAAGAGTGTACAAACATATCTGTTGCAATAGTGTGAATGTGAATAGCACATAACAGGGACAATATTGGTATAATAAACATAGATATCTATTGGTACAACATGTCACATGACTAAACATGCGCCATTGTTTTCAAAAGCCTCCGTTTTCACAGTCCACACTACAATGCGAACACGGCATTTTTTTCAATTTATCCACTTTAGAGAATGTTTTCAAAAAGCTCAGTTTTCCTTGACAAAAACGCTATCTCAGTGTGGACAGAAGGCCAAAACTGAGAGAAAAAAAAAATGTTTCAAATGAAAATACATTAGCGTGGACAAGGCCCAAATAATCCGTTAGCAATCGTATCGATGTCTCAATCAGACTGAAAAGACTTGGAAGACATTTAAACACCTTAATGGATCAGATTAAGCTCAATCCAAATGAAATTTCAATCGGATTTGAAGGGGTGGTGTAGACCTTTTCTGATCCAATCGAGAGGACATGTAAACACTTGAAAACCGAAACTTAAAAGTACTGTGCATGTGCAATGACATAGAAATGGCGTAATGACAAATGGAACGAGCGGTTGTATTTGTAGAATGAAGTGTCATAAATAACTGTCATGTTATTCTAAAATTCATGAAAAAAAACTCACTTTATACTCTCATCCACAGATGGCTTGTTTTGGCCATGGGTATTAGCGATTTTACTGTTTGATTAATAATAGCAGCATGGCACAAAGCTTCACATGCTCTTCGTCTCCTAATTAGGACCCGCAATAGATAAATATTAAGTCTACTCATTAAAACAAAAAGAAGCAATAGCAGGAGAATAGTATGTATGAACAGCGGAAAACTGTATATTTGAGCAAAAGATCAAATCTGATATTGATGCTTGTTCAATTCAATTCAAGTTTATTTGTATAGCGCTTTTCACGATACAAATTGTTGCAAAGCAACTTTACAGAAAATGCAGTTTCTACAATACATTTAGAAGTAGCTTGTCAGTGGTGACTATGTCAAATTGATGTACATACGGCAGAAATGTACGGTAAAATTCAGTTAATGACGTAATCAAACAGACGATGAATATTGCAGATCAACTGACCACTTTACTTAGCGTCCCTGTAAAAACTACATTCAGAATCCTCAATCAGAATTATATTAAATTCCGATTAAAACAAAAGGTGTCCATGTAAACGTAGCTAGTGTCACTTTACATAAATACAAAAATTACATTATAGTTTAATGAGTATAATTATTATAATCATCATCATTATATCATACGACCATCTCTTCATAGTTAATGTAGCCACAAATGTGAAATTTCAAACAGAATTACAGCACCTGTATTAAGCAAACCACAGATATGCTTTGCATTTCAAATCAGCAAAGTATTAAGCCTAGTTTAGTGCATTGGTTGATTAGGTGGACCTCCTTTGTTGCTACCAAGAACACATCTTGACAGATTAGCATATACAATATCGTGATTTTGGACCCAGTTGACTCCTTTATTTAGCACTGACCACTTATGATTGATCACTCATGGTGCATCTTAACGCCAGGTGTAAATGGGGTGAGATTTGGCCATTTGAACATTCAAACAGCACAAAACGGTGCTCTGACGACATTGCACACCCCCATTATCACCTCAGAGACAATGACACACCGTCCCCCAATTCTGTGACAAAGACATTAGATATGCATGCACAAGAGATACCTGTAAATCCACTCTAAACCCATTAGCTGAATTTGAAGGAAGGTTGGCTGACCAAATGCGCCTGTAAGAGTTGGTTTTAAAAACAAAAAGTCTGTCCGACCACTACTGTTGTGTGAAGGCACCTGGAGAAAAAATGTTTTCAAAGGCCACACCTGTAGGTCAAAGTCTCTCAATTCAGTGTCCACATGGGCCAGTTGTGCAAAAGGGGTAATAAATGTGAACACCCCAATTCTTTAAAGTGGGTATCAAAGTGAAGTGCAAGACAAGGCAACACCATACAGTGAGCAACAGGCACTTGTTTTGTGGCCACAAGTTTGTTTCTTACCTCTTTGTTTGAATGTTTTCACAAGTTTTCGACACTGTATTGGCTCCAGAAAGTCCTGAAGATCGGACACCTCTACTAGGGAAAGGTCCTCGGTCTTCTCCACACCCACCACTAATGAAAGATGATTGACCACTTTCTGAAGTTTGTTTAGGTCCAACTCTGGGATAATTTTTTTAATTTCCTCTTGGACTGTGCCTGTAGGGGGTTGGAAAGATCACACAATGAGGGTAAGTTTCAACAATAAGGACTAAGCTTAAACCAAATGTAATTTTAAATAAACTTGTTTACAAATAACTACGGTTACATTTAAACATTTTGGATTGAATTTTTTCAGTTGCATCTGTTATTTCCAATGTCTTATACACATCACCTGCCACTTGCATGTTTATTACATTTTTGATGGTTTATTACATATTGATATGATTTTTAGCTACTGTAAAGAATGTTGCACTCTTGTTTAACATATTTAAATCCATTCTGCACATTTCCGGGGAAAAAAAAAACAGTGTTATCTTTCCACAACTTTTGCAGTCTACAACAGTAGGGTTTCATAATGGTACAGTAATTTACTAATCATTTGCTATTCGTTAGCCGTTTGCATGGTGATCAATCACGTAAAATGCGCATAATGCATACAGTGTATGTGTATTTGATCATACTTCTGATGAGGTGATGACCGATTAATAAATGAAGTTCTCTCTCTGCATACCTTTCAAACTTTGATTATCTTGGTCTTCCTCATTTATTCCTGAAGAGCAGTCTTCAAATGCCTCCTCCTTGATCATGATCATGTCCGGTTCTTCTTCCAGCAAGTTTACTGGCTAAAGGATTGAAAATAAAACAGAGCTTGTTTTTGAACTCCATATACATAAAACAGCAGGATGTGAGACCAACCTCTCCTATGATGACTGGAGAGTCCAGATGTGTGTCCTGCTCACCAGCATGCGACTCCTCGTGTCTCCAGAGGTTCATGCACCATTCCTTACCAAAGACATTGTCAATTGCAGGACGATGTCCAGTGTCTGTTGAACATGTGGGCATTAGGTGGGTATAGAGTCAGAGGCACAACGTGGCTGCTAGAATCTCCAGCTTTAAAGCATCAGTCCTTTAGCGCCCCTTTTTGCATTTAACATCAGTATATCTACACATGTCAGTTTGTGCATGTGAAAAGACTTGAATATTAACGTTACGTTACCTGTAAGTCCCGGATGGTTGAATGGAGCTGGTGACCCGTTCATCTTTCCAGCGCTTTTCCGTGCTGACTGAAGTTCGTTCTCCAGAAAATGACATTTCTTTTTCAGAGATTCATTTTCGCTTGTAAACCGTGTAAACTCTAATCGCAGAAAAGACGCATTCTCCTCCAAAAGTTTGCTTATTTCCACAACAGCCGTTTTCGCTAACGTTTCCATTATGGCTGTCAAGTGTGTCTGAAATTCGGCGGTATTCATGATGTCCATCTTTTACGGGACACTTTAAAGATATAAATACTCGCCCTTTGGCCCGGCAACGCTATTAATGTCTTAATATAGATGTTTATTTCTACCTCAAACAATGGCGTTGCGGTGCCTTTGGTGTTTATGTAGATATAAACAAAGCATAGCGTTTGGCAGAAAAGAATCATGGGATAAATTACCGTAAACCACCGTGTAGATGTTTCTATCCGATAGTTCACCAGAATACCGTCGTCTCGGTTTACTAGAGCAATGTTTGACTGCTCCAAAACAAAACCCTTTTAAACCCGCATGAAATGGATGAGATTGTGACGCATTTCCGTGCAAAATGGCTTGTCAAATACAAAAGGTGGGATCAGTGTTGAAGTTGCTAAAGGAAGGTTGATTTGTTGCTAAAAGTTGCTAAATGATATCGCCATGTCATTGTGTCACTGCATCAAATTTGAGCAAAAAAATGCATTTTATGAATGAAGAGTTCAGATGCAAAAGCCTCTAAGTGCCATCTGAAAATTTCTTCTAAAATGTGCATTTTTATCAGGCTCCTATGTTTAGGTTCAGAAATGTCACTTTAATGGCAATGTATTGGTCCTTTTCTATGCCATCAAAGTGAAATAAATGAACATAAACATGCTCATTTTAGAAGACGTTTTCAGGCTTTTGCATCTGAACTCTTCATATGTTAATTTAGATGTGTTTATAAAATAAAATAAATGCATAATATAATATTAAAATACAAATAAGTAATTATAAATACAACATTGAATTTAACACGTGCACATTTCTGAACGATTACTATTTAAGTTTATTTGCTAGTGAACTAGTAGTTTGACTGCTCCAAAACAAAACCCTTTTAAACCCGCATGAAATGGATGAGATTGTGACGCATTTCCGTGCAAAATGGCTTGTCAAATACAAAAGGTGGGATCAGTGTTGAAGTTGCTAAAGGAAGGTTGATTTGTTGCTAAAAGTTGCTAAATGATATCGCCATGTCATTGTGTCACTGCATCAAATTTGAGCAAAAAAATGCATTTTATGAATGAAGAGTTCAGATGCAAAAGCCTCTAAGTGCCATCTGAAAATTTCTTCTAAAATGTGCATTTTTATCAGGCTCCTATGTTTAGGTTCAGAAATGTCACTTTAATGGCAATGTATAGGTCCTTTTCTATGCCATCAAAGTGAAATAAATGAACATAAACATGCTCATTTTAGAAGACGTTTTCAGGCTTTTGCATCTGAACTCTTCATATGTTAATTTAGATGTGTTTATAAAATAAAATAAATGCATAATATAATATTAAAATATAAATAAGTAATTATAAATACAACATTGAATTTAACACGTGCACATTTCTGAACGATTACAATTTAAGTTTATTTGCTAGTGAACTAGTAAAACGACTCATTCTGAACAATTAAACAGTGTATTAGTAGTTCGTATGCTACACTCGAAGAAAAGTCTGTAAAAATAGGGCAAAATCTACTAATATGAAGGAATTTCCCGTAATTATTATTCACAGGTTTTTTTACCTACATTTTAAATTATGCATTGTAGTTTGTGTTTTCGGGTTACAGGGTGATAATGGATAATGTCCTGGAAAATTACTAGTACCTTTTTCATTTTTCGTATCGCGCACTAACTGATCAACAATCTCAAGTACAAGCTACTAACAAGGTGTATCATAAATGAACAATTATTCAATTATTGTTATTATTAAATTAAACAATTGCAAATAGAAGCTAACTTAATTCACGTGATGTGTGTACTGCTAGGCACCTTTGGTTTCCTCTTTTTGTGTAATTTAGATGGAAAATGTGTGCCTTTTTTATCGTTTGAGTCACTTATCAAAATTTGCCAAATACATTTTTTTAAATAGCTAAATTTGTTGCTAGGTGCTTTTGGAAGAAACAGTTGCTGGGGTAGTCTGAAAAGTTGCTAAATTTAGCAACAAAATTACTAAATTGGCAACACTGGGTGGGACTGGTTGTTCACTGGATTGAAAACTGGGCGTTTATCGGCCTTGCATACGTCAGGAGAGATTTTAATTTCATTTGAAAGATTACGATGTCAAAAGTGTTATTAATTATTTATGTCCACCTTACTGATGGGCCTCTATCACACAACCAATGATTGGAGCCATTGCTGTCTATTCTACTTTATGTTGACCAACTGCAAAGCTCATACTGTAAGCAGACTGTGATAAAGAATTGGGTAACATTTTATCTTACGGTGTCCTTGTTACACATATCATATGTACTTACTCTGATAATAACAATAAATTATGCATAATTACATGCAAGTAAACCAATCCCTAATCCTAACCATATATAAGTACATGTAGTTAATTAATATAAATGTATAATTACACTATAACAAGGACACATTTGTAACCAAGAATTGCAATAAATTGGACAAGAATTGAAGTGTGCTGTTTGGTTATCCTGTCTCAAACATGCTTGACAAGAGCACAGTTATAAAATCAGTTGAAAATCTAATATGTAAAGTTTAAACCACATGGTCCAACTGCATGAAAATATGGTGAGGTCTTTAAAATGAAAGAGAATAGAATAAAATTGAAAGTTTTCATGTGAATTTTATTGTGAAAGGCAATTGCTTCAAATGAAGGATATTTCTAGATAAATATGACGATTAATATAAATATGCTTAAACATTTGATGATCTGTTTGAGTCAAAAAGGTACTACGTATTTGTAAGAATTCACACATTGATACAAAAAAAAACTAATATTCAGAAAACTGTTAAGTAGATAAAAAACAATGGTGCAATGTAAAATATTTCAGGGAGGGCAAAGGGTAAAAGTAAAAATATCAAGTTACCAAGGTTAGGTAACAAAAAGTTACAGCATGAACAAATCCATAGTTCCTTTTCCTTTCCCAAAGTAATAATTATAATAATTTATGCATTTAGCAGACAAGCGACTTACAATGCATTAAGGCTATACAATTTTTACCAGTATGTGTGTTCCCAGGGAATCGAACCCACGACCTTTGGCGCTGCTAACGCAATGCTCTACCACTGAGCCACAGGAGCACAAGTCTCAGAAAACTACACACAAGAACACATTTCACAATGTTTACAGTGTTTAAACCATAACATATTGCCTGTAATCAATGGAAATTACTATAAGAGGGGACTGTTTAGTGTTAGTGCGCAGATTTATTTATAGTCATTATATTGCACATGTAAACAAACAACCAGCATTTTTGTCTACTCTGACTTTTTTTTCCCCTAATTTATTTTTTTTAACATTTATTTTATAACAACAGATAAGAAGGATATTCTAAAATGACCTAGACAAAAGTTTTATACTAAAACTAAGGAGACAATATGCAGTAGCAATTTATTTCTGGTTTAACATCGGTGTGTTCTAAGCGCAATTTTGAAGGCGTAGCTTTTACCACAGTGTGAGCAGCTATATGGCTTTTCTCCGGTGTGGCTTCGGAGGTGTACATTAAGAGAAGATTTTTGAGAAAAGCTCTTTCCACACTCCATGCACGCGTACGGCCTCTCACCAGAATGAGTGCGCTCGTGAGTTATGAGATATGTTTTCTGAGCAAACCGTTTACCACAAACTGTACAGACGTAAGGTTTTTCTCCAGAGTGTTTTCGCATGTGTCTTGTCATGTGGCTTAAATACTCAAAGGTTTTCCCACAGAACACACACTTGAATTTCTTCTTTGGAGTAACTGTCCCATTGAAATTCAGGTTATTAGGAATAAATCCCACATCAGGGCTCAGAACTGACCCTGCTGTGATGTGTCCATGTGTAGCTCCATCAAGAGCTTGTTCTTCAGCTGGTGTCTGGTGCACGTTCAATTGGACTTGGTCATCTGAAGGTACTGTGTATGTGATAAAATCTTCAGAGCTTTGGGCAACACATCTCTCATCACTGGTCACTGCAGATCCTGTAATTTAATAAATGAAACATGAACATCTGAATATAATAAAAAAAAGTTAAAGGGATAGTACACCCAAAAATGAAAATGTGCTATTAATTTACTCACCCTCTGGCCATCCAAGAAGTAGGGGCCATTTTTTCTTCAGTAGAACAGTAAAAAAGTTTTTTAAGCTGAAACAATGGTGATTCATAAAATGCACATCAATGGCTACCGCCACTTTGAGAGTCAAAAAAGGCATATGTGGAAATGCAAAATGAATACCTGTGACTCCTGGCAATATATTAAGGTCTTATATGAAGCAAAACGATTAATCTGTGTAAGAAAATGTACATTATTTGCAACATTATAGCCTCAGGTTATACAGGGAAGTCTGATTCTTTTCCACAAACTGGTTGTTTTGGACAGTTTGTTTTAATGAGCTGGTTCAAATAATTGATTCACCAGCTCGTTTATGTATGTTATTAAAGCGACCAATAATGATGTAAAACATGGATGAAAAAAAAAAAAGCATATAAAGTCAATGACCTAGTCTTAACTCACCTTTTTATATAAACAATAAGAACCCATTAAAAAGTACATCTTAACCCCTTCATTCAAGTGCTCGGTTCATGTTTGCGCTTACCACTGGCTCACTGGTCTTCAGTTTGAGACCGGTAGTAATTAATTTGCCCTTTATGAATCACCAAGGACCACGGTTTCAGCTAAAAATATTTACTGTTCTACTGAAGAAAAAGCTCATCTACATCTTGGATGGCCTGAGGGTAGAGTAAATTAACAGCAAATTTTTATTTTTGGGTGAACTATCCCTTTAATACTAGCTGTTAAAGGTTCTGTATGTAAGTTTTTGACTTAACTAAAGCATAAAAATACCATAATATGTTTGCAGATGTTAAGAAACATGCTAAGTTAACATACTTGTTTATGCTACAATAATGCTACAGTCAGTTATTCTCCTTTGAAAATGTGCGTTCCGGGTAGGGATGGGCGGATCGATCCTCAAGTATCGATACTTTCGATACTGATGTTGTATCGAAAGGATTGATCCTCACATAAAAATATTGATTCTAAAGTGCATTTTTATAAACATTAATTTGATTTACTTATCAAGAAATTCGGGGCATAAAATAAGCTTCTAAGTGGAAAAATAGACTATATTAGCGAATAATTGTGTAGGATAGAACCATTTCTCCTGCTCATCGGGACACACGCAAATGCTGAAAGACAGAACCAATCAATCACAGACAGCGTTCTCTGCTGACGTATGGCTCACAGTGCTTGTTCAAATAGGGCTGCATTTCCCAAAAGCATCAGAAGCGTAAGTAGATCTTAAGAAACCATTGCCACATTATTACATTACATTACTATATATAAAATAAATTTTGAAAAATGCATCACAGTTTCCACACAAATATGAAGCAGCAATAATAATAATAAATGTTTCTTGAGCAGCAAATATTAGAATGATTTCTGAAGATTATGTGACACTGAAGACTGGAGTAATGATGCTGAAAATTCAGCTTCGATCACAGATGCATTTTAAATTACATTTTAA
>NW_015505276.1:1465428-1487105 GCF_001515645.1 Sinocyclocheilus grahami | reverse complement strand
TACGTTACCTGTAAGTCCCGGATGGTTGAATGGAGCTGGTGACCCGTTCATCTTTCCAGCGCTTTTCCGTGCTGACTGAAGTTCGTTCTCCAGAAAATGACATTTCTTTTTCAGAGATTCATTTTCGCTTGTAAACCGTGTAAACTCTAATCGCAGAAAAGACGCATTCTCCTCCAAAAGTTTGCTTATTTCCACAACAGCCGTTTTCGCTAACGTTTCCATTATGGCTGTCAAGTGTGTCTGAAATTCGGCGGTATTCATGATGTCCATCTTTTACGGGACACTTTAAAGATATAAATACTCGCCCTTTGGCCCGGCAACGCTATTAATGTCTTAATATAGATGTTTATTTCTACCTCAAACAATGGCGTTGCGGTGCCTTTGGTGTTTATGTAGATATAAACAAAGCATAGCGTTTGGCAGAAAAGAATCATGGGATAAATTACCGTAAACCACCGTGTAGATGTTTCTATCCGATAGTTCACCAGAATACCGTCGTCTCGGTTTACTAGAGCAATGTTTGACTGCTCCAAAACAAAACCCTTTTAAACCCGCATGAAATGGATGAGATTGTGACGCATTTCCGTGCAAAATGGCTTGTCAAATACAAAAGGTGGGATCAGTGTTGAAGTTGCTAAAGGAAGGTTGATTTGTTGCTAAAAGTTGCTAAATGATATCGCCATGTCATTGTGTCACTGCATCAAATTTGAGCAAAAAAATGCATTTTATGAATGAAGAGTTCAGATGCAAAAGCCTCTAAGTGCCATCTGAAAATTTCTTCTAAAATGTGCATTTTTATCAGGCTCCTATGTTTAGGTTCAGAAATGTCACTTTAATGGCAATGTATTGGTCCTTTTCTATGCCATCAAAGTGAAATAAATGAACATAAACATGCTCATTTTAGAAGACGTTTTCAGGCTTTTGCATCTGAACTCTTCATATGTTAATTTAGATGTGTTTATAAAATAAAATAAATGCATAATATAATATTAAAATACAAATAAGTAATTATAAATACAACATTGAATTTAACACGTGCACATTTCTGAACGATTACAATTTAAGTTTATTTGCTAGTGAACTAGTAAAACGACTCATTCTGAACAATTAAACAGTGTATTAGTAGTTCGTATGCTACACTCGAAGAAAAGTCTGTAAAAATAGGGCAAAATCTACTAATATGAAGGAATTTCCCGTAATTATTATTCACAGGTTTTTTTACCTACATTTTAAATTATGCATTGTAGTTTGTGTTTTCGGGTTACAGGGTGATAATGGATAATGTCCTGGAAAATTACTAGTACCTTTTTCATTTTTCGTATCGCGCACTAACTGATCAACAATCTCAAGTACAAGCTACTAACAAGGTGTATCATAAATGAACAATTATTCAATTATTGTTATTATTAAATTAAACAATTGCAAATAGAAGCTAACTTAATTCACGTGATGTGTGTACTGCTAGGCACCTTTGGTTTCCTCTTTTTGTGTAATTTAGATGGAAAATGTGTGCCTTTTTTATCGTTTGAGTCACTTATCAAAATTTGCCAAATACATTTTTTTAAATAGCTAAATTTGTTGCTAGGTGCTTTTGGAAGAAACAGTTGCTGGGGTAGTCTGAAAAGTTGCTAAATTTAGCAACAAAATTACTAAATTGGCAACACTGGGTGGGACTGGTTGTTCACTGGATTGAAAACTGGGCGTTTATCGGCCTTGCATACGTCAGGAGAGATTTTAATTTCATTTGAAAGATTACGATGTCAAAAGTGTTATTAATTATTTATGTCCACCTTACTGATGGGCCTCTATCACACAACCAATGATTGGAGCCATTGCTGTCTATTCTACTTTATGTTGACCAACTGCAAAGCTCATACTGTAAGCAGACTGTGATAAAGAATTGGGTAACATTTTATCTTACGGTGTCCTTGTTACACATATCATATGTACTTACTCTGATAATAACAATAAATTATGCATAATTACATGCAAGTAAACCAATCCCTAATCCTAACCATATATAAGTACATGTAGTTAATTAATATAAATGTATAATTACACTATAACAAGGACACATTTGTAACCAAGAATTGCAATAAATTGGACAAGAATTGAAGTGTGCTGTTTGGTTATCCTGTCTCAAACATGCTTGACAAGAGCACAGTTATAAAATCAGTTGAAAATCTAATATGTAAAGTTTAAACCACATGGTCCAACTGCATGAAAATATGGTGAGGTCTTTAAAATGAAAGAGAATAGAATAAAATTGAAAGTTTTCATGTGAATTTTATTGTGAAAGGCAATTGCTTCAAATGAAGGATATTTCTAGATAAATATGACGATTAATATAAATATGCTTAAACATTTGATGATCTGTTTGAGTCAAAAAGGTACTACGTATTTGTAAGAATTCACACATTGATACAAAAAAAAACTAATATTCAGAAAACTGTTAAGTAGATAAAAAACAATGGTGCAATGTAAAATATTTCAGGGAGGGCAAAGGGTAAAAGTAAAAATATCAAGTTACCAAGGTTAGGTAACAAAAAGTTACAGCATGAACAAATCCATAGTTCCTTTTCCTTTCCCAAAGTAATAATTATAATAATTTATGCATTTAGCAGACAAGCGACTTACAATGCATTAAGGCTATACAATTTTTACCAGTATGTGTGTTCCCAGGGAATCGAACCCACGACCTTTGGCGCTGCTAACGCAATGCTCTACCACTGAGCCACAGGAGCACAAGTCTCAGAAAACTACACACAAGAACACATTTCACAATGTTTACAGTGTTTAAACCATAACATATTGCCTGTAATCAATGGAAATTACTATAAGAGGGGACTGTTTAGTGTTAGTGCGCAGATTTATTTATAGTCATTATATTGCACATGTAAACAAACAACCAGCATTTTTGTCTACTCTGACTTTTTTTTCCCCTAATTTATTTTTTTTAACATTTATTTTATAACAACAGATAAGAAGGATATTCTAAAATGACCTAGACAAAAGTTTTATACTAAAACTAAGGAGACAATATGCAGTAGCAATTTATTTCTGGTTTAACATCGGTGTGTTCTAAGCGCAATTTTGAAGGCGTAGCTTTTACCACAGTGTGAGCAGCTATATGGCTTTTCTCCGGTGTGGCTTCGGAGGTGTACATTAAGAGAAGATTTTTGAGAAAAGCTCTTTCCACACTCCATGCACGCGTACGGCCTCTCACCAGAATGAGTGCGCTCGTGAGTTATGAGATATGTTTTCTGAGCAAACCGTTTACCACAAACTGTACAGACGTAAGGTTTTTCTCCAGAGTGTTTTCGCATGTGTCTTGTCATGTGGCTTAAATACTCAAAGGTTTTCCCACAGAACACACACTTGAATTTCTTCTTTGGAGTAACTGTCCCATTGAAATTCAGGTTATTAGGAATAAATCCCACATCAGGGCTCAGAACTGACCCTGCTGTGATGTGTCCATGTGTAGCTCCATCAAGAGCTTGTTCTTCAGCTGGTGTCTGGTGCACGTTCAATTGGACTTGGTCATCTGAAGGTACTGTGTATGTGATAAAATCTTCAGAGCTTTGGGCAACACATCTCTCATCACTGGTCACTGCAGATCCTGTAATTTAATAAATGAAACATGAACATCTGAATATAATAAAAAAAAGTTAAAGGGATAGTACACCCAAAAATGAAAATGTGCTATTAATTTACTCACCCTCTGGCCATCCAAGAAGTAGGGGCCATTTTTTCTTCAGTAGAACAGTAAAAAAGTTTTTTAAGCTGAAACAATGGTGATTCATAAAATGCACATCAATGGCTACCGCCACTTTGAGAGTCAAAAAAGGCATATGTGGAAATGCAAAATGAATACCTGTGACTCCTGGCAATATATTAAGGTCTTATATGAAGCAAAACGATTAATCTGTGTAAGAAAATGTACATTATTTGCAACATTATAGCCTCAGGTTATACAGGGAAGTCTGATTCTTTTCCACAAACTGGTTGTTTTGGACAGTTTGTTTTAATGAGCTGGTTCAAATAATTGATTCACCAGCTCGTTTATGTATGTTATTAAAGCGACCAATAATGATGTAAAACATGGATGAAAAAAAAAAAAGCATATAAAGTCAATGACCTAGTCTTAACTCACCTTTTTATATAAACAATAAGAACCCATTAAAAAGTACATCTTAACCCCTTCATTCAAGTGCTCGGTTCATGTTTGCGCTTACCACTGGCTCACTGGTCTTCAGTTTGAGACCGGTAGTAATTAATTTGCCCTTTATGAATCACCAAGGACCACGGTTTCAGCTAAAAATATTTACTGTTCTACTGAAGAAAAAGCTCATCTACATCTTGGATGGCCTGAGGGTAGAGTAAATTAACAGCAAATTTTTATTTTTGGGTGAACTATCCCTTTAATACTAGCTGTTAAAGGTTCTGTATGTAAGTTTTTGAAAGCATAAAAGCATAAAAATACCATAATATGTTTGCAGATGTTAAGAAACATGCTAAGTTAACATACTTGTTTATGCTACTACAGTCAGTTGAAAATGTGCGTTCCGGGTAGGGATGGGCGGATCGATCCTCAAGTATCGATACTTTCGATACTGATGTTGTATCGAAAGGATTGATCCTCACATAAAAATATTGATTCTAAAGTGCATTTTTATAAACATTAATTTGATTTACTTATCAAGAAATTCGGGGCATAAAATAAGCTTCTAAGTGGAAAAATAGACTATATTAGCGAATAATTGTGTAGGATAGAACCATTTCTCCTGCTCATCGGGACACACGCAAATGCTGAAAGACAGAACCAATCAATCACAGACAGCGTTCTCTGCTGACGTATGGCTCACAGTGCTTGTTCAAATAGGGCTGCATTTCCCAAAAGCATCAGAAGCGTAAGTAGATCTTAAGAAACCATTGCCACATTATTACATTACATTACATTACTATATATAAAATAAATTTTGAAAAATGCATCACAGTTTCCACACAAATATGAAGCAGCAATAATAATAATAAATGTTTCTTGAGCAGCAAATATTAGAATGATTTCTGAAGATTATGTGACACTGAAGACTGGAGTAATGATGCTGAACATTCAGATTTGATCAAAAAATATGAATATAAAAAAGTTATTTTTAATTATGTTTCTCAATATTGCTGCTTTTACCGTTTTTTGTTTGTTTGTTTTTTTCAAATAAGTGCAGCCTTGGTGAGCATGAGACTTAAAAAAAATATTACAATTATAGTATATTTTATTTCTAAAAGTGTAAACAAAAAAGGCCTTTGAAATGTTAAAAAACATGGCTTTAAAATCTAATATTAAGTGAGTATAATTACTGATTATATATTCTTTTAATAATTTAAAAGATCAGTTTAGTTTAGAAGTATCGGTACTGACGATACTGGGCTTGAAAATATCGGTATCGGATCGAAAATAAAATAAGAGGCATCGCCCATCCCTAGTTCCGGGCCGGAATGTCGGTCTCTGTTTTGGTTTGTGAAACCCGCCCACTGCCAGTTTACTCAATTGTATTTCGGCACCCCGGGTTGCCAGTTGGCGGAAAACACAGCACATTTCATTTCATTCATCGTCATGTGCGCTCGTTCCTGTTGGTGTCCTCAATCTGGCAACCTGTGTGTGCATCAAGTCTGAGGAGGAGGGGCCGGGTGAAAAAAACCCTCTCCAATATTTTGAAATTGGACTGCAATACCTAGTTCAACCACTCGGTGTCAATCCTACATACAGCACCTTTAAAGTTCTCTCTCCACAAACCTCTCAAACTGCTACTTTCGTCTTCCTCAGGTTTATTTTTCCCAGTGCAATTGTCATCCTTCAGCGTCTCCTCATTAACCATAATCACATCTGGTTCTTCATCCAGCAAATTCATTGGCTAAAATTATTGACAATACAGAAGGAGTTAGTAAGCTGAATTCTGACATTGTATTTACAAAACATAAGCAGTATGTGAGACCAACCTCTTCTGTGTTGACTGAAGAATCTAGGTGTGTGTCGTCCTTCTGACCAACATGCGACTCCTCGTGTCTCCAGAGGTTCATGCACCATTCCTTGCCAAAGACATTGTCAATTGTGGGCTGGCGTTCGGTGTCTGTTGAACATGTGGGCATTAGTAAAGCTACATCAGTCCTACAAAAACACATTCTCAACAAACAGAGCTTTTCGTGTCTGCAATTTTGACATACAATTCCATTTGAAAGGGTTTAAGCTGAGCTTTTTCTACCTCAGGCCAAAGGAAACCGACTATAGTCTTGAAATATACAATACAACTCAAAATGGTACATTATTTCAACCCCGTCACAATAATTTTGTAATAAATGTACTGCAATAGTAGTACACTCTAAAAAATGCTGGGTTAAATACAACCCAGTGCTGGGTAAAATGGGGACAAACCCAGCAATTGGGTTGTTTTGACCCAGCGGTTGGGTTAAATGTTTAACCCAACCTTCTGGGTAGTAACCCAACCGCTGGGTCAAAACAACCCAATTGCTGGGTTTGTCCCTATTTTACCCAGCATTTTTTAGAGTGTATCATTCCATTTTGGCATGGGTTGCAATAAAATCATACAATTTTCACATCATATTGTAAAACATTAGTGTCCTGCCCTAAAATGGGATTCTGCTTCATGGGATTTCATTAGAATAACTGCATCAACCCAAAGAACTTGACACTTTCATAGTTGCAAATGGTCATCAACTGCAGGATGGTGGACCATCTGAGAACCATCTCAGGCAACTGGATGTCTGAAGTGCATAAACACACATCAACGGACACAAGAGGAGCAGTATTTGGGGAGGGGGGGGGGCTAAATTGTAACTGTTTTAAAGAAGTTTCAGTTTATTATGTTCTGGGTCCATTCCTACTCCACTGATCCAAGCCTATTTTATTATGCCAGGAGGGTTCAAAACAAATGAGTTTTTCCTCAGATAAACGTAAAATTGTCTGAAATTGAAGAAAGCATGATATTTGAAAGAACAATGCAACGTTTTTTTCTATTTATTCTTCTATCTAGAATGTAAATGTTGACGAATATGGACACCGAAATTGGCGGATATTACTATGAAAGTTATCTTCGAAAGTGTGTGCATTACAGTTTATCAAATAAATGTTCACTAACGTAATCTGTGAATTATATCTAACTCACAGAACAGACACGGTTTCCTAAAAATGACCTCCCTTACAGCAAAGACTACAGTATCGGTTTGCACATCAGCAACAGTCCCTCAAGTTCAAGGGCACCAACATTATCCTTTGTGGGGTATGAACACACAGCCTTCAGTTGACCAGCTCAGGTCTTTAATTAGCCTGCACATCCTCGTGTGACCATCTATCGGTGCATTTAATTTAGGCAAATTCACAGTAACAACACGCGTTTTATAAAAATAAAAACAAAAACACCTGTAAGTCCCGGATGGTTGAATGGAGCTGGTGACCCGTTCATCTTTCCAGCGCTTTTCCGTGCTGACTGAAGTTCGTTCTCCAGAAAATGACATTTCTTTTTCAGAGATTCATTTTCGCTTGTACAGCGTTTAATCTGTAATCGCAGCAACAAAGAATTCTCCTCGAAAAGTTTGCTTATTTCAGCAACAGCGGTTCTCGCCATAATTTCCATTATGGATGTTAGCTGCGTCTGAAAATCAGCAGTATTCATGATATCCGTCGCTTACGGGAAGCTTTACAATGTCTGGAGCAAATGTAGGCTCCACTGTACTCTTAATATAGCTGGGGGGTTTTGCCAGTCACTGTCCCTATGTTCAGTACAATCTTTCTGTAGAAACCATAAATAGCGTTTGGCTGAAAGGAATCATGGGATGAATTACCGTAAAACACTGTATAGAAAATACGCTAAAAAAAAATGCAACTATCCAGAATAACATCATGGGAAATTAAATATATTTTTTAGATTTCTACAAGCACGAAAAGACTCATGGGATGAATTACCGTAAAACACTGTATAGAAAATACGCTAAAAAAATGCAACTATCCAGAATAACATCATGGGAAATTAAATATATTTTTTTAGATTTCTACAAGCACGAAAAGAACAAGAGCATATTTTATTAATGTTATCAAATTTGCCTTTTGGAATGATGGAAGAATATCAAAGGTTTTTTTCCCCCTAATAAAAAAAATGTATATATATATTTAAACGCATGAAAATATTCTTAAAGTGTTTAATGCAATAAATAAATAAATTGAACAGAACAAGTTTAACTGTTTTCAGACTTGATTTTAATGCTGATCTGATGCCACATGAATCAAAGTGTTTATCAAACTGTACACTGCCCTCCGTGATCATAAGAGTGCAAATCAATGCGGTTTGAAACTAATATCAGCACATTTACTCAAGCTTATTGCCATTAACTAACGTTGTTGCAAGTCTGACACGACAAGTGTTTGTTAAGATTAAATTTGGTCGTGAACCCTTTCCCACATTTTGTACAAGTGTAGGGTTTTTCTCCAGTGTGACTTCGCAGATGCTTGTCTAGAGTGCATTTCTGAATAAAGCCTTTTCCACAGAGCGAACATCGATATGGCTTCTCTCCGGTATGGGTGCGCTGATGGGTGTACAGGTGTCCTTTCTGAAAGTACCTCTTTCCACAGAGCGTGCACCTATATGGCTTCTCACCTGTGTGACTCCGCTGATGTATCGTAAGTTGACTAAAGCACCTGAACCTCTTCGAACAATAGGAGCAAACAAAACACTTGTCTCCTGAAATAGTGTTGGCACTGGATGTTCTTGTGGAGTTTGATGCACTGGTGCGTGACTGAAAGACATGTTTGGTTCACCATGATTGTTCCGGGTGAGGAGTTTCTGTTCACTTCTGGTCTTTCTGCTTTAGATGGGACCCTTGCGGCTGCGTTTTCTCTACTTCCTCTGCCAACACAATGTTTTGAGAACATCCTTGATGGGTGACAGGCTCTCAGCTTCACCACACTGGGTTCCTGAGGTTAAGTGAGAGTAATGTAAGTGGAAGTTATAAATTATTTAGAAACACTGGCAATTAAAATGATCCACCATTATTCAACAGTTAGTTACCTGCTTCACTGTTGTCTTGACCAATCCAAACATCTACTTCCTGTTGCTCCTGCTTTACCATACTAATTGGCTGGTTTACCTCACACTTCTGCTGTGGACTGTCCTTTGACATTGTGACATCACATTATATCTTATATTTGTATGAAACAGAAACATTACGTTTTCTACAGCTCTCATTCATTCATTCAGTATGGATATTTACATAAAGAAGAAAACTTACTTGGTCTTGCTGAATTACTGTTGGGACGTCTTTTCTTGGGCCTCTACACCTGTTCAAATGACAGTGCATCTCTTCTTGGCCACTTCACTAATACAATAAAAATAAAAGGGTTATGCACTAGTGGTCAAAAGTTTGGAATAATTGATATGTTTTAACATTTTTAAGCCTCTTATGCTCAAGGCTGCATTTATTTGAGCAAAAAATAAAAAAAACTGTAATATTGTGAAAAATTCTTAATTTAAAGTAACTGTTTTCTATTTCAATATATTATAAAATGTTATTTATTCCTGTGATATATTTTCAGCATCATTACTCCAGTCTTCGGTGTCACACAATCCTTCAGAAATCATTCTAATAAGCTGATTTGATGCTTAAGAAATATTTCTTATTATTAAAGTTCAAAAGAACAGCATTTATTTATTCTTTTTACACCATAAATATCTTCTCTATCACTTTTGAACAATTTAATGCATCCTTACTGAGTTAAAGTATACATTTCTTTAAAAAAAAAAAAAACTTTCTTAACCCAAACCTTTGAATGTATCGCAGTTTCCACAAAAATATGAAGCAGCACAACAGTTTTCAACATGGCTAATAATAATACATGTTTCTTGAGCATCAAATCAGCATATCAGAATGATTTCTGAAAGATCATGTGATACTGCAGACTGGAGTAATGATGCTGAAAATTCAGCTTTGCGTCACGGGAATAAACTACATTTTAAAATATATTCAAACAGAAAACAGTCATTCTAAATTGTAGCTAACATTTCACAATTTTTTTTACTGCTTTTACTGTAATTTTGATTAAATAAAGGCAGCCTTGGTGAACATGTTATATGACTGCATAGCAGAGGCTGCATATATATACTATATATATATATATATATATTAGACAAATATATGCTACCAAATGGTTACTTAACGTAATATATATATATATATATATATATTACGTTAAGTAATCATTTGGTAGCATATATTTGTCTAATAAAGTATATGCAATTCCATGCTAAATAAATACCCAAAAGTGGAAGTACCTCTTGGCACATGTGAAAGTCTCTGTCGGTGTTTGTCCACGGCTGGACCTCCATCAGCCTCAGTCTCTCTCTTCCCCAGAGCGCTGCTTTCACTGCGGCTGCGGCTGACCTCCGACAACAGCACCTCACACTGCACATCCACGAGCGTGCCCATCTCTAGCACAGCTGTCTGCACAAGTGTTTCCATGAGGCACGCTAACCGAGTCTGAAAAGAGGAGAGAGTGGACAGCATCTCTCAATATTTCCACAAACTTTTTTTTTTTTTTACAGATATATACAGATTCGACTGCTATTCATATACTTCAGCTAGTCGTATGTTTTAACGTGATAATGCCACATAAACGGTTTCCACAGTTTTCATCTTACAAGAGAGAGTGTGTGTGTGTGAGAGAGAGAGAGAGAGAGACACACGGCGTGCAGCTGCTCAGTCAAGACTTGTGTTACTGTTGTCATAATGCTAGAATCTCATAATGCCTGTAGTATGTATGCGCATGGTAATCGTACGAATTCTTCATTAATTCTAAGTTTTCCAACAGTGACTAACGTTAGTACTTACTTATCCATGACATACCAAGTGACTACTAGTCAATTTCCCCAACATTTCCTTTATTGTTAATAGTAGCAAACTTAACATCCGAGTAGTGTTTTTTCCCCCAGTTGTTGCTTTTAACTATTCATTCATATGTACTAGGACTTACTGCTATGTTACAAGTAACTATCCTAGTATTTAATAGGATCTACTTGAGCTGTACTAGTACTTAATTATTAGATAGGCCTACCCCTGTCTTTTTACCAGACACTAGTATCCCATATGTGACGCTGGAGCACAAAAGCAGTCATCAGTAGCACGGTTATATTTGTAGCAATAGCCAACAATACATTGTATGGGTCAAAATTATCGATTTTTCTTTTATGCCAAAAATCATTAGGATATGAAGTAATTATCATGTTCCATGAAGATATTTTGTAAATTTCCTACTGTAAATATTGAAACGTAATATACATTGGTAAGAACTTAATTTGGACAACTTTAAAGGTGATTTTCTCGATATTTGAATTGTTTTGCCCCCTCAGATTCCAGATTTTCAAATAGTTGTATCTCTGCAAATATTGTCCAATCCTAAAAATAAAAATAATAAAAAAAAGAAGCTTATTTATTCAGCTTTCAGATGATTTCAAAAAAATTGACCCTTATAACTGGTCTTGTGGTCCAGGGTCACATTTGTTACTCGTGGAACTACTTTCAATTGCTTTTTGGACTAGGTTTTCATTCTTGGTGTCTGTGAAGTGAACATCTGTCTGCCAGCAACTCAATGCTCTGGAGGGTAAATTTAAGAAGGAAAAAAAACTTGGATGGGAGGGGCTTCTCCATACTCGCTGTGTCCTGCTCATCTCTGCCAGCTTTACTTGAAATGTTCCTTTAAAGTTGCCATTGTCCTAACCAGTGAATGAAGAGCTCTGTTGTAAAGGTGTCGTTTACCAAGAACGCTCTGAAACTCGCCGTAGTCGTGCCCCAGATTGAATTGTAATATAATGACAAGGGAATAGGAGTGAACACGGCAAAACAGAAATGCTGTGAAATGTTATTGATCACTGTATTAAAACATAAATAAATTATTACACGTTTTTCTGGAATACTTGGTTCTGATTGGTTAGACTCCATTTAGACTATTTGTTTAATAGTTCAATGTTTCAGAATAATGACCACTCGCCCAATATTTTTTTTTATCCATGAATGAATTTATCTGGCGAGTATTTCGGTGTAATAATGTACAGGCAGATGGACAATGATTAGCTGATTGTACATTATCATTTACTTGTACGGATTTATTTGTTTTCTGTATGTGTAAATGTGTATTTTTATGTGGTAGCATATGGGTCTCACAGACAACATGCGGCTTAAGCTTTTTTGTTAATAAAGAGCTGTCAGGTGATGGAGCTGTGGTCTAGAGGTTAGTGCACATGCTCCAACACGTTGACATCACAGGTCTGAATCTGGCTCGTGTCATTTGGTGAACCCATTTCCCCTCTCTTCCCTTTACTTATTTTTTTTTTATTCTTACTGTATATTAAAAAAAAAAGCAAAAAAATTAAATTGACATTTTTCTCTCCCTGTCCTGTACAACTTGTGTGAAACACAAAAGAAGGTTTTTAAAGAATGTAGGTAACCAAACAGCATGGCCAAAATATACAATAGAAGTCAATGGGAACCAAAACTGTTTGGTTACCAAAATTTTCAAAATACCTTCCTTTGTGTTCAGCAGAAAAAAGAAATGCATGCAAAATGAGGGCCAATATGACAACACAATTTTCATTTTTGGTTGGATTATCCCTTAAATCCATTAATTGGTTTTATTCGTGTTTTTTTTTTTTTTTTTTTTTTTTTACATGACCTGAATTCACATGATTACATTAAGTTACAACAACAAAAATAACAGTTTAAGGTTAGATTAAGTAGAAATAGCCTTTTAAGATAACAACCGCATGGTTTCACTTCTGTACAATGGCAGAAGCGGAAATTAATGTACATTAACCTAGTTTAGTCATAGTCATGACCTAACATAACTCATTTAACTAGGGGGCCTCAGAAAACGTCCGCCTCAAGATTATACTAAAAAGTATTAAAAATGAATAATTATTAATCTATTAGTATAATCAAACTATCATCTGAAAATAAAAATTGTACAAATATTTATTTTTACCCCTAAATAACTTGTTTTGAATTGAAGAACACGCATTTCATGAAACTTCTAAAGTCACAAAATGATTGTGGTTCATTTATTTTCAATATTTCTAGTTTCTGTTAATAAAAAGGTTTCAAAACAAGCAGCTTTGTCAATTGCAGCAGAAATACCGGAAATATCGTAATGTTTTGTGTTAAACAAGGGGCTTTTGAGTAAAAAAAAAAAAGTTGAAAACCACTGATATAACTGTTTGAAAATGGCCTTCGTAAAAAAGAGTCGATGGGTTAACTGTTTGGATCTGTAGACTCTTAGGCCTCACAGCTGTGGGAGACTCATCTGTTCATTCTGAGACGGAGCCAGTGAAAAGTAGGACGTGTGGTGTAACTTATGTCTTCAGCAGAATGGGAAGCTACCTCTCAGTTTACTTTATCTTTGCCACGGTCTCTCTGTGGTAACCCGATAGCATGGCAGTTTCACTTCTCATGTTCCGTTACCCTTTTAGTCTAGTTCTGCTGTAGAGTTTAATTTAGAGCTTTTGTGTTTCTTCACTTGTTTCCCTGTTGCTGGTCTAAATATACATTATGCACTTGAAATGTCGTCTTAAATATGGTGTGATTATACTCCGTGCGAGTGCAGGTAATCATAAGCTCGTGGTTAGCTCATGTAATCTTTAGTTTTCACCAGATATTGTATTCTGTAGAAAGTAAAGTGCACATAATGAGCACCGTTTGTATGTTTCTGACAGGGTGGCAACCGACCACAATATTGACAACACTACTTACCTACTGCGAGACTGGCTCATCAATGTACAGAAACTCTACCATTATGTGGAGTGGAGGCCAAAGGAGGAACCAAGGTTTGCCATGTTTCTTCACTTGTGGTTTCATGGAACTGGTTCATTTGTGCATTTCCTTGTACTACATTTCTCTTTCTCATTCAGAAAATATCATGATGAGGAAGGACCAAAGGATTGGACGAATGAGCGCTACGCCTACGTCATGAAACTGCGGCAGGCAGCACTTGAGTCTGCACGAGAGATGTGGGCAGACTATCTCATGGTGAGTTTATCACACACTATCCACTCTCTTCGTTAGGACCATGTGGGTAAATAGAGACTTGTGGCCATTGAATGGTGTGATTTATTGATTAATCATCTGATTATCGCGATTATTTGATCTAATCTCTGTTATTGAGATAACTGAAGTAATTGGGTAGTGTCAATTTCAATCACAAAAATGCTGAAAATGTACTCGGCCTCAAACCATCCGAGATGTAGAGGGGTTTGTTTCTTCATAGAAACAGATTTGGAGAAATGTAAAATAACATCACTAATGGATCCTCTGCAGTGAATGGGTGCCATCAGAATGAGAGTCCAAACATCTGATAAAAACATCACAATAATCCACACCACTCCAGTCCAGCAATTAACATCTTGAAGTGAAAAGTGGTGACCATGACTTTGCATCCTTTATACATAAAATTGCTTTCTCCGAAAAAATTAGTCTTGTCTGAATCAGGAGAGAAATATGCACAAATGAAGTACCGTTTACAAGCCTAAACCGTCCTAAACAAATGGATCGGTGGATTTTGGTGCGAGAACCCAACGGGATGAACTGGGATGAACTCTGGTATTTTGGCAAGAAGTGACAGTTTAAATGATGACTGCATGTGAACACTCATGAAGAACATACAGTTCTAGAAACTTCTTAAATTACAAAATAAATCCGTATTAATGAAATCAAGGCTCCCAGTTTCTGCTAGAAATTGAATACAAGCAGAATTGAATACATTGCTTGTGTATATCTTAATGGGGGGGCCCTTGAATACTGTGTTGGACACAATCAATAACATTGAACACCACTGATTTAGAGTCGTGATTGTATTTGATTTTACTTCCTAATCTGCCTTTTGGTGACTGTCTTGATTAAGCATTGTTTTTGTAGGCAGCTCGTTTGTGCATGCATGCAAATGTATTATTTTCTATCTTTCCAGATGATTGATTGTGATAATCTCCTGATCAACCGAGATGTCTTATGGAAACTAATAAAGGAGAACAAGACGGTTGTGGCACCAATGATGGAGTCTCGTGCTGCCTACTCAAACTTCTGGTGTGGAATGACATCCCAGGTACAGTTCCTCTGAATACATGCATGTGATCTTTCACTTTCTCCAGAAATATGAAAAAACAAACATATGATCAAACTTCTCCAGGGCTACTATAAACGAACCCCTGCCTACATCCCCATGCGCAAGCAAGTGCGTAGGGGTTGCTTTGCTGTTCCCATGGTGTACTCGACTTTCCTGGTTGACCTGCGGAAAGAAGCTTCCAGACTGCTTGCTTTTCACCCACCACATCCAGACTACACCTGGGCCTTTGACGACATTATAGTCTTTGCTTTTTCAGCCCGCATGGCAGGTGGGTGCCACTACAGATACCCACAATCCATGCCTGTTAACCTAAATCAAAATAATTTGTTGCTTCAAACCTGAATGACTGACTGACTTCTGTGGCGCACAAAAGAAGATATTTTTAAGAATATTTACAATGAAGTCCAAGCTCAATGACTTTTGTATGGGAAAAAAACAACACTGAAACGTTTTTAAAATATCATCTATTATGTTCCAGAGAAGAAAGAACATCAAGCAGGTTTGAAATGACATGAGTGTATAAATGATGACTGAATTTACATTTTCGTATGTACCATTCCTTTAAGATGATATTGCGCCTATTATTCCACACTTTTATTTGTATTCTCTGTGGTTTTTGCAGAGGTACAAATGTTTATTTGTAACAAGGAGACTTATGGGCATCTGCCAGTGCCTCTTCGTGCCCACAGCACCATGCAGGATGAAGCTGACAGCTTTATTCATACTTTGCTGGAGGTCAATGGTACGTTTCAGCTTCACAAAAAAATACTTATGCTTTATCGAATGTAACCACTTCTTTTAATTTCCAGTGCGAAATCCTCCAGTTGAGCCCTCCAGATACTTGCCCAAACCTGTCAAAAGACCTGACAAAATGGACTTTGATGAGGTAAACGTGTGGGTTAGTTGTACTGATTGGAATGGTTCTTTTGTAACGTTGTATTCAGTGTGCTTTTATGTATTTCCAAAGGTATTTATGATCAACCTGAAAAGGCGGGCCGACCGTCGTGAGTGCATGCTGAGGGCGCTGAGAGAGCAAGAAATCGACTGCAAGATTATAGCAGCTGTTGATGGCAAGTAAGTTCACTTCTGTTACCTTCAAACAAATGCAGCATTCATTTCCAGCACGAAACATTTGCTCACAGCCTTTCTTTTATATGCCAGAGCTATGAACGTCAGTGAGATCCATGCTATGGGAGTCCAAATGCTTCCCGGCTACAGTGACCCCTACCATGGCAGACCTCTGACGAGAGGCGAGATGGGCTGCTTCCTGTCCCACTATAACATCTGGAAAGAGGTCTGGCTCATATCCCAGTTTGTAGTTCTGTTCCCAAATCTAGCAAGATGCCTTACTCTCTGCTGCCTACATAAACTACCATTGAAATGTTTGGGGTCAGTAAGATTTTTTTAATGTTTAAAGTCACTTATACTCACCATGTTTTGGAAGTGCCTTGTGTTAATATCTGCCCTAAAATACTGTCTAATTAGGCAGCTTGAAGAGTGTGAATATAGACTCGGGTTTTTTGTGAGCATTTAAAGCTTTGATGTGTATATGCTGTAATACACAGATAGTAGACAGAGGCCTGAAGACCTCGCTGCTGCTTGAAGATGATTTGCGGTTTGAGATTTTCTTCAAGCGCCGCCTACAGAATCTGATGCGTGAGGTGGAGAGTAAGGGTCTGGACTGGGACCTCATGTGAGCAACTCTTTTTGTGTACAATCATTGGCTGCACTCAATTTTGGGCTTATGTATTGATGGGAGCTTTGTTCATGTTGGTTGTTGTGTGTTTTTGCAGTTATATTGGGAGGAAGAGGATGCAAGTGGACCGACCTGAGAAGGCAGTACCAAACATTCGCAACCTGGTGGAGGCGGACTATTCCTATTGGACCTTGGGCTACATGATGTCATTACAAGGAGCCAAAAAGCTCCTCAAAGCAGAACCACTCAGTAAAATGTTGCCTGTGGACGAGTTCCTTCCTATTATGTTTAATAAGCATCCTGTGTAAGTACTACAAATGGAGGAAGTCATCTACACATCCCATATATGCAAGTAACATTACTTCTAGATCAATTATTCCACAATAGATTTATATATATATATATATATGTTGGAGTATTTTGTCATCAAGAAGGTCCTGTGATTTATAGTCTAAAGTGAGTTTTAGAATGTAATTGATATCGGTCAAACACACAGTATATGCTTGCACACACAAACAAACTGTGAGAAATACATTTTTTTTTAGTTTTCTGACAGTTGCAAGTTTACATCTCGCAGTTCTGACTTTTTTTCTCTCAGAATTGCAGGATATAAACCTGCAATTGCGAGAAAAAGTCAGAATTGTGAGCTATAAACTCCGTTTTATTGTTTACATCTCACAATTCTGAGAAAAGTCAAAATTGTTATGTAAATTCACAGTTACCCTTTTGATTATATTCAGTGGCAGAAACTGGTTCCATAGTGAAATGTAATGTTTTTTAACACTTAATTGCATATTAATTAACTAACATGTTATAGTTTAAACCTATAATTAAATGCAATTAGTTGGCAACGTTTTCAGAAAATGTATTATATGTTATTATGTTTTGCCTTTGTCTAATTTCACTCTGTCTTCATCTTTACATCTAATACCATCATCCTCTTCAGATCGGATTACATGGATCAGTTTGAGACGAGGGACCTGAAAGCATTTTCAGCGGAGCCCTTGCTTGTGTTTCCTACACACTACACTGGTGAACCTGGGTATATCAGTGACACAGAAACCTCCACAGTCTGGGACAATGAGACAGTGCGCACAGACTGGGACAGGAAGCACTCGGGTAAAACCCGGGAACAGGCTGAGATCAGCACAGAGGCCCAAAACTCCGATGTACTCCAGTCTCCTCTGGACAGAACAGCTCGAGACGAACTATGAGAGACGTTGTTTTGGACACACCACTAGACTTGCTTCTGGGGGCAAAGTCTAGTTCCACCTTATAAGCACAATATATCTAACCAGAAGAGGCCTTTTTAGAGATTTTTTTTTTTTTTTTTTTTAATCGGTTGTTTGCCTGAAGAAAAAATGTGTTTGAGTTTAAACATCTGTCTCTTTATTTGTAGATTTGTTACAGAGGCCTGACTGCGCTTTCTGATGACAACAGCATCTGTTCTTCACTGTATCCTGCGATTTTTAAAAATGCCAGGAGCCGGGTTCCTGAAGATCTTTTTAAGAAAGAATTTAGCAGATTTACCGAGATAAATGTTATGTTTGTAAGGATGTTCTTAAGGGCCATTCTTGAAAAATTCATAAAGGATTAGTTCACCCAAAAATGAACATTTGCTGAAAATGTACTCCCCTTCAGGCCATCCACGATGTAGATGAGTTTGTTCTTCATCAGAGCAGATGTGGAGAAATTAAGCATTACTTCACCAACTCACTAATGGATCGTCTGCAGTGAATGGGTGCCGTCAGAATGAGTGTCCAAACAGCTGAGGCCTTTTTTGAGATTTTTTTTTTTTTTTTTTTTTTTAATCGGTTGTTTGCCTGAAGAAAAAATGTGTTTGAGTTTAAACATCTGTCTCTTTATTTGTAGATTTGTTACAGAGGCCTGACTGCGCTTTCTGATGACAACAGCATTTGTTCTTCACTGTATCCTGCGATTTTTAAAAATGCCAGGAGCCGGGTTCCTGAAGATCTTTTTAAGAAAGAATTTAGCAGATTTACCGAGATAAATGTTATGTTTGTAAGGATGTTCTTAAGGGCCATTCTTGAAAAATTCATAAAGGATTAGTTCACCCAAAAATGAACATTTGCTGAAAATGTACTCCCCTTCAGGCCATCCACGATGTAGATGAGTTTGTTCTTCATCAGAGCAGATGTGGAGAAATTAAGCATTACTTCACCAACTCACTAATGGATCGTCTGCAGTGAATGGGTGCCGTCAGAATGAGTGTCCAAACAGCTGATAAAAACATCACAATTAATCCACTCCAGTCCATCAATTAATGTCTTGTGAAGTGAAAAGCTGTGTGTTTGTAAGAAACAAATACATCATGGCATTTTAACTTTAAATTGTGACTTCTGGCCAAAATATGTGTTCATAATCCATAATAACTCTTCTTCCAGCCTTGTCTAAAATGGGAGAAATGAGCACAGATCAACTACCATTTACAAGCAAAAACAGTCTAAAACAATCATATGTTGGTGGAATTTGATGTTTGAGGATAACAGGAGATGGATGTTTTCACTGCAGGAAGCTTTATTATAGATTATGGACTTATGTATTTTGGCCAGAAGTGCCTTAATAATAGAATAATGCTGTGTTGTAATGCTAAATTTCTCCAGATCTGTTCCTATGAGGAAACTGACTCATCTACATCTTGGATGGCCGGAGTAAATTGTCGTCAAATTTTCATTTTTGGTTGAATTATTCTTGTAAGTTTTGTTTTTACAACATAAAAAAGAAAAGTTATTCTGTAAGTTCGTCATTTTTGGAATTACAAAACATTCGTAACTTTATTCCTTCGTAAGTTTAAAAATAAGAAGAAAACCGCAGCTAAGAAGAATTTTATCTGGAGGATATTTTGTGAATCCGTCCACTGGTGTTTTTAGAACCGTTTGATTAATCAATCTGAAGAAAAAAAATGAAATAATCACATGTAACTAATATTTTTCTTGCAGTGTTCACATTCCAGACATGAACGTAGTCATTCTAAACACTAATAAAAAAGACATGAAACCTGTTGTTATTTTAAGGCACGAAGCATGTTATTTTAACTTGAAGGATGTTATTTTTCGGCCTTGTGATACCATTACTCTCTTTGGTGGTGTTTCAGACTGTTACTTCCCTTCATCACAACCATAAACGCCTCACTGTGTGGTTTTTCTGTCGTATCGTCAGGACAGCAATTAAAGGTCTACACACATTCCACACGGCAACATTCCCATTTTTTTGGGTTCTCACTTGAGAACATTGATTTATTTTTTTTTGACACAGGACAGCCGAGCAGGCTTTAAATGTGCTTGATATGAATTTTTGTCACTGCGCCGCTGTTTAGTCACAATGTCGTACTATCACTATGTATGTAACCATGACTGTATTTCACCAACTGTGCCTTAAATATAAAGAATGGTTAAAACATTTAAAATATGTCTCTTTATTTCCAGCAGATTCATTAGAGGCTGCATGTCGTTTCTGTAGAGATAATGACGTGCCATTTATTTTTGACCATTTTGTCAGTCATATCAACATCCTATATTCGTCTTCCAGGTTTAATTATATCACAGCTGCGTAGCCACAAGACAAACATCATGATGCTGGCACAGGCCTGCTAACCAATTTCCTGCATGCTGAAGATAGATGATGATGATGTGACTACTGCTTTGAGTGTACGTCTCAATTCACTGGTGGGTAAAATTAGCTTAAATGCTTTAGAGCAGGGGTGCCCAAACTCAGTCCTGGAGGGCCGGTGTCCTGCAGAGTTTAGCTCCAACCCCAATTAAACACCTGAACCAGCTAATCAAGCTCTTATAGGCATACTAGAAACTTACCAGCAGGTGTGTTGAGGCAAGTTGGAGCTAAACTCTGCAGGACACCGGCCCTCCAGGACTGAGTTTGGGCGCCCCTGCTTTAGAGGATATCTAAAAAAAGATTCAGAATCGGAACAAATTGTTATTATTATAAGTTGTTATGCTGTAGCTAATTATTCTCACTGCTTATCTTACAAGTGTTGTGAAGCACAACTGGTGCTATGATGTTGCATGACTTTGAAACACTGATAAGTTCATTTGTTAATTCAGTTTTTCAATTAATGCTATATACTGTATGTATGTTGTATTGAGATGTAAAACTGATCGTCAAATTTACCTTGAAACTCTTACCTGTGTTCAGTGCTTCATTTGTAAATTGAGAGGTCCCGGAACAAAGTGGGTTGACGGATCCGGCATGAATAGAGGAGGGACCAGCTTACGTTATTAACAGCGTGCATCTTCTTATGGTAATAAAAAAAAATTAAAAGTCATTAAATTTTAAAACAGTCATTTCCAGGCCTCGAAAAGTTTTGGAAAAGTCATGGATTTTTTTCCTTAAATCTCTGTATAATAGACTTATGTTTAATCTGCTTTCGAGTTTATAATGAGGGAAATTCCTGCAAACATATTCAATAGAGCATGTAGGTTAGATGAGTAATTGAGTGTTGGTGCTGAATGTGAGTACACCACAATTGTATCTGATAACAAGCTGTAAGACCCCTAAAGAAGCGTGGGACACGCTGAAAGGACATTTTGAGAGAGACACTCTTGCAAACAAGTTGTTTCTGAAGAAAAAATGCTTCAGATGTGAAATGAAGGAAGGGGAGGGCATAACTGAACATTTGAAACAAAGGAAAGAACTAACTGATCCGCTATGAGCAATAGGTACTGTAATTGAAGAGGAGGATCAAATTGTAACACTGCTGGGTAGTTTGCCATCAAGCTATGCTACAATTGTCACTGCACTGGAAACTAAGTTGGACAATTTAACACTGCAGTTTGTTCA
>NW_015505276.1:1460300-1464249 GCF_001515645.1 Sinocyclocheilus grahami | reverse complement strand
TAGATGGACGGACGCTGAAGTGCAGGCACTTGTAGCAAATGTAGCACTGCCAGTTGTCGTTGGAGATTCTTAGTCCTCCTTTCCGTTCTTTCAGTCGCTCTACGTATACGTCGACATTCCATGTCCATTATTGTGAAACCCGCGAGACACAACAAAAACACAGCTCCGATTACAGCGTCCTCCATTCTCCTGTTGTTAACGTAGTTCTTTGTTTCTGCTGTTGAACGCCGCGCACAAATGACGTCGCTGTCGACCGGCTTGCGTCACTTCCTAGTACACACTGTCAGTGCGAATGCAACCCTTTAAATGGAACTGGGAAATAGTTCGCGCAAAATCGTCCCAGTACTTTAGTACCATACATTTAGTTTTGGAACTAAAGCGGTGCGAAAGGGCCTTATGGTAGTGGTATGTCTAGTGGAGCTGTGTCCGGTGGTGCGTCAGTGATGTCAACGCAAGTTCGCGGTGATATGCAGTCTAACTCTACGGCAGTGAAAGCTGGTAAATCCAGTTTATGGAGATGTTACAAGTTTGGGAAAGCGGGACATATCATACATGACTGTCCCAAGTAAAGAAAAACATGTTACATTTTGTCACAAAAACGTAACATGTGAAGATGCAGAAGACTCGTCTGAGAGTGCTTTTATGGCTAAAGAGGCAAACCAGGATAAAATGATGCAACAAAACGAGTGGTTGATCGACTCTGGAGCCTCAAAGCACATGACATGTCATGAAGAAATCCTCCAAAACTACCAGCAATTTCCAAGACCACAGTCTGTGAATCTCGGTGATGGCAGAGTGGTTGATGCCCTAGGTTTTGGTAACGTTAAACTGAGAATGACATTCAAAGTCAGTGATGTAAAAAATGTCACTATGTTTGATGTTCTGTATGTTCCCAAGTTATCAGGGAATCTCTTCTCAGTGGGAGCTGCTGTCAGAAGAGTAAATACGGTGCAGTTCAAGAAGTCTCGCTGTTACGTCCATAGTAAAGACTGAGATCTTCAAGGAATGGGAACACAAAGATCTGATGGGTTGTATCAGCTGGATGTTGAGGGAAGTTCGCCTGACTGTCACTTTGCGTCAAGTGCTTTAGTAACAGCCAGTTTGTGGCACCAGTGACTGGGACACACCACCAAATTGAAGGAACTTAACAATTTGGTGAATGGAGTGGACCTTCCTGCAGAGAGAGAAGTTTCCTTCTGTGAAGCCTGCGTGGAAGGGAAGTTGTCTAGGAAGCCTCATAAGCAAGTGGGAGAAATCCGTTCTAAACGCAAACTGCAGTTGGTCCATAGTGACGTCTGTGGTCCCATGCAGACTGAATCTTTAGGTGGGTCCAAGTATTTTGTGATTTTTATCGATGACTATTCTAGATGTTGCAAGGTATACTTTATGAAGCAAAAGAGTGAAGTTCTTTGCAAATTCAATGAGTTTGAAAAAACATTCTCTAATGAATGTGGACAAAAAGTGACAAGACTAAGAATGGACAATGGTGGGGAATACACATCCAAAGAATTTCAAGAATACTTGAAGGTACAAGGTATCCATCGTGAGACAACTGTACCACACACACCTCAGCAAAATGGTGTTGCAGAAAGAAAGAATGGGACATTAATTGAAGCAGGAAGAACCATGCTCTCTCATGCTAAATTGCCAAAGACATACTGGGCGGAGGCTGTAGCGACAGCAGTTTACATACAGAACAGGCTGCCCACATCTGTTCTGAAGCAAGAGACGCCCTACCAGAGATGGTGCGACAAACAGCCAAATCTAAGTCACTTGAAAGTGTTTGGTTTCGTAGCTTATGCACATGTTCCAGATGCAGAAAGAAGAAAACTGGACAAGAAGGCTGTGAAGCTCCGTTTCGTGGGATATGCCAATAATGCAAAGGGCTACCACTTGTTTGATGAAGAAAAAAGAAGGATACTAATTCATCGGGATGTGATCTTCAATGAGTCGGACTTTGACTTGAAACAAGAAATGGACATTTCTTGCTCGGAGAAGGAAGTTATCATGAAAACTGATGAGAAAACATCAGTTGATGCTACTGTTGATGAAACTGCCAAAGACGGTGGCAGAATCAGAAAACCACCCAAGAGGTATGGATATGATTTTGCTGACCTAGTGACTGTTGATCATTATGCTAGTGTTTGTCTTGTGGTAGAACCTGGCACACTGAAGGAGGCAATGATGAGTCCCAACGCAAAGGAATGGCAGGAGGCGGTTGACTTGGATTATGAGTCACTCCTGGAAAATGAGACGTGGGATTTAGTGGAACTACCAAAGGATCGTAAGGCCATAGGGTCAAGATGGGTGTTCAAAGTCAAGCATCAGAGTGATGGACGAGTGGAGAGATACAAGTGCAGACTCGTCGCTAAGGGATACTCACAGAAGTATGGTGCTGACTATGATTAAACTTTTTCACCTGTAGTAAGATTTAGCTCAATTCGTACGTTGCTGTCCTTCGCCGTCCAGAATAATCTACACGTGCATCAGATGGATGTAGTAACTGCATTTCTAAATGGACACCTGGATGAGGAAATCTACATGGAGCAACCAGAGGGATTTGTCAAATCAGGGGAGGAACATTTGGTATGCAAACTGAAAAAGTCAATATACGGGCTGAAGCAGTTCATAAAGAACATTGGTTTCAAACAGAGTACATCGGACCCATGTGTGTTTGTGAGATTTCAACAGGAGCTGGAGATATTGGCTGTATATGTTGATGATATGATCCTGATCACGGAGTCGATGGAAAGCATGGAAGAGCTGAAACTTGCTCTAAAGAAACGTTACAAGATGAAGGACATGGGAGAGCTTTACTGTATCTTGGGTATCTCTGTCATCCAAGACAAGGAGAGAAATTGTGTTTCTTCATCAGAAGCATTACATCGAAGCCATTCTTCAAAAATATGGCATGCATGATGCCAATCCTTTTGCAACTCCAACTGATGCAAATGTGAAGCTAAAAAAGAATGATGTGTAAGCAAGCCTGTGAACTCAAGTACTTACCAGTCCATGGTAGGTAGCCTACTGTATGCTGCAATGGCCACACGACCTGACATGGCACTAGCAGTGAGTGTTGTATCAAAGTTCAACGCTAATCCAAGTGCTGTGCATCTGACAGCGGTGAAGAGGATTCTACGGTACTTGAAGGGTACCCTGAATCTAGCTCTCAAATATGAGCAGTCAGATTCTGGAACTTTGATCGGATACTCAGATGCTGGCTGGGCTGGTGACCAGGACGATCGTCGCTCGACAACTGGCAATATGTTCTTACTGGGTGGAGGAGCCGTGAGCTGGCTCAGCAAGAAACAGTCAACTGTTGCTCTTTCGACAGCTGAGGCAGAGTATGTTGCACTTAGTCAAGCAGCTCAGGAATGTGCCTGGCTTAGAAGACTACTGAGTGATCTTGGAATGCATGTTACACCTGTGGTGATTCTGGAGGACAACCAAGGAGCTATTGCAATCGCAAAGAATCCAGTTGACCATTCACGGACTAATCACATAGACATTTGCTATCATTACATTCGTGAGTGTGTGCAGAATGGTCAAATCCAACTGCAATACTGCCCTACAGATGACATGAAGGCAGATATCTTGACCAAGCCATTAGTAAGACAGAAGTTTGAGTATCTTAGGAGTGAGATTGGACTTTGTTTCATTTAATTCAATTTAGCGTAACAGTAAATAGACTAGCCTGTGTTTAGTGTTGTGTGTTACGATACAAAATCTGTTAACATGGTAAAAAGACAAAGAAAAAGACTGTACGAGTTTGTATTAGTATGATTTATTGTATTTTGACACGGTTAAAAAAAATTTATTTGTTAAAGTAAAATAGTTTACCATTACATTGCTTAATGCTATTGGAAAAATAAGTGGGAGTGTTGTAATACAGCAATTTGCCAATAGGTGTCACTGTTGTACTGACGACATTGGGTGTCTCTGCTGTTCT
>NW_015505276.1:1445926-1453696 GCF_001515645.1 Sinocyclocheilus grahami | reverse complement strand
AATGATGAGTCCCAACGCAAAGGAATGGCAGGAGGCAGTTGACTTGGAATATGAGTCGCTCCTGGAAAATGAGACATGGGATTTAGTGGAACTACCAAAGGATCGTAAGGCCATAGGGTCATGATGGGTGTTCAAAGTCAAGCATCAGAGTGATGGACGAGTGGAGAGATACAAGTACAGACTCGTCACTAAGGGATACTCACAGAAGTATGGTGCTGACTATGATGAAACTTTTTCACCTGTAGTAAGATTTAGCTCAATTCGTGCGTTGCTGTCCTTCGCCGTCCAGAATAATTTACATGTGCATCAGATGGATGTAGTAACTGCATTTCTAAATGGACACCTGGACGAGGAAATCTACATGGCGCAACCAGAGGGATTTGTCAAATCAGGGGAGGAACATTTGGTATGCAAACTGAAAAAGTCAATATATGGGCTGAAGCAGTCCCCTCGCTGCTGGAGCAAAACTTTCACAGAGTTCATGAAGAACATTGGTTTCAAACAGAGTACATCGGACCCATGTGTGTTTGTGAGATTTCAACAGGAGCTGGAGATATTGGCTGTATATGTTGATGATATGATCCTGATCACGGAGTCGATGGAAAGCATGGAAGAGCTGAAACTTGCTCTAAAGAAACGTTACAAGATGAAGGACATGGGAGAGCTTTCCTATATCTTGGGTATCTCTGTCATCCAAGACAAGGAGAGAAATTGTGTTTCTTCATCAGAAGCATTACATCGAAGCCATTCTTCAAAAATATGGCATGCATGATGCCAATCCTTTTGCAACTCCAACTGATGCAAATGTGAAGCTAAAAAAGAATGACGGTGTAAGCAAGCCTGTGAACTCAAATACTTACCAGTCCATGGTAGGTAGCCTACTGTATGCTGCAATGGCCACACGACCTGACATGGCACTAGCAGTGAGTGTTGTATCAAAGTTCAACGCTAATCCAAGTGCTGTGCATCTGACAGCGGTGAAGAGGATTCTACGGTACTTGAAGGGTACCCTGAATCTAGCTCTCAAATATGAGCAGTCAGATTCTGGAACTTTGATCGGATACTCAGATGCTGGCTGGGCTGGTGACCAGGACGATCGTCGCTCGACAACTGGCAATATGTTCTTACTGGGTGGAGGAGCCGTGAGCTGGCTCAGCAAGAAACAGTCAACTGTTGCTCTTTCGACAGCTGAGGCAGAGTATGTTGCACTTAGTCAAGCAGCTCAGGAATGTGCCTGGCTTAGAAGACTACTGAGTGATCTTGGAATGCATGTTACACCTGTGGTGATTCTGGAGGACAACCAAGGAGCTATTGCAATCGCAAAGAATCCAGTTGACCATTCACGGACTAATCACATAGACATTTGCTATCATTACATTCGTGAGTGTGTGCAGAATGGTCAAATCCAACTGCAATACTGCCCTACAGATGACATGAAGGCAGATATCTTGACCAAGCCATTAGTAAGACAGAAGTTTGAGTATCTTAGGAGTGAGATTGGACTTTGTTTCATTTAATTCAATTTAGCGTAACAGTAAATAGACTAGCCTGTGTTTAGTGTTGTGTGTTACGATACAAAATCTGTTAACATGGTAAAAAGACAAAGAAAAAGACTGTACGAGTTTGTATTAGTATGATTTATTGTATTTTGACACGGTTAAAAAAAATTTATTTGTTAAAGTAAAATAGTTTACCATTACATTGCTTAATGCTATTGGAAAAATAAGTGGGAGTGTTGTAATATAGTAATTTGCCAATAGGTGTCACTGTTGTACTGACGACATTGGGTGTCTCTGCTGTTCTTTTTTTCTTCCTACTTCCTTTCATTTCAGTCGTGATAATAAAAAAACCACGTGAAACTTCAACATTCCTATGCGCTCACGGTCACATCCACAGCGCGCATATCGCGCCGCCTCGCGAGTACCAAATTGAGTTCTTTTTCTCAGCTTGTTGCACTTATGCGGCCAAATACACACAAAAAATTACGTCAAAATGGCCGTCCTGGCAATTATCCTCGTAAGCACAGTCGGTTTTGTCTTAACTAAATGTAAACATCTGAGAAAGAAAAGCATGTGTATCAGTATTTTATCTGTGCATTCGGGTTTGTGAGAGCAGAGACGTCACGTCTCTTTGCGGGCTCAAGTTTGTCGTTTCAAATGTAGATGTTAGACAAGCCTGCTCATAATAGAAGTTTTTTTCATTAAATATATGCACGTTATAGGTCAACACAAACGTCTTTCATTGGCGCGTGAGGAGGGAGCGGCCAAATACACACAAAAAATTACGTCAAAATGGCCGTCCTGGCAATTATCCTCGTAAGCACAGTCGGTTTTGTCTTAACTAAATGTAAACATCTGAGAAAGAAAAGCATGTGTATCAGTATTTTATCTGTGCATTCGGGTTTGTGAGAGCAGAGACGTCACGTCTCTTTGCGGGCTCAAGTTTGTCGTTTCAAATGTAGATGTTAGACAAGCCTGCTCATAATAGAAGTTTTTTTCATTAAATATATGCACGTTATAGGTCAACACAAACGTCTTTCATTGGCGCGTGAGGAGGGAATCTGTCAAATGAGGTGCCGGATCAGATTTCGGACAAATTCGGAGGTGCCGGATCAGGATCCGGCTTGTTCCGGCACAAATTAAAGGTCCCATATTGTCAAAACTGACATTTCCTGGCTTTTTTCACGATTACTGAGGTCTAGGGGCTCAGTCCACAGTAAAATTCACACAGCCTGCTTAAAGTTCTAGCTATTTTTCACGAACCATTGTGACTTCCGTAAAAAGTTGACGTCAAAACTACACAATCACCGCCTTCAGTCACCAGCCCAAACCCCCCACCCCCCGACCCGAGCACCGCCCAGTCCCACTCTCCTTTTGCCAAACCCCCAGACAACATCGTGTCCATGCTTTTGCTGAGCAACGTCACGGAAACATGTCGAAAAGGTTAACTTTAACCACGAAACCAGATCGGCCGACCTGTAACGTTACACTCTCAAAGGATGGATGATCTGACAAGATTGTTACTATGAGGTGGATCACATCTAACGTGTATAGTAAAGACAAACTCACCATGTCTATCTAGTCATGATGAAGATATATATACATTTCAATTTCAGCAGGCAACTATTTTTACAGCTACATTATTGTTCCAGCCACAATTAATCACAACAATGTGTATACAATTACAAATGATTATATATAAATCGTCAGTTTGTTGTTTTACACACATGCACGCTGACATTATTTCCTACACAACGTAATCGTGAGATGCAAGAAACATAGACATATGGCAAGAAATCTGTAGACACGCCCTTAACAACAAAAGACAATACTTTATTGAACCTTTTCTGATATGAAGTGTGAGCTGCAAACGCGAGCATTTTTGATGGTCGTTTCTGTCCAGTCTGCTCGTTTTATCACGTTTAACCACCGCTGTCGTCGGTTTCTTGTCTGGTAGTGGCAGCAGATATGTGATCAAATTTCTAATTTGAGGCTGTATTACATCTATTCTGGCACCCAACATCACAACAAGATATTTTAAGCTCCTTATGTAGCCGAATATGCGCTGGTTAGAATCGGGCCGCCTCCAGTTTCCCCTTTGTATTGCTGCCTCCAGCTAGTTGACCTGTGGTTGGCCTGGCTGTGCGTCACTCAGAACACAACAGTCCAATCAAAAAAATATTTTTTAAAAGATCGTCACCAAAGTTGCATTTATTTGGTTAAAAATACAGTAAAAACAGTATTATTGTGAAATATTGCACTTTAAAATTTTCTATTTGATTGTTTAAAATGTAATTTATTCCTGTGATGTTAAAGCTGAATTTTTCTGATTTAAACCATTTCTTATTATTATCGACATCTGTCGAAATCAGTTGTGCTGTTTAAATGTTTATGGTAACTCATTCTTTGAGCATTTATGTGAAATAGAAAACTTTTGTAACATTGTAAATGTCTTTCCTGTCACTTCTTATCATTTTAATGCATCTTTGCTGAATAAAAGTATTAATCTTATTGACCCCAAACTTTTGAACAGTAGTGCACGAGTAATTGAGTATGTGTTTCAGAGTTCAGTAATCCGTATTTGTTTTGGACTCCAGCACAGGACCCGTTCTGAAGCTGTGGGCTTTTTCCACACAATCCCATGGGGTTGTGATCTCAGAGAGTATCATTACCTGGATGCTGGAAGGCCGATTAGTGGAGCAAGGTGTGTGTTTGTGGGCACTGTATCCTTTTTACTATGAAAATAGTTTTGCATTTCTGATGCCTCGTGACAGGCCGGTTCTTGGAGTTTTAGGGCTGCTTTATCTCCTGATCTGAATGCATAATCTCAGGTCTGTGTTTTTTTTTTTGTCAGCCATGGTTTCTGGTTGGCACGTGTGGTGATGGTCTTAGTGACTGTCATCTCATCGATGGACTTTTTGATATAGGCAGTCACTGCGTTAGTGTATTCTTGGAGTTCTGTGTTATCGTTTTATGTGGCTGCCACTTTTTTTACAGTCTGTGTCCCTAAAGCAGTCCTGAGGTGTTGAGTAAGCATCTTCTGGCCACACTGTCATCCGCTTTGGCAAGTTTTAGAAGTGGTTTTAATGTGGGGGTTTTTCACATCGGACTGTGTTGTTTCACTTTGGTTTAATGTGTCGTTTCTCCTTGTTGCAAGGTTCACGTGTTGGTAGAACTTCGGCAAGACTGACTTTAAGTTTACCATCAAATATAATGAAAAGATTTGTCAGGGTTGTTGGTTTGTTGTTCGCAGTTCACGAAGAGCATCCTTAGTGTTGGCACATTCACTTGAAATATTTCTTGAAAATGTCAAAATACAAAACCATATGAAACTATCTTCCTAAACTAATGTCCGCAGGTCTATATGTGAGGAGAACAGAGATGATTTTGTTCAAAATCAATGAGTCGGCCATCACCGAGTCAGCACTTTACTGCTCTTCCTGTGTCTCAACCACCATCAGCCAGCAGGGGGCAATGCTGTGAGGATACCATAGACTTGTGTGAATGCTAAAGCAAGATTTCAGGCTGATTTATTGCTAATTCAAGGGTTTTTACTGCATAAAAGTTCCTATCTGGTATTCATTTGATGCAAATGCAGAATAAAATGGTGGTTAGAGGTTAGATAAAAGAAAGTTGCAGCATAAATAAAGTAGTTCCAAATTCAAGAGCCTTTGATAGGCCACAAACAAAGAATCACAAATAAAATAGCATTGCAACAAACACTACCACAGATTACCAGAAATATCTCAGTCCTTAGCAGAAGTTGGGGGTGTTAGGTGTGTCTGAGAGTGATAGTGAGACAAACTTCCTCCTCATACGATGGTGAAAGAACATTGGCCAGCCTTCGCTTTAGAGGAAGAGAAGTGGTGCTGCGAGAGAAGAGAGAGCAGAGTTATCAAAACCCACACAGTCTTCATGTCCTGTGTCAGTGTTCGGTGAAAGGTGATGATTCTGACCGAATCATCTTCAGCTGGGGTGGATGGACTAACTGCTGGATGACAACACGAACACAGTCTGTTGTGAGCTGCTGGTTCATCAGGAGAGGACTAGATGGAGGAGGCAGCAGAGACTGCACAGTTGAGGCAACCAAAGGTTCAGGGTGAGTTACATCAGACTTTGAGGAGAGTGTGTTTAATGTTGTAGCCAATCCAGCCACAGCTTTGCGCTGCATATGTGTATGTCTGGATTTTGTTCTCTTTCTTTGCATGTGCGTGTTTGTGTTGCATGCAATGATTAATGCATGATCAGAGCACTTCCTGTCTTGTCCATTTTGCCTTTGTACAACATGGCAAGGAAGGTTACATGTGTGGGACGTTTTGACAAATGTGCAAAATTACCACATGTTGGGGTGACTTATGACTACTTTCCACATGTAATAAAAAAAAAAATTAAAAAGTAAATTTTGCACAGAAATATTTTTTTAATATTTTTTTTTTTTTGGAACTGTGTATTGGAATTTTTTTTTATTAATTTTGTTTGTTTTATAATTTAGTATTATTTTTTAAAATTAAAAATTCTCATAAAACATATAACTGGATTAAGTCCAGGATGTGGAAATAAACCTCAATAAACTCTCAGTGGGAGGAAGTCACATGCACTGGTTTCAAATAATTTGTGATAGATGCAGCGCTTCTCGTTTGAACTGCTTTAAGTGTCACATGTCATTTAACATTAACTGTTTGAAACAATTATCAGAATGAACATTTAAACATCCTGTGTAACAACTAACAGCAGCACAACGTGTCAACTGACAGCATAACCGCAGTGCCATCCATGAAATGACTTGCACATCCGGTGGGTGATTTTTGTCAAACAAAATGGAGATGAAGAGAAAAATCTTATTCCATATATCTGAACTAATCTCTTCACCAAAAACAAGTCCTTATTGTCCCTGTAGCAAAGCATGTTACCAAACCTAGACAGGATGCGGTTGATCTAAATGGAGCATGTCAGAGAAAGAGAGAGAGAGAGAGATTGACTGTGACACTTTCTTTATTAGTGCAGCATTAGTGTGGCACTTTGCATGTTCAGTGCCACATTTACAGCATTGCAACAATTCAAGCATTCAGAGAGTTCATGTTAAGTAAAAACTCATAAAAGCAGGTGTGAACTTTAGATAAGTAACTTACTAGCTTTAGAATATGCAATAAAATGATTTGTGCAAAAAGCTATTAATATTATTGTGCAGATTAGTCTTGCTGCTTTATCTTTACTGGATTTGTCAAATGTTTGTGTGAACTTTAGCTGTGCGACTTCCTGTCCTTATGTCAATTGCACATTTCGTCAAGTCATTAATTGTTTTTACTCTACTTTTAAGTTCCAGTTCCTTCAAGTGTTCACACAAAAGTTCATGTACTTTAACCTCAATCAACAAATATTTTCTCAAAGAAGTGTTATCATACTTGTTTTACATTACACTGTCCATGTTACACATATTACATTAAATTGACATTTTTTTCATAATATCGAAACTACAACAAAGAAACTGATATTGATTCTCCTGGCAGCTACAAGAAAACGGTTAAAGACCACTTTCGGTTGAGGAATGGGTAGATATTACACAATATACAGTGGTGTGAAAAAGTGTTGGCCCCCTTCCTGATTTCTTATTTTTTTGCATGTTTGTCACACTTTAATGTTTCAGCTCATCAAACAAATTTAAATATTAGTAAAAGATAACACAAGTGAACACAACATGCCGTTTTTAAATGAAGGTTTTTATTATTAAGGGAAAACAAAATCCAAAACTACATGGCCCTGTGTGAAAAAGTGTTTGCCATCTAAACCTAATAACTGGTTGGGCCACCCTTAGCAGCAACAACTGCAATTAAGCATTTGCGATAACTTGCAATGAGTCTGTTACAGCGCTGTGGAGGAATTTTGGTCCACTCATCTATGCAGAATTGTTGTAATTCAGCCACATTCGAGGGTTTTCGAGCATGAACCGCCTTTTTAAGGTCATGCCACAGCATCTCAATAGGATTCAGGTCAGGACTTTGACTAGGCCACTCCAAAGTCTTCATTTTGTTTTTCTTCAGCCATTCAGAGGTGGACTTGCTGGTGTGTTTTGGATCATTGTCCTGCTGCAGAAACCAAGTTCGCTTCAGCTTGAGGTCACGAACAGATGGCCGGACATTCTCCTTCAGGATTTTTTGGTAAACAGCAAAATTCATAGTTCCATTTATCACAGCAAGTCTTCCAGGTCCTGAAGCAGCAAAACAGCCCCAGACCATCACACTACCACCACCATATTGTACTGTTGGTATGATGT
>NW_015505276.1:1444630-1445268 GCF_001515645.1 Sinocyclocheilus grahami | reverse complement strand
TTAAAGTGTGACAAACATGCAAAAAAATAAGAAATCGGGAAGGGGGCCAACACTTTTTCACACCACTGTATATTTGATTGAAGGACTTTCTCTTTAAACGCCAAGATAAAAGTATATTGACCGTAATAAATTGACTAATAGTAAACTGACTGAATAGATTACATCTATACAATCAGACTTTTATTAAACAGCAAATGGTCTTTAAGTTTCAGTAGTTCCTTTAGGAATTAAGTTATTATTTGCACGCCATGTTGTGTATAGTTTAAATGGGGAAAGAAAGAAAAAACATTTAGAAAACTAAAGATTTTTGTTTTAATGGCATACAATTTCAGTTTGTAACAGTATTAATATTAATGTTTTTGTTTTACTGTTGGTTATTGTATGTGTTTTCCTTGTATCATGGGGGGAAAAAAGTTAAAGTCAATAATCCAAAAAAATGTATTAAATAAATGTAATTATATTGTTATTATACGCACCACTGGCGGAGGTGTGCCGGGCAGAAATAACCAGCAGGTGGGCTCACCTCTACTTGCATCTATCATATGAACATAGGTTTTTGGTAACACTTTATTTTAAGGTGTCCTTGTTATGCATGTTACACGTACTTACTATTATAATAACAATAAATTATGCATAAT
>NW_015505276.1:1392799-1443381 GCF_001515645.1 Sinocyclocheilus grahami | reverse complement strand
TTTTTTTTACTATAAAGAACCTTTTGTGTAATGTAACGATTCCATGGATGATAAAGGCTCTTCATGGAACCGTAGATGACGATAAAGAACCTTTATTTTAAGAGCATAAAAATAGTTTGAATAAATGAAAGATTGGCTCTGTGAGAAGTACGCTTCATTTTTAATATGTTTGTGTCGGTTGATTTGATTTCTCAGGACTGTGGATGAGCTGCTACTAGAAGCAGACGCACTGTCTTTAACAGACACTTCAGCAGACACCACACTGAACACTGATCTGGATGATATTACAGTGAGACATGATTGATGAATTATTGTTCCCACTCTTTTTCTCATATACTCGTCGTACTCCTATTTCATGATACTTTTGAGTTCAACAATCTCTCTCAAGCAATGTGAGTATTAAAAGCTGTGTGTGTTTTTCAGGGTGACGATGTGGAGTCGTTGAAGAGCTGCCGTGAGGAGGAGGAAAAATACGGAGCTGTAACCGGTAATTCTTTTTAAGATCGTTGTGTATGGGCGTTTGCTTGCTGGACATTTGGAGGAAGACTAACAGGGTGAAGGATTAATGAGATTTGCAATGAAAAGTTTTGTTTGTACTCTCAAAAATATTAGAATGACGATCATACATCCGGCCCGGGTTCATGGTGGTTGATTGATTCAAAATGGTCTTGTCCATCATTTGGACATAGACAGCAATGACTGATATCTGAGAGGAGCAAAGCAAAGAGAGCGACTGATCAGGCCCGGAGGCATCACATCACACCACTAAATCTCTCTTCTTCAACCTGCACTGTTTACGTGTAATTAGCCTCATGGACTAATTGCCCCTCTCTAACAAGATTAGCACCGGACGGGGGTTAGAGTGCAGATTAAAGTAGCAGACAGCTGCTCTCTGTTTTTCCCGCTGATCCATCTCTCCGAAAACTGTAGAAAGATAGGATAGCATGTTAGCTTTAGAACTGCAATCTTTATATAAAATTAGAGTGGTACATATGAACTATAAATTATGAAGAAGAGAGTTGTAACCAAAGATAAAATGAGATTATTTTGATTAGGTGAATATTGAATAGCTATATATTGACGTCATCTCCCTTGGCTGCTACCTTGGCTAGACCTGCTTGTCCTGTGAGCATATAGCTGTTTGCTAGCTGAGATTAGGGATTACGTTAACACTCAAAGTTTAAATAAAGCATCCGCACAATGACCTTCGAGATGATACCTTGGCTGGTACTCACAAAGCATCTCACCTTCATTACTCACACCTGAGACAGACTGCAGTATCAACCGTATATTCTTAGCCTAGTTCAAACCCCCACTGTGAGACCTGATCAGCCTAAAGGACTGGCTAAGCAGAGACTTTTCATGACTTCTCTGGATAAAACTGAGAGTTTATTGTTTTGTATCCAATTAAACATCATATTAAATCATATATATTCATTTTAAATTGTTAATTAACAAATTGCTGGATTGACCACCATGTGGTTTAAGCTCACAATGAAGTTGACATAATTCACCCCAGTATCAAAAGAAAGAATAAGAAGTAGAAGAAATTATATTTTTCTTTATAAATTAAATAATGTATGTATCATAATTATTTTGCCTTTTCCTGCATCACGGTAATGAGAATGAGATTTCTCAAGTTACAGTAATGAGAAGGCGTTTTTTTTTTTTACATTAAGGCAGTGACAATGAGATTTATTTCACATCACAATGAGAATGAGATTTTTCATGTTGCAATAACGTTTTTTTTTTTTAAATTAGGGTTATAAGTATTGGATTAATTACATGTCAGTAATGAGAATGAGATTTTTTGCGTCACAGTAATAAGAATTAGATTTTTCACATAGTGTAAAAGAGGATGGGCAGATTAAAGTAGCAGACAGCTGCTCTCTGTTTTTCCCGCTGATCCATCTCTCCGAAAACTGTAGAAAGATAGGATAGCATGTTAGCTTTAGAACTGCAATCTTTATATAAAATTAGAGTGGTACATATGAACTATAAATTATGAAGAAGAGAGTTGTAACCAAAGATAAAATGAGATTATTTTGATTAGGTGAATATTGAATAGCTATATATTGACGTCATCTCCCTTGGCTGCTACCTTGGCTAGACCTGCTTGTCCTGTGAGCATATAGCTGTTTGCTAGCTGAGATTAGGGATTACGTTAACACTCAAAGTTTAAATAAAGCATCCGCACAATGACCTTCGAGATGATACCTTGGCTGGTACTCACAAAGCATCTCACCTTCATTACTCACACCTGAGACAGACTGCAGTATCAACCGTATATTCTTAGCCTAGTTCAAACCCCCACTGTGAGACCTGATCAGCCTAAAGGACTGGCTAAGCAGAGACTTTTCATGACTTCTCTGGATAAAACTGAGAGTTTATTGTTTTGTATCCAATTAAACATCATATTAAATCATATATATTCATTTTAAATTGTTAATTAACAAATTGCTGGATTGACCACCATGTGGTTTAAGCTCACAATGAAGTTGACATAATTCACCCCAGTATCAAAAGAAAGAATAAGAAGTAGAAGAAATTATATTTTTCTTTATAAATTAAATAATGTATGTATCATAATTATTTTGCCTTTTCCTGCATCACGGTAATGAGAATGAGATTTCTCAAGTTACAGTAATGAGAAGGCGTTTTTTTTTTTTACATTAAGGCAGTGACAATGAGATTTATTTCACATCACAATGAGAATGAGATTTTTCATGTTGCAATAACGTTTTTTTTTTTTAAATTAGGGTTATAAGTATTGGATTAATTACATGTCAGTAATGAGAATGAGATTTTTTGCGTCACAGTAATAAGAATTAGATTTTTCACATAGTGTAAAAGAGGATGGTTTTTTTTTTACATCAGTGTAAAAAGAAAAGATTGCATATCACAGTAATGAAAATTAGATTTTTTTCCCACATCACTGTAATGAGAAAGAGATTTTTCATGTCATGGTGATGAAAATGAGATTTTTCGTATCACAGTAATGAGAGATTTTTTCACATCATGGTAATGAAAATGAGATTTTTCGTATCACAGTAATAAGAGAGAGATTTTTCATGTTGCATAACCAGAAATAGGATTTTTGCATTCGAGTAAAAATAATTAGATCACGGTAATGCAAATGAAATTTTTTCACATCACACTGAGAATGAGACTTTTGCACATCACGGTAATGAGAATGAGATTTTTTTTTTTAACATTAAGGTAATGACAATGAGCAATTTTTTTTACATCACAGTAATAAAGATTTTTTTCAAGTTATGGTATTGAGTAATAAAAAATTTTTACAACTCTTTAAAAAAAATAGGCTTAATTGTATATGCAATATATAACTATTAGAGAAGCACAAAGAGAGAAAGAGTGTTTAGGAGAGCATAAAGTAATGATACCGATATCCTTATATCAGAAAGTCAACCCCACCCTAATCTAAAGACCATCACTCTACAGTCTGCTACTGTCCTGGATTAGTTCCCCTCCCCTCTGTGCCAAACATGTACACATGCATACAAATGCATTAACATGAGACAGGAAGTATGGCAGGATAGAAGTTGGATGGAGACACGCCAACACAAATTGGAAGGATGATGGAGAAACTTCATGTTTTTAGTTCTGATGTTTTGATCAGATCTGATGTTTAGCATTTAATGGACAGGGAGGAGACAGCAGACAGAGGGAGGGTGAACTGTCTCGGTCTCTGTGAGATCCTCACACACTCACTGCTGAGCCCTAAAGCCTCATGGACACTACTGAGCGAGCTCAGGAGTTCCCTAGACACAAATCTTGCGTGGATATTGAATTACCAATCCGGAATATTGTGGCGGAGAGTCGCAGGGATTCGACTTTTTCCTTGGATTATCACAGATGTTATGATTCAGTGCTTGTTTACAGCATCTATAACAGACATTTGGAGAATGATGGCTTACTGCATTGTTTTTAACAATTAAGTTGCTTTTTTTTTGGCAGCAGTCTTTGCTGTGATGCCAGTTTTGGGCATGTACCGCAACTCAGCGCTTTCCAAAGCTTTGCATTTACTTCCTGTGAAGATAAAGGAGATTTATCCTGTATAGTAACAGCCGACAGGATAATTAAAGCTGGTTGAGGACAAGCTTCTTCCAGTCCCGAGCTGGGTTTAGCTTACAGAGTAAGGCATGCACACGGTCCATTGATGCTGATGTATTCCCCCTCAGCCCAGGATGCCGACCTGACCCTGTGTCGCTGCGAGGGTGGCGTGGAGCTCGCCCTGCAGTACGCCAAAATGTGGTGCCGTTATGCCAAAGACCTGCTGACCTGGATGGACAAAAGAATCAGCCTGGGTGAGTGTTTTAAATTTTGTCTTTGATTGCGTGAATTTCTGTCAGATAGTCGCAGGAACACATCCACTAACTGTCAGAAAAATATAGAAAACAAACTAAACTCATGTTTTCAATGTGCTGACACATTGTTTAGGCTAGATTTGTTTGCCAGTAATTACAGGTCATTTCTGTCTAAATGCTGAGAGACTTCTTCCTGGAAACAGAATAAGAGTCTAAATTTGGATCTCTGAGAGAATATGAAACAACACCTTTAATAGGATGAAGTAACCTTTAACACGTCATCCCTCACAGCACCATCTAGTGGAAGGTTACTGATAGGTTCCTAAAAGAGTCTAATGCCTTACACCCGACAAGCTACTAGCCCATTTTTAGGGCCACAGCAGGAGAATGAAGAGGTTTTATGTGTCAGCATACAGGCCAGTTATAACCTGTAGCTGAAATATTGTATTGCTATAACCTATAGTGTGATGTATAACACCACAATTTTAAGCTCAAAATATGAAACGGAGCCAAGGCTACGCGTCAATAATAATGAATGAACAGAACAGAACAGGGAAAGCATAAAGTACATTACCACTGTAAAATATGTGAGTCGGTGTGGTATTCCTGGAATCGGTGATGATGAATATCCTATTTTCCATTGAGCTGTAATGCTAATGGGTTATGGCCCGATACAGTTATGTCACCTAATATCCGCTCACAGTTGTATTGATGTTTTGAAACACTCTGTTCTGTGCACATCGATACAGATGCAAACTATTTCTATCGGTCAATCGTATTTTCCATTCGCCTCAGTCTTCTGGCATTATGATTCGGTGCATTATGAAAATCATGTTGTTTGTTTACAGAGCAAGAGTTTGCAAAGAGTATTATGAGAGCAGCAGATGCAGCCAAGTCATGTGTTGCTCAACAGGTAAAAATATGTGTGTCTACACAAAATGTGTAAAGAGTTTCTTTAACTAATTTAACTACTTTAACTAATAAACTAGTTTATTACTTTTTCTACAAACAATACTAAACAGTGTATTTACATGCATGCAGGAGAATTATTATTATTTTTCTTTAATAGAAAGGCATGAAAATTTGCACAACATTGCATAGCATCCATAGCATGTGATGGAAATAATAGTGGTAGAAATAACATTTAACAACTGTTGAGGATAAAATTGCTGACTACTTTGTATTGCTAAGGCTGATTTTATAGTTAGCATTTTATGTATGCTAAATACACACTATTAAATTATATTTTGTTTGTGGAAAGGCACTCCAGGCACTTCTCAGTTTTGAGATTTTAGGCTATTTTGCTTTCATAAATTGACTTCTTTCAGACTAGTGCCTAAAGCATCCAAAATACACATTTCAGATTTTATTTGATTAAATGTTTGTATTTGTGTCTGCATATAACAATAACAATACAACCTCTTGCCTGATTTATATTTACATTTTAATTTATATTTTAATTTATTCCTAAAAACAGTGTGAATTAGTTTTTTCTTCTGGCTGTTGACAACATTTTCTGAGAAAGAAATATCCCAAATTCAACTCTGCGATAAAACAAAATGAAACCAGAATAAACCTGGCTTTATCCGATATTTAGATTTCTGAAGGTATATAGTGGAAACATATGTAAATTAGTGTGTATTTAATTAGATAATGCCTAATTTGCATATTTAAACATGACATTTCAGAAAACTTGCGATACAAGACAATTGACATTTACGTTGATTTCTTCACGTCATATTTCATTTATTCTGACACTGTTGTCTCTTTTGGTAAAAATGATGAGAAAATTGTCATGGAAATGACACTACAACTACAATAGCAGTCATCATTGAAAATATATACAACACAATTTTAATATTAATAAACATTCAAAAGATTTATAATTGTATTTCATTCTTTGTTTAGATCACCATAGTTTTAAACATGCAATAATTCATGTTTTTATTATGGATTTTTAAACTATAAGTCTTTCACAGAAAAAAACTAATATATACATAAAAGTAAAAGCATAAATAAATGATAAAGGATTGATGATAAATAAATGATGATAGAAAGAAAGAAATCAAAGTTAAAAGACTTTAATGTGACTTTCATGTAACAAAAAGAGAATGCAATTTAATAAACCCTTGTACCCCTGAACAAACACCGTAATGTAACTGTTATGTTGTCCTGTTGCGTAAAGAACACACTGTTTGCTGTCAGTCTTAATGCATGTGTTTGGACGCACTCCACAGGACATGATGCCTCTGCAGAACATCTACACACAGGCGCTGGATCATGATATCAAAAGCAGCACATCCGCCAAACAAACTGCTGAACTCATTCAACAGCGCTGCTACCAGGTGCTCCATCCATCCAAACAATCTTTATATCAAATGCAAGAAATCTGAAACCTAATATCTAACTTGTGCGATTCTTCTATCTATCCCACAGGCTCTCTCGGCCAAGAGGAACGAAATCGACAAGTGGCGACGGGAATTCAAAGAGCAGTGGTCTAAAGAGCAGAAGAGGATGGTCAGTTCATAGTGCTGTGGTTGGTAATGTATGTGTATTTGATGTGGTCAGCTATTCCAGTAATGTGACTGATAATGTTATGTGCATTAGAATGATGCGGTGTCTGCGCTGAAGAGAGCAAGACAGCAATACCTGCAGCGCTGTGAGGAGCTGGTGAAGGCCAAAGCCATGACGGCCAAAGCTGAAGAGGATACAGGAGGTTACAAAACCCTGGACAAGAGGAGGAAGTCCAGAGATGACGCCAAAACAAAGGTCATCTTGAGTAGACGGCACGCTCTATCATTTCACATCAACACAAAACTACAAAAACAATAGGCTTTCTCAATAACTGCTGTCTCAGTTTATATATTTCAATTTCAAGCAAACATACTGTGCGCAAAATATTTATGTGAGATTATAAAATGCTTTCCCTTAAAGGGGTCATATGATGCGATTTCAATTTTTCCTTTCTCTTTGGAGTGTTACAAGCTCTTGGTGCATAAAGAAGATCTGTAAAGTTGCAAAGACTAAAGTCTCAAATCCAAAGAGATATTCTTAATAAAAGTTAAGAGTCAACCACGCCTACCTAAAACGGCTGGTTCTCTGCAAACACATACCAGCTTCATCACTGTGTCTGTCACGCGACTCTGTTCCCCTTTCAGGCTGTCTTTACATTTATTTTGAAAGATGAAGCTCGCGATTATGGTAAGGGGCGTTACATTTCCGACGCGTGCTTGTGGTGTACGGCCAATCACAATGCACTGGGTCAGCTGGCCAATCAGAGCAGACTGCACTTGTCGGAAGGAGGGACTTTGTATAAAACGAAGCGTTTGAGAGAGGCGGGGCATAGAGGATCTACAATAATGTACAGTATTTGAAAAATAATGTGTTTTTTGAACATTAAAGCATGTCAACATATTCTGTTACACCAAATACACAAAATAATGATCTTTAAAAAAGCATCATATGACCCCTTTAATTAATTAAATATGATAGTTTTAAAAAAAAGAAAAGAAAAGATTATTATCGTCAATGTATATGAAACATTTCATTAAGACTATTTAGGAGTATTTCTTCAACATGTAAATATTAATTATGTTAATTATGATCTCTTCACTATGATATTTTATCACTATGCTTTGTCACTGGGCAGGTTACAGAGACTGAGATGCTGTACAGGCAGTGTGTGTGTGAAGCGAACAACCATCAGAAAGAGCTGGAGAAGGTGAAGCGCAAAATCATTGTTCACATTCGCAAGCTCATCTGTCAAGGAGACACTGTGCTAAAAGAGGTTGGTTCACCTTTCGAGACACCTTAAAATGAAAAGTAATCATCTACTATAGATAGGGAGTGGGCTCTTTTGGTTTGCACTGTTAAGTAACCCCTCAGAATACATACACTAGCAGCAACCATAGAAACAGCTGTCTTTGTCTTATTCTTCTGTCAGGCAACGGTGAACATGTTTTATTACCAGCGGCAGCAGACTGAGCCGGTTCCTCTGGGCTACCAGAACTTAGAGCTGACCTGCAGGCCCTGTGATCCAGGTGAACCCTACCTGCACTACATCCTGGGAAAGCACCTGTCTGAACAACCTCTCCAGAACTTCACATTTCAGGAATTCATTCCCCAAAACAAGAGGTAAGGACTGGAGGACACTGGAGTCTAACTTGTAAGTTGCAGGAAGTCAGTAAGATTTTTATTTGTTTAAAGAAATTAATGTTTTCATTAAGAAAGGAAGCATTCAATTAATCCAAAGTGACAGTAAAGACAACATTCCATTTGATTCCAACAATAAATGTAGTTCGTTTGAACTTCATCACCAAACACCAATGACTTTTTCGACACATCCAAGACCGTTACAATTTTTACATACATGAATTGTTTCCATCGTTGTTGCCACAGTTTTGGAAGTGCCTTTTTCTGTTCTAAAGAAGAGGGTGTCCCAATACTTTTGTCCATATAGTGTATGTACAAGTCACTGGTGTTTGATGAAGAGTTTTTGGCTCAAGGTCTGCATTTAAAGTCACACCAGAGGTGTTCAGCTGCTTTCTGCAGACCAGTCAAGTTCTTCCACACTGACTCAATCAATCATTACTTTTCGAACCTTGCCTTATACACAGAGGCATTGTTGTGTTAGAATAGAAAAGGGTCCCGTCCAAACTGTTGCTATTAAAATTAGAAGCACACAATTCCCTAGAATATCATTATATGCTTAAACATTAAGATTTGCACTCATGAAAATTACTAAAGTAGTCAAACCTGTTCATTAGAAAGGGGTGTCCCAATACTTTTGGCAATATAGTGTATTATATAATATAATTGAAGACAAGCTTTCAAGAAACCAAGAAAAACTCCTGGTTAAAAACCAAGGTACTTCAATTATGCCATTGTAGATGTCCAAAAAGCCACAAAAAAACCGCTTTAACATGGAAACATACATTTGTTTAGTGTTTTTTTAGATTTGCTAGGTTTTTCATTGTAACAGACGTCAGCTTCACTTTCATAACTGCATGAATCTCAGTTGCTAAAGCCCAGTGAAGCTTATTGTGAACAGAACTGAATTGCCTGTAATCTCAGTCGACTGAAGCTTACTTCAAATGCAGCCACATCATTCGAGTTGTATTTTTGTATATTTCACAGATCCCCACCAGCAGGTCGACGTAAACAAAGCACTGCTCCAAGTTACCAACAAGATTCATATGTGCTACCAGAGGAACTAAAACACAGCAGCAGTTTAGTAGATGGACGTACGTCTCCTCTCACACATTTTCTTACATACAACTCATCCAGTTGAAGTGCACTTGAACATTTTCGTGTGATTTGTTGATGTACAGGACGTCCCGGTCACAGCGACAGAGACAGCACCGGAGGAAGTCTTGAATCACTGTCCAGTCCAGGTAGGGAAGATCTATTGTAACTTATGAAGTAACTGTCCCATCTGTAAATAGGTTAGTCATATGTCTCCTCTCTGAAGCTTATGGGAACCGTAAGCTGCCCAAGGCCTCCTCCACGGGAACCATGTCTTCAGATGATCTTGATGAGAAAGACGCTCTGCAAGAAGCAGGTGTGAAATGCTTTTCATCATTTACACTTTCTGCGATTGTATGGCTGACAGTGCAGTTGTTGACTCTTCTTCATGTGTGTGCAGAGAGCGAAGAGGGTTTGTCTGACAGCAACGGAATGACATGCAAACCACGAAATGCGTCACGTGCCGCACTGACCCACAGACTGAAAAAAATGAAGAGCAAGATGGTCAAGTGTAAGCAATGTGACAATTACATCCTGGTCAACGGGATCGAGTGCGAAGAGGTGAGTGTCAGAAAAATGTGTGTAGCTTTTTGGTTAAACATCTAAGCAGAGAATTGAAGACAGTACACTTTAATCATATTTCAAAAACAGTAGATGTAATTCTGAAATTATAAATAAATCATACTGCAGCCGGTCAAAAAAGCACTCTAAATTTCACCTAATTGCATTTAATACAAAAATATAATAAATTTTAATTGAATTGTAAAAAACATAGTTAAGTGTCTGAAACCATTAGATTCAGTTTAAAGTGCGCTAAAGTGCGACGTTCTTTCAAATGAAACTACAGTACAGTATAGATTTGAATATACAATATAGATAGATTGTAAGTCACTGTTATAAAATACAATATATTTGGAAAATGCTATGCCATAATTTATTTAAAATGCATATATTCATACTAAGTATACTTTAAATGCATTAACATATTTATTGACATATCACTTGAGACTTACTGATATAAAATTAAACTTTATTTATTGTATTTCTTTATTGCACAATACACAGTTCTTAATATTATGCCTGAAATGTGTTTTAATATCACTATTAATAAGGATTGTATGATCTCTGTATAATAAATGCAAGATATTTTAAAGTGTACCTGAAGTATACTTGCAGTAGTTCCACGTTAGCACAATCAAATATGCTTTATTATATCTTTAGTTGAACTTTAGCACTACTTTCCCACAATGTGCACAAAGTGCATTCATTACAAAATTAGTTGTTCCAATTTAGCAGACTTAAATTTACCAGTTCAGTATACCAAAAATACAAGTGCAGGGTATTTTTATTAAGCACATAAATATGGAAATGTATTTGTAGTGTACTTAGCACAAAATAAATGTATTTCAAAAGCAGAGAATTGAAGACAGTACACTTTAATCATATTTCAAAAACAGTAGATGTAATTCTGAAATTATAAATAAATCATACTGCAGCCGGTCAAAAAAGCACTCTAAATTTCACCTAATTGCATTTAATACAAAAATATAATAAATTTTAATTGAATTGTAAAAAACATAGTTAAGTGTCTGAAACCATTAGATTCAGTTTAAAGTGCGCTAAAGTGCGACGTTCTTTCAAATGAAACTACAGTACAGTATAGATTTGAATATACAATATAGATAGATTGTAAGTCACTGTTATAAAATACAATATATTTGGAAAATGCTATGCCATAATTTATTTAAAATGCATATATTCATACTAAGTATACTTTAAATGCATTAACATATTTATTGACATATCACTTGAGACTTACTGATATAAAATTAAACTTTATTTATTGTATTTCTTTATTGCACAATACACAGTTCTTAATATTATGCCTGAAATGTGTTTTAATATCACTATTAATAAGGATTGTATGATCTCTGTATAATAAATGCAAGATATTTTAAAGTGTACCTGAAGTATACTTGCAGTAGTTCCACGTTAGCACAATCAAATATGCTTTATTATATCTTTAGTTGAACTTTAGCACTACTTTCCCACAATGTGCACAAAGTGCATTCATTACAAAATTAGTTGTTCCAATTTAGCAGACTTAAATTTACCAGTTCAGTATACCAAAAATACAAGTGCAGGGTATTTTTATTAAGCACATAAATATGGAAATGTATTTGTAGTGTACTTAGCACAAAATAAATGTATTTCAAATACATTTTAGTATATTTATTTTTCACTAGGGTAAGTTGTGTTCATCAGTGTTTAGCACAAGCCATGGGTGAAATTCTATATATATATATATATATATATATATATATATATATATATATATATATATATATATACATACATATATATATATATATACAGCAATATTTCTTGTTTTGTTTTTAAATTGTACTAAACAGTGCTTTATGGGAGTGGGAGGTCGTTTGGGTGGATTATGGGTAGTGTAGTCAAAAATCTGAATAAATAAAATAAATTACATTTGAAACTGAAGATGAAATCTTGAAGTTTCTACAGAATCATACCATTAAATAATCTCAGAACTAATGGAACGTCTGTTGACAGGTTTTTAAATTGTCCTTAAAAACCTGTTTTCTATTTAGATTGAAAATGAATGTTATTGATGTTTAAATTAATGTTATTTTTACTTGGGGAACCCAAATACTGTGCTTTAATGTTTAGACATTTAACCTCAGTTTACTTCTGGTGATGTACTATAAGTACCTGGATATGTCTAAGCAGCTAAATGACCACAGTGCACTGTGCACTCCTTATCTCACTGTGCACTGGTCAGAATATGGCGGACTGACAGCTGCTCCTCTCTTGCCAGTGTGGCCTTGCAGTCCACAGGAAGTGCCTGGAGGTGTGCCAGATGGAGTGTGAGCACAGGAGAGGCTTCATCTTTGGGATGGAGTTGTCCCTGCTGCCCAGAGAAAGCCAAGACTCTGTGCCCTTCGTTGTCCTGCGCTGCACAGAAGAAATTGAGAACAGGGCTCTCGGAGTCCAGGTAGGAAGTGGAACGCAGTATATTGATCTTGTGATGTTATGAAGAGATAATGGTGCTTGATAAAGTCACAATGAAATAAAAGTAGTGACTGATCTTTTCTTCCATGTATGTACGCAGTTGTATTGTTTTGATAAGTATCTGATTATCAAAAAAGATGTAGGACAGGACTTGGTTCTGTGCATTGGTTTTCAGAATCAGAATCAGTAACCCTCTGTAACCATTTACAAAGTCACCTAGTGTTTTAAAATCTGTCACGACTTTAAAAAGTTGTGTGGTGTGCAGAGCAGTTGCAGGCCTCTCCGAATATTTTAGTAACTGCGTCATACACCCTAGCATCATAACGGCAAGTTTTGCGCTGGCAAACACCACTCACACTTTCTTCAGACAATGAAATCATCTAGCTGTCTTCAGTCTCTTGTTCTTTCCTCTATATCTAGGGAGTTTACAGAATCAGTGGATCCAAACCTCGCATTCTGAAGTTATGTCAGGCTTTTGAAATCCAGAAAGACCAAGTTGACCTTAGTGACCTCTCACCACATGACATCACCTCCGTACTGAAGCATTTCTTCAAAGAGGTAAACTTTCTCATTACCTAAAACCAAGGCTGTAACCATGTCTTAAACATTTACATGATTCAGACCAATTACATGATGCATATGTAATGCAGAGCAGCATCAATAATATCTCATGTTGAGGGGGGCCAATTTGACCATTTCTATTTAGTTGGGAGCGTGTCCTCAATGTCTATTGGGGTTACGACCCTGCTTAAATCATATAACGCAACAGCCCGTCTTCCTCTTTCACAGCTTCCAGAGCCGTTACTCACCTTTGACCTTTACGACAACTTCATCAATGTGGGTAAGGAGATTCAGAGGCTTAGTGAAAAGGACCTTGCTGCCGAGACTGCTGGCATTGTAACGAGTATTGTGGTCAAACTCAGAGAGCTCATCGGACGACTGCCTCTGTGTAACTACAACACAGTGCAGCACATGATTGCCCACTTGAACAGGTACCATACTGTGTGAAATCACATTACAGTGTTTTCTGGGGCCCATTTCTCAATATTTAGGTCACTTTTTCAAATCTCTTCGTACAGTTCTCCTAACCAACTTGAAGCCAGCTTGGCCCAGGAGGAAATTTCACATCCAAAATGCACTAAAATTAGCAAAATATGTGTCTCAAATCAGTTCATTCTTTTGAACACTAGCAAAGATCGTCATAAATAACATTAATGAAAATATATAAAAGAAACTTGAAATTATTTCAGCTAGCTACAAAAGCAACATTTATTTTTTGTTGTTGCTTTTTTATGTTTTTTTTAACTAATAAAATGACAAAAACGCAACAAAATTACTAAAAAATTTAACTAAAATTAAAATGAAAACAGAAATTATACTAATAAAAACTAGTGCTGTCAAATGATAAATCGCGAGTAATTGCATCCAAAATTAATGTTTTTGTTTATATAATATATGTGTGTGTACTGTCTATATTTATTATGTATACACAAATACAAACACATGCATGTATATATTTACAAAAAAATTTATGTTTATATATTAAATATGTTTATATATAATATAAATTATATGAATAAATATATACATGCAAATATTTTCAAAATATATATTGTGTGTGTGTATTTGTATATACATAATATTATGTATATATATATATATATATATATATATATATATATAGTATACCCACACATATATTATGTAAACAAATAGTGATTTATCGCGATTAATCGTTTGACAGCACTAATAAAAACTAATTTACAATATGAATAAAAACTATAATAGTATCTCAATGATATTAAAATAACACTAATTTAGCTACATGCAGTTCTTTTGATAGTATTTCATTTATTGAATTTAGAATATATTTCAATATGTTATTACTCTAAAAGTGTAGCAAATTACCGTTTTATTCATGTTAGGTCAAAAAGAGAATGTAAAATAAACATGTTCAGATTGGCCTGTGATTAAGCACATATAGTTTTGGTTGTGATTGTGTTTGAGTGAGAAAAGGATTCATGTAATTTGGAAGAAGTAGTCATTGAGTGCATTTTATGCCAAAGCAATGGAAATGAGCAGTTTAGCCCATCTGGACTGCTGTTGTGCTTATCGTGTAAACAAAAAGTAACCCAAGTATTGAGAAATTTTAGCAAGTGTGTAAAAAAACAAGATGGTCCTCACTGCAGAACACAAGATCCAGGGGGCGTGGTTGGATTCAGATCCAGCTCCTCCCACCTTACATATACTTAAACCTACCAATCTTCACCCCCTAGATGTGGATCCAACCACGCCCCCTGCATCTTGTGTTCAGCAGTGAGGGGCTACTGAAAAAAACTGTAAAGCTGCCACTTGTTTAAATAAAGTAATTCCGGTAACACTTTAGAATAGGGAACACTTATTCACTATTAATTATGACTTTTCCCTCAATAAATTCCTAATTTGCTGCTTATTAATAATTAGTAAGGTAGTTGTTAAGTTGAGGTATTGGGTAGGATTAGGGATGTAGAATAAGGTCATGTAAAATAAGGCATTAATATGTGCTTCATTAGTACTAATAAATGGCTAATATTCTAGTAATATGCATGCTAATAAGCAACTAGTTAAGTGACCCTAAAATAAAGTGTTACCATAGTTCCCTACTAATTCATCACTTTCTTCTCTTCAGGGTTGCAGAACATTACGAGGACAACAAGATGTCTCCAGGAAACCTGGGCATTGTGTTTGGCCCCACTCTCCTGCGGCCCCTGGTGTCAGGAGACGTGTCGATGATCGCTCTGCTGGAAACCAGCTATCAGGCTCTTCTCGTGGAGTTCATGATCTCACACTATGACCACGTATTCGGTCCCGCAACAAGATCCAGCACACCTCCTCCACCGCCTCCTACGGCACCCCTCCCAGACACCCCTCCCAGAGCCTCATGTCCCTTGTCTCCTGCCAGCAGTTCCTCTCAGGACCCTGAAGCCGCGGGCAGGGAACGTCCACGCTCTCTGGAGGTAGGCAATAAGTTCTTGACTTCACACAATCGCAGGCCGTGCTTTAAGCTGGCTGTTGTCATGACGATGCTAAAAGCTCACCTCAGGTGGACATGCTCGTGCGGGCGAAAGAGTTCATCTTAATCTGCTTGAGCCTGCTTGGGCCTTAATTGTCCCGCCGTGCCCATGGAAAGACCTGGAGGGATTAAACGCTTATTCTGTGAAGATTACTTTTGCTTGCCTGTGTGCTTGTGCTTATGTTAGAGCCTTACCCCTATCGCACTCTGCTTTAGCTCCTCACCGAGTTGTTTACTACAGGAAAGCCTGGAGGATGCTAATAGTTATGCTATTAGACTAGTCTTCTCTAACTGGAACAGTTTAACCATCTAAGAATGTCTCATTAGCGAGAACCAAAACGGAAGTTCAGAAGGTCAAAGTTTTCCACACGTTAAGATTTAGTTAGCTGCAAATAGTTTCTCACAAATACCATAGAACGAAACCAGCATATTTTATCAACACTGACCTGCATATATATGATATAATAAATCTTTATGCAAGAATTCTAATGCTGTAAAACTGACATGACATAAGATTACCATTCAAAAAAGGAAAATGAATGAAGTCTCACCGAAACTGTATTTATTTGATCAAAAATACAGTAAAATCAGTACTATTGTGAAATATTATTGCAGTTTAAAATAACTTTTCTAATTGAATATGTTTTCAAATGTAATTTATTTCTGTGATGTAAATCTGAAGTTTCAGTATCATTACTCCAGTCTTCAGTCTCACATGATCCTTCAGAAATCATACTAATATGCTCACTTGCTGCTCAAAAAACATGTATTATTATTAGCAATGTTGAAAACAGTTGTGCTGCTTAATATTTTTTGTTTTTGGAAACCATGATACATTTTTTAATTCTTTGATTCTTCAATGAATAAAAAAGCACAAATGAACAGCATTAATTTGAAATAGATTTTTTTTTGTAACATTATAAATGTCTTTACAGTCACTTTTAATGAATTAAATGCATCCTTTCTGAATAAAAGTGACTTCTTACTCACCCCAAACTTTTAAACGATAATGTATGTAATAAGTTTTAACCATAAATCTTAAATTCACTGAGACTTTATTTACAAAATAATAATAAAATATTATAACATTACAGTAATGTAAAAATCAGAATGATCCTTCTGCCTTATTGGCTCTCAAGTCAACGTATATTCAGAATTTTTATCATTTTAACAGAATCGCACTATCAAGAGAGAATCAAGTGAGGGTTATATTTCTGACAAGTCATCATCCAATGAAGCAATGGACCAGCTGAGCCCAGAAGCCATTGAGAGAGCAGGTAGGCGGGCTTTAAAAGACATTGACGCTCAATATCAGCTGGCTGCTTGCGCAAACTATTTGCTGTGTTTTTGTAGCATTGCCAATAATTTCCTTCCTGCGGTCATAAGCAAATCTATTGCAGTCAAACTTTTGACTACTATAAGATGGATGAATGTTCGACGTGTGACATTTTTCAAAAGCATTTTGATTATAAACTGGGCCTATATATATAATCTAAAAAGTTTTGTTTATGATATGGTTGTTAATAAATGTCTGGTTTTTATCTGTATCTCTTCTAGTCCTGGCTATGAGGGCGACAGCATCTCCTCAGGTGCATTTGGAGCAGGCTGCAGAAAGTCAATTACAAACTCAGTCGAGGGCTCACTTCAGCAGGCAGCCAGTGAAGTACCACAGGCAGGGTTCGGCAGGAGCGCAATTACACAAAGCAGGCTCTCAGTCACGGGACGAGGACGATTCTGGGAGCAGGGAAGGACTTGTGTCAAGAAGCGCAGACAGCAGTCGCAGCTCCTCTCCCGAGCCTGAGAACCCAATAAAAACTCACTGCCGATTACACGAGACCCCCGTCCCGCAGAGTAGGACTGCATACACGCCTGAGACTCAGACTGCACCTCATGCAGGGGTAAAAAGGACTGTATTGGATCAGGGGGTTAAAGCTGTAGCTTCTTCATTTAAAGAACATGTGGGACAAATGGGAAAACGAAATACCAACCAATCCAACAACACCAACAACACCCTGGGGGGGGGGAGAGCGCCTGATCCGATCCTTGAGGAGGCGCCCAACGGAGGAGAAAATGGCCCAAAATGTTCTGTCCGGACTGAAGCTTAAACGCAGTGATTCAGGGAAGGGCGAGCAGCTCCATTTTGTTTGACAGTGACTGAGACAATGTTTACTTAACTTCTGGGGTTCCTTTAAACTGGAATACATCCCATTTTGGGCTGTAAAGTATTTTTAGTACAACTGTACATTTTTAGTTTTCCTGCTTTGTGGCTCATGACGTACGGTGCAGTTAAATCACAGTACAGATGGTAGTTCCCTTTCTCACTGGAAACTTGGCTCAGATTTACCTGTGTTTATTTGAGATGCATAGACTGCCTGTCTTGTATAGATGTTTGATGCTGAATCATGAGTCCTTTGGGGATGAATATGCAATATATGGAAACAAAACAACAAAAACTGTCTACTTACTGCTTTCAGATTCTTTAAAACCACATTATTTTAGTGTGTTTACATCCTTAACCAACAACACGTCTTTGTTTTCAGCATTTTATACTTTATAAACCCAGGTGAAAAAGTACACTTCCATAATGTGAGGTACTTAAAGTGCTCTATTTTCACGCACTAATTTTGTACTTAATATACTAAAAATGATTCTTTAGTACTTCTTAAGATAAACTTAATATCATCTAAGTGTACTCAACTGTGTCCGTTTCGGGACGCCATGAATATGAACTAAAATGCACTTTTAACATTTAGTTACCACTTGAGTGTACTAGTGTATGAAAGATATGTTCACTACAAGTGGTAACTACATTTTTAAATACAGAGGTAGTAAAAGCGCGTTTTAGTTCATATTCATGGTGTAATAATAATAATAATAAAACTGTAATCCAGTTATCGCAAGCACCAGTGATTGGTCCATCCTGAACACGTGAGAAATAACATTGATAAAGGACACCGAGGAGTCATTGAAGAGAAAATCACACAGTGAGACGTTTTATTATTATCAGTAGGGGAAATTATTATTTAGAGCACATTAGGGCCTAATGTCACATGCTAATTGTCAATCTTACCTGCGTATTATTTGTAGGCTATTTCATATAACTCTAGCCCTCGAGGTCCACTTTCAGTTTAGCTTCAACCTTGATCAAATTCAACTGCTTGTAACTTTCTAGCAATCCTGCAGACCTCGATTAGCTTGTTCAGGTCTGTTTGATTGGGGTTGGAGCTAAACTGTGCACAAAAAAAAAAGTGCCATATTATTTGGCACGCTTTGGCCCCTAGATGGCAGACGGGATGCGCAATGCATTTGACGGCATTTTCCAGTTAGAACCTTTTAGCTCTTAATTGGGCATATTAATTACTTTAAAAATGACCTGAACGTCCATATTAGGCATAGTTTTGTCAGCAGACCTGTATAAAGTAACTATTATTTCACTGTAGCTCTTGATACGGCTATATTAGCCACAAATGCATACTTATGTATAGATATTTGTCTTAATCATATACGAAATGTTATATATATATATATATATATGAAGAGTTCAGATGCAAAAGCCTCTAAGTGCCGTTTGAAATTTTCTTCTAAAATGAGCATTTTTATCAGGCTCCCATGGTTCAGTCATTTCACTTTAATGGCAATAAATAGTTTCTTTTCTTTCCCATTAAAGTAAAATAACTGAACATAAACATAAAGGAGCATGAGGGAAAATAATCAATTTAGCAGAAAATGTTGGATGGCACTTAGAGGCTTTTGCATCTGAACTCTTCATACATATACATACACGTTTATATACTTTTTAAATATAGACTACAAGTACAAATTACACATTTGATTATGTAGGCTGTTTAACCTAACGCACATTATCCTGAAAGGTGGCTGATTTCAGCTTCATCTTTAACACTCATTTGCTTGTTACTTAGTTACAAACCATTATTAGCCTACGTTCACAATATGTCTTTCATCTTAAGTCTAATGATCTTTACCTAAAGTCTGAGATTATTATATAGGCTATGCTATGACAACTATAGGCCTAAGGAATTTGTCCATCTATTTGTTTAAAACGGCATATCAGCCAGAAAAAAAGCAGTTCCTCTGAATCAAAAAGAGCGAGATACTCCTGTGTATGCCTGTGTATATATTGTTTTCATCTTCTTGCACCCCTCCTTCATTGTGCGCGCGCAGCCCGAGTCTTCATCACATAAAGCGTGCGTCTGAACATCACACACACACACACACACACACACACACAGTCTGGCAATGCTTTTGCGCCACTGCGTGCACTTTGGACTATAACACTAAAGTTTGGCTTCTGGAGCACTCTTGCCCGTCCTCTTCTTCAAAGGTTTTTTGATGTTACCAACAGAAATCTCAGGAGGAGTGTGTTTCAGCACTAGGTAAGTGCACGGGACTGAGCATCACCTGCTGTCATCTATGACACTCTTGATACTTGAACTTTTCTTAGTGTGTTCACATAGAAACATGCATGATCATTTCTCATGACTTTTACATATGTATAGCCATATTGTCTACTGTAATCTAGGCTACGTTTGACAGAAATGCGAAGTTTTGCTGCGCTGGTGTTAAGGAGTTTATTTATGCATTAATTTATTTTCATCGAACATAGCCTATTTATGTCTGATACTTTAATAGGTCTGCCGTATCTGTATTTGGTAAAAAAAACCTGAGCCTATGAGTTCAGCTTAGGCCAGATGTTAGGAAAAATTACGAACGCGTGTCAGAATTTTAATTAAGCGTAACATTTACACACACACACACAAAAAGTGTGTAGGCTAATTGTGCAGAAAATATAAAATATCAAACTTTTAAACTCCACGGTAGCCTACTTGAGTGTATTACAGGCAGCAGTTTCTGTAAGCTTATAAAATGGTTTGGGTTCGAGTAAAAAATTAGGATCAAATTGATATCATAATCGAAGGCGCCGCTATTTCAGACATAGCCTAAAAAACTAATCACGTTTGCATTTTATATCACTTCACAGAACACTGAACTTTCTTGTCATGAGCATCTTCGAATGAAAATGAACACTAAACTTTAATTGAAACGAAATGGACGCACATCAAAATATCAAATCATGAAATCATCAATATCAAATTGCACCAGTCTAGTGTCGTAATAGCCTAGGCTAAGTTACGCACTGAAATACTTGGAATGATAAGTTGATTTGTTTTCACTTAAACATTAGCCTAGATCAGCCGCAATCATCATAATTAGGCCATATTGTAGCCCACGTATCCTACATTTAACAGACGGTATTAAAAAAAGGCCTATACTTTCGATAACGCGTATAGATAGCTCCGAAAAAATAAATACATTTATATTTTTAAATATGTAGCCTATATAAGATGCTCATGCTTCCACATAAACGCGAATATCGCAGTGTGATTATTCCTCATTGAGGCTGATGGCCCGTTATTAGCTCTTGTATTTTTAATAAGCTAATTGACTCGTGCAATTAACTGCATTATTAATGGGGAAGGTTGAAACAAGATACTTTCTAGTGTTCATTCATGTTTATTTCGTGCTATAACTAGTAAAGAGGAAGAGATGATCGCTTCACATGTACAGTAGCTTTTAACTGAATTTCTTAATAAATGACAAAAACTGAAAGCTGAGACTTTGTTTCATACCAGAAGTAACCTGCTCTGTCTTGTCTGTCGGCCGGCGTGTTGTCAGGTTTCTCGTTGCTCCGCGATGTATTTTTCACTGAGAACATGATGTGTGGCGTGAGAGTGGCATGGCTTGTCGGACATAGCAACAGTAACTAAGGGGGCTGGTCTTTGCGGAGGGTCAATTTCTGTTAGAATGTGTTGTTAAATATTGGTGACGGTAGGTTTAGTTGATGTATGTGTAATGTTGTAGGTTTGAATCTGTTTCTTAAAGGCATAGTTCAACCCAAAAAAGAAAATTCCATCATTATTAGGTATGTTTACTAATTTTCGTAAATCGGAATGAATCCAATCTGATTTCAGATTCTTAAAGTTGGTTTATGTGAACCCTAAATTTTGCAGTTTGGTTCATATATTTGATTATATGTGCATTACATGTATTCCAAACAAAACCTCAGCACATGCAGAGCTACCATGAGTATAACTGTCGTTTTTGCCTTGAATGACATATATGCCATTAGAGCTTTTTTTGGGGGAATATTTAGTAAATATTCAGTCTCCTGCACTAATTAGTTCATAAGACTAAATAAGCACAAGCAGCAATGCCAACGGTATTTTTGAATCCTGAGAAGATAGAAAATAGAGAAAATAGATTTAAGCATTTACACGCTTTAAGTTTTTCTTTTAATTGGTTTATTTTAGGTTTACACCACCCATTTGAATCTGATTTTACACATATGTTCACTGGCTGTTTGAGCCATCAATCTGATCATAAATGGATTATTGTACAATCTTATTCCAAACCCAAATTTGGTTTAATTCTGTGGAAAACAAATGTGAAGAACCAAAAAATAAAAACAGTACATGCGCACAAAGTCTTTGGAATAACATGTTGGGTAAATAATGACAGAATTGACATTTTGGATGAGCTATCCCTTTAACTGCTGGTTCTCTGATGAATCATTCTGTATCAGTTTGGGTCAGAGGGAGATTCCAAGAAACCATCATTTCCCAGTGACATCAGCAGGAGTACGGACAGTTGAAGGACGATTTTGTGGCCTGCTATCGCTGTTGTGAGACGTGTCAGACACCGTTGAGCAGTGTGGACACTCCCTCGGTTGCTGACATCTGGAGGCCAACCGAAAGGAATAAGATGGACAGGAGAGAATAAAAGAGGAGAGAAAAGTTAGCAGGAAGAATTCCCTGAGGGAATATAAAAATAATTCTATATATGTTCCTGGAAAGATAGATCACCTGAGATCCAGGACTGTTTCAGGGTATGAAATTACCATACTAACTGCTTTTCTTCACACCGTTGAAGAAAAATGGGACCATAGATTTGATAATTGTTTTGCATGGGTGCTTGCAGCAAGGATATCATAATGAGGGTAAAAGTGATCAACGATTACAAATGAGATGGCTGTTCTGGGATCAGAGCGCAGAGAAACTGTTCTTGTGCAAGCTGGTGCTGCTATTCCCTTGTGCTTGGTGCGTTTGTATTATTTGAATTCATTTATCATTTACATTCAGCCTTTTTTTACTATATAGTGGAGATTTAAGTTTCTCTCATTCTCTCATAAGCATTTTTGTTGCGCTTGAACGCAGACATTGCAGACATTATTTGTGAATATTGAGGCTGCGGCGTGGTATGTGGTGTATTTATGGAGGAGACTTGGCACACTGTTGTGTGGGTGACCTTGAGTGAATCCACAACAATATCTCCTTGTGTTCTCCGCTGTCTGTCCGTCAGCACTCACCCTTTACCAATGCTCCATCTACAGCAGGTGTGCGCTTCATTTTTGGGGTGCCAAGGAATCTTTGATGGTGCAAAAAAAAGAGTAGACAGAAAAAAGACTTTCTCTAAAAATATATCATAATGTAAAAAAAAAAAAATGTGTACAAGTGTGGAAACGCATACATTTCCTAATTATGTTAAATTAGAAAGTATTATTTAAAATAACTGAATCATTACACCAGCTAAATTAATTTATAAGTCAGGTAGAAATAGCCACACTCATAAAAATAAAGGTTCCAAAAGAGGTTTTTCACAGTGATGCCACAGAAGAACCTTGGTTCCTCAAAGAACCTTTCAGTGAACATTTTTAAAAAGAACCACTTTTTTTCTCTTAATGTGAAGAACATTTTAATAATCTAAAGAACCTTGTTCCACTAAAAAGAACCTTTTGTGGAATGTAAAGATTCTTTGGGTGCTAACGGTTCTTCATATGTTTTAGAGTGCACTTAAAGTGAACATTAAATGGCATTCACATCCCATTTTAGTTTCATATTATGACATGCTTCCAAGTAAAATATTGTATTCAGTGAGAAAAAAAAAGATGTAGGGCAGTATCTTTCATCGCATATTAAAGTCAAGATGAAATGGAAGTAGCAGCAGCTCTATTCTTCCTTACTGTAATGTACGTCTGAGTCAAATGAATTATGGAAAAAAATGTAAGGCGGGACTTGGTTCTGTTAATCAGGTGTTGATTGGATGGAGGCAGGTGTGAAGGAGAGTTAAACAGACTAAATGACTGGAGAAGTCTAGCATACATCAATCAAAAAGAAATCTGTAATTTCACTAGAAGACTGAGTTATGAAATTTTGATTATTTTTTTAATTAAATCATATGCACAATAAGATCAATAACATGCATTTAGAAAATAGCTACATTTTCATTTCATGCCAACTTCGGCTCACAAAAAGTGGATGTTAAATGCAAAAATGTAAGGAGTTGTAAAAAGGGATTGATTTCAGATTACATTTTAATGAAATATTACTAAGACCAGACATTTCCACTTAAAATAATGTACGCAATAAGACAACGAACATGCGAACAGCTTTAAGATCACAACTGTATGACGATTCCTTGCTTTCCTGATGTTCTCGTCATCAGAAATCTGGCTGTCATTTACTACAAATTTTTCAGTCATTCAAGCAACACCTATTCACTTACCGAAAAACCAAACGCAAAGCCAAATCCCTATTCATTAAACCCACAAACATTTGCTAACATCCCTGAAATGGTCAAATTCTCTCCATCACTGTATTCCTGGCTGACTTCGACACACACAGCCATCAGATAACCACGCAGCCCAGCCTAGTGAAACCAGTCCCAGACCAATAAAGGCTCTCAGCCCCAGGGTACGGTGCCTGGATCGCTGGCAGAAAATTAGACTATAGCGAGGGTCTCGGAGGCCTATCAGAGCGGAGACAGGGGAGCGGATATTTAAAATGCCCCAAGTTTAATAGATCACTCTGCGGGGTGGGAAAACAGAACGAAAACAGCCCCCAGTGTGTAAAGAGATGCTAGTAAGAACGAAAAATCACGAAAGTGAGCTCTTTAATATCTCACTTGTTTCTCCTAGCAAATTGAGATTTTGGCTAAAGTCTCATGCTTCTCAGACTTTGCTCCTGAGAAAAAGACCCAATTATATCATGTGTCTTTTAGAATTTTAGAAGAGGTCTCTTAAATGTCCTCAAATGTGCCTGGATTTGTCCAAATATCAAAGTCTGTAATCAATAATGTAATCATTTATTCCATTTCAATTTATCATAGGGATTTTTTATAGTGCTGTCAAACGATTAATCGTGATTAATCGCATCCAAAATAAAAGTTTTGGTTTACATAATATATGTGTGTGTACTGTGTATATTTATTATGTATATATAAATACACACACATAGAGTATATATTTTGAAAATAGTTACATGTATGTACATGAATATATTTATATTCATATAAATTATATGATATATATAAATATATTTAATATATAAGTGTAACATATTTTTCTTAAATATATACCTGCATGTGTGTGTATTTACAGTATATATACATAATAATAAATACAAATAAATATTCACAGTACACACACATATATATTATGTAAACAAAAACATTTATTTTGGATGCGATTAATCGCGAATAATCGTTTGACAGCACTAATGTTTTATGAAAAACATTTGAGACAAAGTTGATACTTGATACTACCAGAATAGTTCGGATTGAATATGGATTCAGATTAATTTCGAATCCAGAATATTTTGATTCAGTTAAGCACATTTAACAACATTTGTGGCATAATGCTGATTAACACAAAAACTAGTTTCCAGTTGTCCCTCCATTTCTTAACAATGCAGAAATTGGGGTTACAGTAAGGGGGAAATTAATGAATGTTAAAATATTCACTGCTTCAGATGTAAACAATATGCTTGCTAACATGATTCTAGTGTGAAAACATCCATTGCTAACATTTTATGTGTACAGTAATAATCGCAAACAACATAACACCTAAAACCATAAAACAATAACAAAAGCAGCTTTATAGCTCAAATGTGACCCTGGAGCACAAAAGCAGTCTTAAGTCGCTGGGGTATATTTGTAGCAATAGCCAAAAAAAACATTGTATGGGTCAAAATTATCAATTTTTCTTTTATGCCAAAAATCATTAGGATATTAAGTAAAGATCATGTTCCATGAAGATATTTTGTAAAATTCCTACAGTAAATATATCAAAACTTAATTTTTGATTAGTAATATGCATTGCTAAGAACTTCATTTGGACAACTTTAAAGGTGATTTTCTCAATATTTAGATTTTTTTGCACCCTCAGATTCCAGATTTTCAAATAGTTGTATCTCGACCAAATATTGTCCTATCCTAACAAACCATACATCAATGGAAAACTTATTTATTCAGCAGATAATGTATACATCTCAATTTTGAGAAATTGACCCTAATGAGTTATGACTGGTTTTGTGGTATAGGGTCACAAATAATACACACGGTTTAACAGAATAACTTATTTTATTATAACCTCCACATTTCTGCAAACATTTCACTTTTATTTGCCAGGTCCAAATGACCCATCAGATCCCAAAATCAAATAACAAACAGTGCTAATATACACTTAATTGTATGCTACAGTACTAAAAAATCTTGACCATTATATTAGTTGTCCAGAGAGTGATTCATCTTTTCTGAAAAGCTATAGCGTAAAGATGCAATAAATAAAGAGTGCTCATAAACAGCTGCTGAGATTGTATTCTCACTAGAGGTTTGGATCCGGAGACAGTTTTGATTTGATTCAATATGTCATGACTTAACAAGCAGATTGTAAGTGTCTCAACATGACCTTTATTTTTACTTTTTTTTTTAAAGTACACAAGGACAAATATTTTTTTATGGTAATCAATGTCATCATGTCGACAGAGCTTAACTTCAGAATATTCATTTAAATGCAATCTCGGTCTCCTGTACTTGAAAGAGCAACTACATTTTTCCATGTCAATCATTTACAGTAACACCGAAATCTTCAGTCGGAGTCATTATTATGAGCACTTCAGTTGATGGTTACTGAAATCTTCACCTTTCTTTTGCTCTGTCTTTCTTCCTCCCCGTGCATCTCTCCTCTAGCTCATCCATCACTGTCTGATTTCTAATAATATTTCTGTTCCAAACTTCATTTCCTACTTGTTGAGATTTATAGCCGTGATGACACCAATCAGTTTATCTCTCCGTTTATCCCACATTTTCGCTTAATCATCGCTCTGCTCGCTGTCTCTTTGTGTCTGTGGGAACGGGGAGGGGGTGGAGGGGTCTTGATTGGGAACGCTGCTAATTATGTTCTTAGACATGACTACAAGCTGTGTTGTGGTTAAGCGAGTTGCTGTACTGTCAGACAGAAATATGACACATGGGCTCTGGTGTAGGACGATGCCGTACCTTGGATTGTCTACAGAGTCAATAGTGCTTGCTCAAGCCATTAGTTTTATCATTCATACTGTACTTAAATTGTGGCATATGCAATCAGACGCAATGCAATAAAGCAACAATCGATTGAAGCTATCTCTTTTATGTAAATCTGGGTTTTTGTTCAAACCGGGCATGAGCAGCAGTACTTTTTGTTGGTCAGTTTGTTCAGTTTGGTGTTGTGCTGTGTACTGTTTGAGGTCAAGAATTTTATTTTGTATGAGAAACGAACCGTTTTATTCAGCAAGATCACATTAAATTGATCACATTGACAGTTAAAATGTTACATAAGATTTCAGAATAAATTTAAATAAATGTTCTTTTGAAAATGTCAATTCATCAAAAAAAACAAAAATCCAGAAAAAATGTTTAAAAGTAGGGAAACAGATTTCAACGTTCCTTGAGCCTCAAATCAGCATATGATTTCTGAAGGATCATGTGACACTGAAGACTGGAGTAATGATGCTGAAAATTCAGCTTTGCATCACAGGAATAAACTACATTAAAAAAAAATTCATGATCAAATAAATGCCGCCTTGGTGAGCATAGGAAACTTCTTTAGAACACATTAACAAATCTTACCAGCCCCAAAGTTTTGAATGCATATTCAAGTAATATACAGAAAGTTTTGTAGTGTATATTACTTTTCTGAGCACTCAGATTCACAATGTTCACCTGTTTGATGATAAAATGAACAAAAAGGGATTCAAGTCAGATTTAGCAATAAACAACTACCTAGCAACTAACTAGACCATAGCAACCACCCACAACATCCTAGCATCACTGTGGCAAGCCACTCACTCCTTCTAAATATAAAACGTCAGCTTCTAGTTTAAAATCAACCTACCCTCTTAAAAATGGAGGTTCTTTATTGGCATTGATGGTTCCATGAAGGACCTTTAACATCCATGGAATCTTTCCATTCCACAAAAGGTTGTTCAAAATGTTCTTCATACTAAGAAAATGTGTTTTTGAAGGAATAGTTCACCCAAAAACGAACATTTTGTCATCATTTACTCACTCTCATGTCATTCCAAACCTGTATGAGTTTCTTTCTTATGTTGAACATAAAATAAGTTATTTTGAAGAAATACAGTTGATGGTCCCCTTTGACTTCCATTTCTTTCCCTACTATGGAAGTCAATATGAACTGTTTGGTTCTTCAAAATTCTTCAAAATATCTTCTTTTATGTTCAACACAAGAAAGGAACTCATACAGGTTTGGTACGACATGAGAGTGAGTAAAAAATATCTCTTTTTGAAGTGGACTTTGAGCTTTGTAACTTTGCAGATCTTTTTTTTATGCTCAAACAGCAATATTACAGACTAACTAAAGTTATTTTATTTACCATGGATGCCAATAAAGAACCTTCATTTTTCAGAGTGTACACGTATCAGGCACTGATAGAGGGAGAGAAGAGCGGACAGTGAAGGAGAGCTCAGGGGAAGTTAGAAGGCCATGGAGGTGACAAACAGAGGTGGAGAGAGGAAGATGACAGAGGAAGAGGAGAGATGAGCTCGAGGTGTCTCCTCTTGTGATATTGCCACTGTTTTTGCATAATGTGTGATGAGTCTCCATCACTTCGCCTCCCGCACAACAATTTCATTACAGACGGCTAATAAATGTTTCATGGCAGAACAAGCTGCTCGCCTTGGCTTTATTAAATTTGAGATAATAAAAGAAGAACGGCAAAAAAATGAAAGCGGGAGGGGGAGAGATAGGAAGAATGCCATAGATATCCTCAAACAGGGCTGCCGTATCTTCTGTTTCTGGGGCAACGAATCCCCCGTCCCCCCTCTACGCGTCCTTTTTTTTCTTTCTCGCCTTTCCACAGAGAGACAGGAAATGAGAATCTGGCTGACAGGATATTGCGTTCTGGTGGCCTGGGGATTAGCTGTTTTATCCAAACACACACATACACACACTCGCAGACTCACTCTCGCCTCACACAACTCAACACATCGATCCTGTCGGTCCCTGAGCCCTTGGGTATCACACACACACACATGAGGGATGCAGGAAACCGACGTGTGATTGTAACGTATGGACAGGTTATGCTGTCAGTCAGGGAATGCATCACAATAAGTACGTCAACACACCAATAGTGCATATTCGTCACCAAAAATAGTGTGAAATTCTCTATATAAGATGGGATATTATGACACCCATCATATTCTACAACATATCGACTGTCAGAATCAGGATTTCCTACAAACCTTTGCTCTGTTGATAAGTGGCTTATGAATTACAAAGAATTACCAACTGATGAGACATCAGTGGAAATGTGTCGAAGGCGTAGTTCCCCCAAAATTGTCATGATTTTCCCGATGTCATTCCAAACTTCTTCTGTGGAACAAAAAATTTAAAATAAATTGAAAAATATCTCAATGTTTTTTCATCCATATTATGGAAGTCAGTTGTTTTGGACCCCACTGACATTCATTATACAGACAAAAATAGTTGAAAACATTTTTAAATACCTTTTTTGTGTTTCAAAGAAGGAAAAAGAAATCTTTTCATTTTTGGGTGGACTGTTACTTGATAGAACCATTTTGTTAGTGTAACTAAATGTTCTCTTTTTATGTATTTTCCTGTTTATAATTTGAATCATTTAGATGATTTAAGTACATTTTTGGTTACCTGACCAGGATTTTTACAGCATTAGCAGGCCATTGCAAGGTTTGAATCATCCAGGAAAATATACTGAGACACAAAGTTGGTTGTATGCAGTTCCTTTCTCTGCACCCAGAACGTTTGGTCCATTACAGGATCAAATAGTGCATTCAAATTTCTCTGTTCTATTGGTGCAAATCCAGCCCAAAAAAGCAGTTAGTAAGTGTCCCATAACATAAGGTAATGCATTTACTAACATTAACAATGAGCAATATATTTGTTACAGTATTGATAAATCATTGCTTACGTTAGTTAATAAAAATACTCTTTGTTGTTAGTTCATAGTTCAGGTCTATGAAATAATATTAACAGATATATGGTGAAATTAATAATAAAAAAAATGTGTTCATTGTTAGTTCAAATGAACTAATGTAGTTAAAGGGATAGTTCAACCAAAATATGAAAATTACCTCTTGATTTCCTCACCCTCAAGCCATCCTAGGTGTATGACATTTTTCTTTCGGACGAATAGAATCGGAGTTCTATTAAAGAATGTCCTGGCTCTTCCAAGCTTTATAATGGCAGTGAATGGGGGTCGAGATTTTGAGGCCTAAAAAAACTGCATCCATCCATCATAAAAAGTGCTCCACACGGCTCCGGGGGGTTAATAAAGGCCTTCTGAAGCAAATCGATGCCTTTTTGTAAAATAAAATATCCATATTTAAAACTTCTGCTAACTGTCATACGTGTGTTCACGAGAGAGTGGCTTTCCCGTGGATGACATAGGACGAAGACGAACACGGTGACAAACGTGGAAGTGCAGTAGAGAGAGCAAAATAAAACACCAGTCACAAATTAGACATACAAAATACTTTATAACATTATTTTTATAGCTAATATATATTCAAGTAATTCCTTCCCAATTCTCCGAAAAATAATGCACAAAAGTGGTATTCTCATTACAATCACGTGAGAAAAAGTTATAAATCATGGTTGTATCTGAATCGAAATCAATGACAATTATTACACTTGAAAAGAAATTGACTTTGAAACAATTTTCGCTCAAATATTTCACAAGTAGTTACGAAGAAACAGCAAATAACACTAAATTAAATGTGAAATTTTGAAGTGGAAAGACAGAAATTGTATTTTCTAAAACGCATGCCAATAATCTTTTTTGTTTACAACTTCAAAAAATATTGTTGTTTTTTTTCTGTACAGTGGTGAGTATTTGGGGTCAAATATTTTTAATTGTCATAATGAAAATATTCTCACAATGTAAAAACTCTTCATTGGTCATAAAGTAGGCGCCATTTTCTTTATGCAAAATATAATTTCTTGATTTTTTTATATTGATTTTGAGGTGAAATGTGACCTGAAAAATCACCAGGTCATGACATTAACCCACAAACTTGGCAGAAAATGTTGAATGAAAAAAAAAAAAAACCCCACTGCAAACGGACACATTAAAGGGGACAGTTACAGAAATAACACCACATTTTGTACTTAAACATACACAGACCCGAAAACTGGAGTTAACTGAGGATGAAACTATCTTGGGGGAAAGAAATTATGATTGCGGGAAGGCAATCAGGCGCTATGAGCGTATGTCAATTCAATAAAGTTTTACATGAATCTATAGCCAAATCATAGTGTGGAGGCCTAATCCATGCATGAACACAAAATTTTACATAATCAAACACTTACTGTCATAGTTGCGAGGTTTGTCTCGCAGACTTTGGTGCATCTTTGTATACATATATGGAGGCAGTATGTAAATCATAGATGTACACATAATTGCAAGGGTTGGTGCGGTGTGTGTGTGTGTGTGTGTGTGAGCGAGAGAGAAAGAAAGAGAGCGGATATTGCTGTGAGGGAAGGTGGCTCAGAGCCAGGGTTCAGTAATCACATCATCTTCTTTTATTAAATCTCACTGCACTGCTTCTGCGTTATTAAAATCTCCCAGCATTCCCCACAACCCACTCCCGCCAACCCCCCTCCCTCCCCGACACACCAATATTCACAATGATGAAATATGAGAAAACCAACAGGTAGCTGATAAAAACATACACATCAGACCACTCGCACGCAAAAGAGAAAGCACAGGTGAGCAGCTAAACCGTTCAGTACTGACACATATTATACTGCCCCAATCATGTCATAGATGCACACTTCAGTGCGCACTTGCTAAAAAATGGCCTTTTTGTTCTTAGCAAGCAAACGGTGCTACGCACACAAATACTGAAATAACAATCGACTAGTGGCATGCATAATTTAATTGTCTAATTATGTTTTGATTTCACTGAGACACATCATAACTTTTGGGTTTATGCTAATAAAACAACTAATTGTGTCATTGTACACTATAAAACACTCTCTGCTGAATTAAGTTACGTTTATGGATTATTAGTCATATGAAGAACACTTCAACAGGGTTATTAAAAAGTGTACTGTATATCAAGGTGGCAATAAAGTTAAAATGACATTTCTTATGATGCCTTGCAGTGTATTAATGAGACTCAATATTTTTAGATGATCATGTAAAAATCATGGGTGAAAAATAACGGTAACGATTTGGTTCCATTTGTTAACATTAGTTAAAGGGATAGTTGACCTAAAAATTACCCCATGATTTACTCACCCTCAAGCCATCCTAGGTGTATGACATTTTTCTTTCGGACGAATAGAATCGGAGTTCTATTAAAGAATGTCCTGGCTCTTCCAAGCTTTATAATGGCAGTGAATGGGGGTCGAGATTTTGAGGCCTAAAAAAACTGCATCCATCCATCATAAAAAGTGCTCCACACGGCTCCGGGGGGTTAATAAAGGCCTTCTGAAGCAAATCGATGCCTTTTTGTAAAATAAAATATCCATATTTAAAACTTCTGCTAACTGTCATACGTGTGTTCACGAGAGAGTGGCTTTCCCGTGGATGACATAGGACGAAGACGAACACGGTGACAAACGTGGAAGTGCAGTAGAGAGAGCAAAATAAAACACCAGTCACAAATTAGACATACAAAATAGCATATTCTATACATTCTATACATTCTATAGCATATGTCCTCCGTCATCCGCTGGAACGCCACTCTCTTAGTGAATGTGTGCACGACAGTTAGCGGAAGCTAGAGATTATGGATTATAAAGTTTTAAATATGGATATTTTTCTTACACAAACAAATCGCTTCGATTCAGAATACCTTTATTCACCCCATGGAGCCATGTGGAGCACTTTTTATGACGGATGGATGCACTTTTTAGGACTTCAAAATCTCGACTCCCATTCACTGCCATTATAAAGCTTACAAGCTTGTGCCTTGCCAGGAGATTTTTTTATATAACTCTGATTGTATTCATCTGAAAGAAGAAAGTCATTTACACCTAGGATGGCTTGAGGGTGAGTAAATCATGGGGTAATTTTTAGGTCAACTATCCCTTTAACTAATGTTAACAAATGGAACCAAATCGTTACCGTTATTTTTCACCCATGATTTTTACATGATCATCTAAAAATATTGAGTCTCATTAATACACTGCAAGGCATCATAAGAAATGTCATTTTAACTTTATTGCCACCTTGATATACAGTACACTTTTTAATAACCCTGTTGAAGTGTTCTTCATATGACTAGTAATCCATAAACGTAACTTAATTCAGCAGAGAGTGTTTTATAGTGTACAATGACACAATTAGTTGTTTTATTAGCATAAACCCAAAAGTTATGATGTGTCTCAGTGAAATCAAAACATAATTAGACAATTAAATTATGCATGCCACTAGTCGATTGTTATTTCAGTATTTGTGTGCGTAGCACCGTTTGCTTGCTAAGAACAAAAAGGCCATTTTTTAGCAAGTGCGCACTGAAGTGTGCATCTATGACATGATTGGGGCAGTATAATATGTGTCAGTACTGAACGGTTTAGCTGCTCACCTGTGCTTTCTCTTTTGCGTGCGAGTGGTCTGATGTGTATGTTTTTATCAGCTACCTGTTGGTTTTCTCATATTTCATCATTGTGAATATTGGTGTGTCGGGGAGGGAGGGGGGTTGGCGGGAGTGGGTTGTGGGGAATGCTGGGAGATTTTAATAACGCAGAAGCAGTGCAGTGAGATTTAATAAAAGAAGATGATGTGATTACTGAACCCTGGCTCTGAGCCACCTTCCCTCACAGCAATATCCGCTCTCTTTCTTTCTCTCTCGCTCACACACACACACACACACACCGCACCAACCCTTGCAATTATGTGTACATCTATGATTTACATACTGCCTCCATATATGTATACAAAGATGCACCAAAGTCTGCGAGACAAACCTCGCAACTATGACAGTAAGTGTTTGATTATGTAAAATTTTGTGTTCATGCATGGATTAGGCCTCCACACTATGATTTGGCTATAGATTCATGTAAAACTTTATTGAATTGACATACGCTCATAGCGCCTGATTGCCTTCCCGCAATCATAATTTCTTTCCCCCAAGATAGTTTCATCCTCAGTTAACTCCAGTTTTCGGGTCTGTGTCTGTCTATGTTTAAGTACAAAATGTGGTGTTATTTCTGTAACTGTCACCTTTAATGTGTCCGTTTGCAGTGGGGTTTTTTTTTTTTTTCATTCAACATTTTCTGCCAAGTTTGTGGGTTAATGTCATGACCTGGTGATTTTTCAGGTCACATTTCACCTCAAAATCAATATAAAAAAATCAAGAAATTATATTTTGCATAAAGAAAATGGCGCCTACTTTATGACCAATGAAGAGTTTTTACATTGTGAGAATATTTTCATTATGACAATTAAAAATATTTGACCCCAAATACTCACCACTGTACAGAAAAAAAACAACAATATTTTTTGAAGTTGTAAACAAAAAAGATTATTGGCATGCGTTTTAGAAAATACAATTTCTGTCTTTCCACTTCAAAATTTCACATTTAATTTAGTGTTATTTGCTGTTTCTTCGTAACTACTTGTGAAATATTTGAGCGAAAATTGTTTCAAAGTCAATTTCTTTTCAAGTGTAATAATTGTCATTGATTTCGATTCAGATACAACCATGATTTATAACTTTTTCTCACGTGATTGTAATGAGAATACCACTTTTGTGCATTATTTTTCGGAGAATTGGGAAGGAATTACTTGAATATATATTAGCTATAAAAATAATGTTATAAAGCCAAAAAAAGAGTCTTCATTGTCTTTAAGAAAAATATAATTTGTACTTATTTCTTTCAGTTTTGAGGTGAAATATGACAGCTTTCATGAGATTCAGTCTTTGAGTCAGTTTCTCAATGGGTTTTTAGAGTTGGTCTTCTTTGATCTGGGTGTAGTAGGTGGTGATTTGGGTAATTTGGCATTTTTGGCAGATGGATTGAGACAGATTAGCCATAGCAGCTGCGTTACGGACAGGATCATCACATCCATGCAGATTAGAGGCTATAATGTGTGGACCTGGCTGCCTCTCCCTTCAGCAGATTTCTGATATGACACCTTCATCTCCTGCACTCGGTGCTTCTCAACACACACACACACACACACCAGATCTCCCGCCATCCGTCTCTGCAACTGTCATGAAGTCTGTGGTATCCATCAAATGTGTATTTCATCTGTTCCTCGCCTCCAAAATGGTTTGTGTTCATCAAACTTTTATTCGCCACCTATATATGTGGTTTTAATTTAATTAGTGGTCACTGCTAATGCAGGTATCCCTATTCTTAATGCTTAGGGATAAACAAACCCTTAAGCACAAGTAAGGAATAGCTCTTGTCAGAATTTTGGTTGACCTATTACTTTAAATGATAGCTTGTCCTGCACCGTGATCGAATGATATGTAAAATCGGGCGGCTTTTGACGATTTTTACATGGTTGACAAAATAATTGCACTAAAGTAGGGTCCTGAGACCACAATATCATAAACTTGGGACTTTTGACTTGGGACAGTAAGCAGCAATTACCCAAAACACCCTAGCAACAATCCCGCCAATCTACAAAAAACATGTTGTTGTCCGGTTCAGGTGTGTGACAGTAACTTCACACTGGTTTATGTCACATTTTGGGTGAATGGTGACAGTTGTTTTGGCTTAATGAAATGTGCAGAAGGATTAGATTGTCATCGACACCATATGATCATCTACAGGTTCATCTGTGGGTACCTGTCAATATTTATGAGAGTACATGAGCACGGCCGTATAAAGGTGCTGGTAAATGTGTGTGTGTGTGTGTGTGTGAGTATGGTGTGTTTATTCGAGTGTGAGAGAGATTAACCCCATGCTATCCTCAATCCCTGGTTATGAGTTTACAGCGTCTGTCTGGGCATCGCACTGTTTAAACAACAATCTAATTAATCCTGTCTTTATTAGTTTCACGGAGCTGGGGAGGGAGGCTGGGAGCGAGAGAGGGAGGACAGGGAATTCTGGCAGAAAATATCAAGCGGCGAGGGAGGGGAGAGAGGAAGAAAAAACGAGGGGTTTGGTGGGGATTGAAGAGCGAGAGTGCCTTTAAAACCAATTGTGATGCTGATGAGCTATTTAGAAAGAAAACACCGTTTAAAGAGAGTAAGAGGCATTTTTCAGGGTTGGTAGCAGGACAAATGACCTTCTTAATACATTTGCTCACTTTTGCCCTGTACATCCCTGTATTTGCTAATCATTTTGAAAATTCATTAAGTTTAAAAACATTTACCATAGCGCATGGTGCCAGCAACACTAAGGTCATGGGTTCAATTCCCAGGTGACATGCTGATAAAATGTACAGCTTAAATGCAGCGTAATAAATGTTAATAATATTAACCCTGTAAAACCTGACATATGAAATAAAAAAATATTTGTATAAATGTTTATAACCAGTTTTTTTATGTTTGGACTAGGGCTGTGTAATTAATCGCATGCGATCTTCACTGACAAGCTAGGCAATATCGCGTTCATAATCGCAGATGAATCGCATTTGATTATGAACGTGATATTGCCTAGCTTGTCAGTGAACTACGGCTCTGTGTAGTAAATGCCGCTCCATCTGAAAGCAGGTGATGGAGATTTACTACTAATCACAGAACCGGCTTTACTGACGAGATGCGCTTGACAATCGCATGCGATTAATTGCACAGCCCTAGTTTGGACTATATATATATATATATATATATATATAATGAAAAAATGTGCATGTGTATTTTGTTCAGTATCAAATTTGGTACATCAGGCTTTTATGACTCATATAGAGTGAGAATATGGAGTTCATACTCAAGTGATATCTTTTTTTAAGTATAGCCGACTACTTACATAAATGCATATCAATTGTTACTCTATATCTGCCAATAATTTGTCTTTAAAGATTATATTTGTATGCTTTTATGATCAAAGCTTGGTAGATTTTAGTTTAAAAAAAGAATGCAGTACAATAAAATGATGACTGAGAGACGAATAATTATACATTCCTCAAAAGCCTGATGCATCATATTTGATACATTTGAACATAATTATTCTTTAAAAAAATGCTATATGGATTAACCCTAAATTGATTCAATCTAGTAAACGTTCATTTTGAAATATTACTAAAACAATACAAAAGTTATTCTTATGTTTACTTTGTGACAATCACTAAAGATCTGAAGGTGGATGTTTTTAGAATTAAACTAAAAGGCCTTTTTCTTGCTAAAAAAGTATAAATCAGACAACAGAAGTTTTTTCAGTAAGTTTTTGATCATGTTGATCATTTAGTGGCCTTAGGAATGTGTATCATAATACAGTAGGCTTTAAAGGGTTAAATGTAGTGCTGTCAAACGATTAATCGTGATTAATCGCATCCAAAATAAAAGTTTTGGTTTACATAAAATACATTTATTTATTATGTATATCTAAATACACATACATACAGTATATATTTTGAAAATATATACATGTATTTACATGCATATATTTATATTCATGTAATTTATATTATATATAAATATATTTGATATATAAACATAACCTATTTTCCTTAAATATATACATGCATGTGTGTGTTTATATATACATAATATACAAAGTACACACGCATATATTATGTAAACAAAAACTTTTATTTTGGATGCGATTAATCGGTTGACAGCACTAGTTAAATGATCAATTTTTACTTAGCTGCTTGTGTGACATCTAGTCTGTTGTCAAATATTGCCACCCAGTGTTACAGACAAAACATTGCATAAAGTGAACATTCAGAAACATATCAATAACATGTGCCCATGTGTTTGTGTATGTGTGCAGGTTGTTTGTGCGGAAGTGCAGTGCCTGTCTTCAGGCGATCAGCCGCTCGGAGCTCATCATGCGTGTGCTGGGACAGGTGTACCACCTGGGCTGCTTCAGCTGCTGCGAGTGTGAGCGCCGGCTGCAGAGAGGTGATGAGTTTGTGCTAAAGGAGGGACAGCTGCTCTGCCGGGGAGACTATGAGAAGGAGAGAGAGATGCTGGCTGCCATCAGTCCGGCCCCTACCGAGTCAGGTAACCTCAGTGACCTCGCTGAAGGTCGTGTATAATTACAGGAGATGTTAACATAGTCCAGAAATGACTCTCTTCACCTTTAAGCCAATGCTCAGTTTCCCTTTGCAGTGAAGAGTGAGGATGAGGATGGTGGTGGTGTCTCTGTTGGGGGGAAGGCTGGGGATGATGGGAAGGAGCACAAAAGATCCAAGAGACCACGAACCATCCTGACCACACAACAGCGGCGCGCCTTCAAGGCTTCCTTCGAGGTGTCTTCCAAACCCTGCCGAAAGGTCAGCAGTCACAGGCCGCTCGTGTGCGTTATATGTGGAAACAGCATGTACTGTATGTACGTCTCATGCATATACTGTTGTTGCAGGTCAGAGAAACTCTGGCAGCTGAGACTGGACTGACGGTGAGAGTCGTGCAGGTGTGGTTCCAAAATCAGAGAGCAAAGGTAGGCTGGCATCATGTTTTGATCAATTCTGAAAACTTTCCTGTTTGAAACACTAGATCTTGCTTCATCATGATTTACCTAAGTAGAAAAGCAAAAACGGCATCCTTGTTCTATCAATGAATGGGTTTTCAGTGTTTGTGTTATTTCTGAGGCTTAGAATGTGGCTTAAGAGAGCAGAGTTAAAATGAACTGAAAATCATAGAACTTCATGTAGCTGTAGATCTTTGACAAAAAAGAAAATGCTTGTCAATTACATTTTGAATGTTGGCTTGACAAAGCCTTCTTTGAAACTTTTGGGAGAAATGTTTATAGGCCTAATGAGCTGATGGATGTTAGATGGATACAGACAGAAAAAAAAGTAACACTTTCAGAAAGACAGATAGACAGATACATTCAGATAGATAGACAGACAGACAGACAGACATTGTAATGGATAGACAGGTAGACAGATAGATACTTTTAGAAAGACAGATAAATGGATATACAGACAGATAGATAGACACTACTTTTAGAAAGACAGATGGATGGACAGCAGACACAGTCAGAAAAATAGACAGACAGATACATAGATACTTTTAGGGAAAACATATGGATAGATTCAGAGATATATACAGTATATATATATATATTTATATATATATTATAGATATATATACATATTAGTGCTGTCAAACGATTAATTGCGAAATCCAAAACAAACGTTTGTTTACATAGTATATGTGTGTATACTGTGTATATTTATTATGTATATATAAATACACACCCATGCATGTATATATTTAAGAAAAATATGTTGTTTATATATTAAATATATTTATATCTAATATAAATTATATGAATATAAATATATACATGTAAATACATATATATATTGTCAAAATATATAGTGTTTATATATACATAGTAAATATACACAGTACACGCACATTTATTTTACTATGTAAATAAAAACTTTTATTTTGAATGTGATTAATCGCGATTAATCGTTTGACAGTACTTTATTTATTCATTTATTTATTTTTGTCTATTGACAGGTTTTATTTTTTTATTATATTTATTAATTTCTGCACGAGAGCGCCCTCCAGCTTCGAGTATGAACGAAACATACACTGCATGAGAGCGTTTAGCACTCCATAATGTTAACATTGCCTCATTTCGGATTTAAATAAAATGTCAGGTCATGCATAGATTATCTTGTCTCTAGATTTAAATGTAGATTTATTCACACTGCTCCTTGAAAACCTCTACGTGAACACACTTGGCCGAAAAAAGTGCAGGGGACAAATTTATGTTTTATGAAAAGAGAGGTGGACACGACCCCACGTCCCCCACATATTCAACACCCATGAGTGTTACTAATTAAATTCAAATTAATTGCCATCATTGTGAACACACTTTCGGAGCTTGTTTGATAAGTACTACTATATGGGAATGTTGTTCCAGGACCAGTGGACTTCAATAAATGGTTGTTTTTGTGAGTTCAGATGAAGAAGATCGCTCGCAGACAACAGCAGCAGCAGCAACAGCAAGAACAGGAGCAGATGGGCGGGACCAGGAGGGGCCCGAGCAGAGGGGGCCGCCAGAGTAACGATGACAGTGAGGGTAAGACACGGACACAACTGTGTGAAATGGCTTGATGAAAGGTGTGAACCCGGCTCTGTCTCTCTACAGATGGCTCCAGCAGTCACGGACTGGACGCGCTGCTCTCATATTCCTCTCTGCCACGCCAGCAACTGCTGGCTTTGGATCCCAACATATACAGTAGCGAGCAGTTCCGACACGGGCTCACGCCACCGCAGCTAGGCCCCGAGCAGATGCACTCCTACGGTAAGGATCTCCCACTGCATCAACTTCAGCATTGGTTATTTTTTCAGTTACTGTTTGCATTTGAACGCAGACTTCATTTCAGACTCCGAGACAGTTTTCCATGACTTGGACAGCGATGGAAGCCTCAGTCATCTCGGGGACTGTCTCTTGTCGACTGCCGACGTTGGAGTTCTGTCAGGACGGATAGGAAATCCCATTGATCGCCTCTACTCGATGCAAAACTCCTACTTTACTTCATGACCCTGGTTCCACCTACCTAAAGCGCTCCTCCACCACTGCAGGGGGCAACAAGTAGATTGAGTCTCACTGGAGGCGTCTTTCATAGTTAAAACTAATTGAATCCCTCAATCGTATCTTAGTCGTGCCAATAAAACTCTAACCAACCAAACCAAAACAGAGTCACACCCTAAAAATTTTATTTGACATGGACAGAATGGGAACTCACTGGAAAAACATGTTTTAAATCATACATATGCACTAAAAACTAAACGTTTTTTTGCGACGGTCATAGGAACATAACAGACATCAATGGGCAAATGTTCATGTAAGTGTTACCTCACCTCATTCACTACAGAGCACTGCAGTGACATATTGTTGCAAGCTAAAACCCAGAAACAAATGATTATTTTAGCACTTCCGGTTCCACTGTTCTGAAGTCAATTGTTTATTTTGAATGATTTTTTGGTGAAATGCCCGAAATGAGGTCTGTGGTTAACATAAGCGCAAAATATTTTCACATTTTATACCACAACATAAAATAAAGCAGTAATGCCTCACTAATGTTTTTTAAGCTTTTAAGTGACTTGAAAACTGCGGTTGTTACGAGTGGCTAAATGTACATTTGGGTCGAAATAGTTGCCTTCACAGCCTCATAACGTAAACTTTTAGGGAAGATGTTTTTTAGATTTATACTTCAGCCGGTTGTATTTAGGCTTCAAAATTCATAAAAGTTCATTTGTGAAGATTATCGTGCTGAACAAAACATGTAGGAATCATACACTTTTGCTGGCCACCGAGCTTATTTTATGCGATTAAAAATATGCTACTGGGTTTTTGCTGAAGGAACCAGGGTTATGCAAACTTCTGGATTGACCTGCAAAAATACGTCATCACTGAAGCTCTCTATCCACCTTATTTTTCAACGTGGATGTAAGCCGTTTTCTGTGAATGTGGGAGACTTCTGGTTCATTAGTCTCTGTAGGGAAATAACGAGAAGAATAACAAAAGTGCAGTAAACGGTAAAACTGTTTGCACTACAAACCAGTGTGTTCATAATTAAGATAATACATTAAAATAACATGGTTAGTTCCACTATGATTTTGGACACCACTTCAAATGGCTGTCCCCTCAAATAGCACATGATAAAGGGTTATTGGGGTGATTTCAGACACAGCCCAAGTCAATTTCATATCACTCTCTCCATACCGCCTTGCCATCTTAATGTCCGTCTTGAGTCAGCTTTTATTTAAAGATAACGTGAAAACCAAAAGAGTCTTGCATGCTGGCGTAAGTCAAATGTACATTAATATTTCTTGTAAAGAAACAATGTTTATTAAAGGTGCACTCAGTTTTTGTATGTTGAGCTGACTAATATAGCAGTTATCCTGTACTTACACTGACACCTAGTGGTGTGGATGCAGCAAAAGCAAGGTTATTATAATAGATTAAAACGAAAGGCTTTTCATTACTTATAAAATAAAATAAACGTTAATTGAATTTTTTTTAAATCTAGTTGCCATGGCAACATTTCTCTTTTTCATTTAGTTTAACTTGATGTACTAAAATAACAAAAAAAATGTTAATTAATAAAGGATACAGACATTTAAAAAAACTAATAAAAATGGCAAAAACATATCTAAACTACTAAAACTTTAATTAAAAGGAAATTATGTTAATATATATTAGCACATTATTTTAAAAAGTATTGATTTTTTGCGTGTGAATCTTTAAATTGGGGGGGGGGGATACTGAGTGCACCTTTAACACAAATGTAACTTTTTTAACTTTTTTTTCTTTTCACAAATGAAAAATGTCGACAGCTATTGCAGCATTTTCTCTAAAGAAATTTAATTTGGTAGGTTTTTAACTATTGTAAGTTTCTCAGACAGGGACTTTCAAGCCGCCTTAACTGTGCATTACACAATTAAAGAGACAAAATAAAAAATGAAGAACCCACAAAATAATGAAACGTCAAAGCTGAAGTATATATCTCAAAGAAAATATCAGTGAGGGAGTCTTGACAGGGTTCAGAGAGCAAAGGAGGCACACATACCACAGTGCTCAGTCAACACGATCAAAACGATTAAAGCGAGGTTTGACAAATATGGAAAATTATGATGTAACCAAACCACAAAAGAGATTTTTTCCATTCTAATTTCAGGTTTTGGACACAGGGTAGATTTCCTCTGATTAAAAAAAAAAAGTGAGAGGTGAAAACTATCAAGGGCCTTGAATTTTTCTGCAGCAGCACTGACTGTAGGCTTTAGATGGTTAGGCATCAGGTAAAATGTAGGAATGTGCTACAATCTCCAAACTGAGATGAGGAAATAATCAGGGTTGCTGCTGTTACAGGGTTAGTTAGCCTTACAGTTACAGGGTTGATAATAAATATGACATCTATCACTTTAATACTGACAAGAAAAAGAGCACAAAGTATTAAAAATACCCCCTAAATGTTACAGGACGTGTACACTTGGCAACGTGTTGCTAATTGTGCTTTATTGTAAAATACTAAATGTGTTGGTCACATGACTGTTGTTGTAATTAGCTCTCTTGTTATACGTGTAGTTATTTACTACTTTTAACTCATTATGTTCTTGTTGGCTGTTTTTAACGGCAACAATAGCATTGGAATATTTATGTTGCAGCATGAGACACTGTATATGTGAAACGTATTATTTATATTGAAGAATGTACAGCGGATTTACATGAACACCATCTGCTTATGAAAACCGTCCATAACCTGACAAACTGAAATGTAGTTTTTAGTACACTGGATATGAGTTGCTGGTAAATCAGCTGCTCACATTTTCATGAAGCATTTAGTGATACTGGACTGTTTCATTTAAAGTGGTGTGATGTTTCTTTTAAGGACGGCTGTTTCGGTTTCTTTTAGTGTGATTACTTTCAGTGAATGTGTTTTTTGTGTACAGTGTTCTCGGTTTCCCAATATAACTCGTCATTTCAAACGCTGACGCTTGGCTGTGTGATTTATGGTTCATGTGCTCTGATAAGAATGCGATTCTGGTAAAACGGTTACATATTGTTCCACTTTTGATAAATGGACCAAATGAAAGGTCTGTGTAGCTCGGTGGTCAAAGGTTCAAAACCCGTGTCCTCCCTCCCGTTAACCAGCGGGCAAAGCAGCACTAATCTAATGCCTCCCTACAGGCTTTTGTTCCGGGACGCAGGGAACCAGTGGAAATGTGAGGGGGAGATATTACATGCCTGCATTCTTTGGTTTAATATTATACAGTGGTACGGTAAGGTGAAAAACATCCAAACAGCGACTAACGGGAAACAAGAAAAACCTGTTATAAATGACATAAACCTGCGTACTGAACCTAGATTTCACATGTTAAATCAACAAGCATGCTGAATACATATTAACTAAAAATAAACATATTACAGTTCATTATGTAGAATTTTTCAGCAGGCTGAAAAATTCTAGCAACACATTTTTTTATTTTATAAATTGCATCGTGCAAAAAGTGCAGAGTGCATGTGAATTCAATTGTTTAATGCTTTTTGGTAAAATAGGTCTCTAATCTTCAAAAGTGCAGAGAATTTAGAAATGCATATTTTATTGCAACTTCGTGTTTTGATATCATGGTGAGCTTTTTAAAAAAAAAATCTCATAAATAGTGCGAAACGTTCCATTAACAAAATAAAACATCACATTGAATATTTTGGGAAAAAAAAGGTGTGCAAAAGACTGAGGTTTCAGTTTTTTTGTGTGTGTGTTGCAGTTCTTCAAAGATAATAAGCTTTTCCACAGCCCATTTCTTCTCAGTACTGAGTATAAAACACCTGTGTTATTAACAGGGACAAAAAAACACCTATGTGGGCTGCGGCGCAGCATTTGCTGTTGGAAGAAAGTGTTAGAAATATTTTGGTTACACTTTACTTGAAGGGGTGTGCATAAGACTGACATGACACCTTCATATTCATGACATGACACATGTCATGAATATGAAGGGTTTTTATGCATGTTTATGACAACTGTCATTAAGTGTCATTCGCTCAGTTATGTCATTTTTAATGCAAAGATGACATTGTTTGAGATGTCTTTGTGATGGGCTATGGTTAGGGGTAGGGTTAGGTTAGGGTTAGGTCAAATAATGTCATATTTGCATTAAAAATGACATAACTGAGCGAATGACACTTAATGACAGTTGTCATAAACATGCATAAAACTCATGATTATGAAGGTGTCATGTCAGTCTTATGCACACCCCTTCAAGTAAAGTGTTACCAATATTTTAATTCATTGTACTTAGTCATACATCCAGGTATAATTATAGAAACGCAGACTTCACTGCTTACCTATTCCTGAAAGGTCGACGGTCTCAACACAGGCAAGGGAAACATGCGAGGTGAGGTTGACAGGCTTCAGCAGAGCTCTGGTTCTCCCGCAGACAGCGCTCAAACACTGAAAACTCACCAGCACAGTCGCTTCGGATCTTCCTTATCACAGGACTGCATTGAGATGGAAGAAAAACAGGAGGAAAACATCAGAAATATAGTGCTTCCTATTCCATCTGGCTAAATAAACCATCCTAGTCTATTTATTCAGCTTCAGGAAAATTGCACTGTGGGCTTTTAGAAAATAAACTAATATTTCAGAACCAGCGTTTTATGTATAACATGCAAAATTAAACATTTACATATAATATCTTAAATTTGATTAAAATAAATTAAATATACTTTTTTTTTGGGGGGGGGGGGGACAATATGACTGAATACAGCTTGATGGGTGATGTCTAAAGCAAAATAAAGAAACTAAACACTACATTTTGTTAAGGTTTTGAATATGCTGTAACCAATTATTGTTCTATTTTTATAATGGTTGTCACAGATCTAAATCGGAGTCAATAAAAGCGTGGCAAAACAACAGTTTTAATGTGTTGAAGAAACACATTTAGATCAATTTGTGATATAAATAAGAATAAACAACATCCTGCTCTCACACAAAGGCAGTTGCATTCTCTTTGCCATGCAGAGTTGTTGATTATATATGGACGTACTGTGATGAAGTGCACTGTGCCACCCTCAGCTTCAGGTCTACACACTTCTCTTGCCATGATACTGGATGGGAGACAACACATGCACCATATTCATCCAGCTCCTTCTGGCAGTATTTGCTCATGATGGCCATTGCTGCCTCCCTGTTATAATACAGTTTAACATGTATTTAAATTGAATTAGCCTATATGCACATCACAATGGTTTCTCAACACCGCAGGTTCACGTCTTTGAAAGAATAACTAATATGAAGGACGGTAAACCATTTTAAAATCAGTTCGTCAAATAGAGTTCTAGGGCCATTTTATTACAAAATACACATTCTAGCTCCTACAATTCACTGATCATTTTAGCTAATGGGGTTGAAACAAAGCTTAGATCTCCTTTCTCTTACACGCCAGTTTCAGGTCTTGGATGAGCGGATGGCCTGAATCAGGTGTGTTTGATTAAGGAAGCATGCAAGACGTGCAGTGTTGGGGTGCCTCCAGGACCAGGGTTGGGAACCACTGCTTTAAAGTAACATTTTCTTTCATTTTTCATTGTCGTATTTTGTTTTAAAAGAAAACAGTTAACCAACGATATTTATGTGCTGCTTTGTTGATTAATGTATTTTCTTTATTATTCATTTTGATGTACAGTATATTAAAATAAACAGCAATACGGGTTAAAAGATACAAGAAACATACAATAAAGGAACAACGATAAATCCGTCATACACTCATTCATACAAGAGGAAAGCAGCTTTTGTGTGCCATCAGCCGTATCTTTAACACTAGTTTCAAAAACCCTGCCACTCTTATTATTTTTAGTATAATATAGAAATGTAAGAACTGGGAGTGAGTTTGTTTCAATTAAAAATAGGGATAATGGCACGTATCTAGTTGCGTATTTCATTATATCGATTTTCAAGGTCAAAAAAAATCACTGCCATAGGAAATATGAAAAATACGATTTTTGGGATGAAATAGTCTTTGATAATGTAAAAATATATATCCAAATTTAAAAGTGTTACACGTTCTAGTAGCCCTTTTGCCTTATAAATATGTGACCCTGGAGCACAAAAGCAGTCATAAGTAGCACGGGTATATTTCTAGCAATACCTAACAATACATTGTATGGGTCAGAATTATAAATTTTTCTTTTATGCCAAAAATCTTTAGGATATTAAGTAAAGATCATGTTCCATGAAGATATTTTGTAAATGTCCTACTGTAAATATATTAAAACTTAATTTTTGATTAGTAATATGCATTGCTAAGAACTTCATTTGGACAAATTTAAAGGCGATTTTCTCAGTATTTAGATTTTTTTGCACCCTCAGATTCCAGATTTTCAAATAGTTGTATCTCGGCCAAATATTGTCCTATCATAACAAACCATACATCAATGGAAAGCTTAGTTATTCAGCTTTCAGTTTAAAATCAATTCAAAAGAATGTACCCTTATGACTGCTTATGTGTTCTAGGGTCACATATAAAAAACCGTGCAATATATGTCTTTTCTTTTATCATCCCATGGCACTTGATTTGACTTTTTTTTAATAATATCATTTCCATATGAAAATTTCTGTCAATCCGAAAAATCTCCTGGCAAGGAAGGACGTGCACCGGATATTGCGTCACCGGCGTGCGTGCTTGCGTATGCGGAAGCTGTCGTTTGTGTCTGATAATTTTGAGGAATCTGTAGCGTGGGCAGACAACGGGCCGGTGCGAAGCTGCCTGTTTACCATCAGCGCCTGCGAGGAGGAGGAGGAGGAGGAGGTGGAGAGTAGGAGGAAGGCACGCTCTGGAATGGACGAAGCTAAAAAAGATGGAAACATGCCCGCGGCCGGGAGGACGCAGACGCGCGCGCCGAGCGATGATCTGGTGAGATCCGTGTCTCTCCACAGCCGCAGGCCACGCGTCCTGCACGGCACGGTGCTCCCGTTCCTCCTCCTCTACCCGGGCTGCTTATACGCGTGGTTGGGAGTTTACGGAGCCGCGGAGTCCGCTGAGGCCGGTCTGCTCGCGCTCGCCGCTCTCGGGATCGCGCACGTCCTGACAGTGCTCTCTGGCTACTGGTCCGTGCACGCGCACTGCTGGCTCACCTGCTCCAAGGTGATAAAACATGTGTGCAATGCAAGCAATGAATATAAATGTTATTTTCAATAACCAGCACGTTTGATGATCGCTTTTATTGGGCTTAGTACAGGTACATCTAAAAAAATTCGAATATCATGAAAAAGGTCAATATTTTTTGTCACTCATTTCAGAAAGTGAAACCCATATATTACATAGATTCATTACACAGAGAGTGAAATATTTCAAGCCTTTATTTCTTGAAATTTTGATGATTATGGCTTACAGATGATGGAAACCCCAAATTCAGTGTCTCAGAAAATGTTTAATATTGCATAACAGGGCTGTACACTGGTGCTACAGAGGTTGAAAGTTTTGTAGCACAGGCCAAAAAGTTGTAGCACAAGTATAAGTTCATCACTTAAACAGGCACTGATGTTCCATACAGAGCACAAAAATACAAACCATCACAAAAATAGTTTTAGACAAATTTTTCTGAAATGAGTGACATAAAATATTGACCTTTTTCATGATGTTCGAATTTTTTGAGATGAACCTGTAAGTCATGCATCCAACCATATGTTTGGGACATCTCATAATTTTGCACAGGAAGCTGACTGTAATTATGCAAATATATTTTCAACAGGAGTCTGATCCAGCCAAAGCCACCTTTGCAAAAGTTATACCAACACCCAACAATGGTTCAGCTGAATTGGTGCCTCTTCTGAGGGATAAGGTGAGAGATCTTATTTTTTCCTGGTGTTTCTTTTAATACTCTGCTGGTATTCTTCATTTAGGGGTCATGCTTGTGATCCTCCGCTGTCATAACACACCAAAGACAATAAGCACATTGGGGTTGGTTTTCCTTAGCTGTTTATAAGTGTGTTTATGTAGCTTTTGAATTTGGATGTATATTCTTACATTATCAAAGACTTTTTCATTTTGGCTGATTGGTAGATTGTACCCCCAAAAAATGTATTTCGCTTTCATTTCCTATGGCAGTCATTTTTAACCGTGAAAATCAAAAGTGTGACTGTTTTAGCCTTTTGTGATCATATCCGAGGTTTTTTGTGTGTGTTAATATAGCAAGTACTACAAAAGTCCCCAAGTTTCATATTATTGAAGTAAAAAAACAAATCGAAACATAAGCTCATTAGAGAATTAAATAAAATAAATAATGCAATAATAAAATAATGCAAGAATAGCTGTTTTAGTATTCAGATCTCGTTATTATTAATGTGATATGATACTTTGTTGGGTCTCAAATGTTATTATACAGGTGTCACAGTCAAACCGTTTCAAAAACTGAAATGGTCAGGCTTGAAAATAAACGTATAAAAAAAAATCTAAGATTTTCCAGAATGTAGATAAAATATCCTTATTTGGAAATCATGGATAACCGGAAAAACCATGATAATTCCTTGGTCAAAGGTGTGGAAACCCTAATTTTAGGTTATAACAGATGAAAAATGTCTATGTAAAGTCTCTCCTTTTTTTATTTTTTATTTTTTTTGTGTGTGCAGGATGAGGATGGATCGGAAATCCTGTCCTTTGAGTTCCAGAAGATCCGTTATGTGTACGAGAGCAAGGAGAAGAAATGCTTTCTGCCAGTGGAGTTTCCGATCAACTTTCCCATGAGTCACTTCCAAAACTGGAGAGGCTATCAGGAGGAGGATCAGTTACGGGCTGCAGAGAAGCGCTATGGCACCAACCGTGCAGAGATGGTGGTGCCCGACTTCCTGGAGCTCTTCAGGGAGAGAGCCACAGCACCCTTCTTTGTCTTCCAGGTTTGTATGCAGAGCGTTCGGTTTGATTATAAATGCATGAGTATACTAGAAATGCATCATTGTCTAATGGCAGTGGTTCTCAAACCTGGTCCTGAAGGCTTTTTACCACTGAAACTGCATTGAACATACATCCTGGGTCCGGGATTGTGAAACACCAGCCTGTGAGTATGATATGAACTGTATGTTTTTGTCCCCCTGCAGGTGTTTTGTGTGGGTCTGTGGTGTTTGGATGAGTACTGGTACTACAGCATCTTTACGCTCTTCATGCTTGTGGCGTTTGAAGCATCGCTGGTGCAGCAGCAGATGAGGAACATGTCAGAAATCCGCAGAATGGGAAACAAACCTTACATGATCCAGGTAACTGCAGTAACTTTCCGCTTCCAGCTGCAGTTTTGGTCGAGCTGTAATTAAATGTTCGTCTACTAACTCTTATTGAAATGTTCTTTAAAAAGGACATAGTCCTGGTTCTGTCTTCTGATTGGTCAGTACAGTGTATATCATCCACAATATAGTAACATATAAGCACTAAAGATCGACCGCTATATCGATTTACCGATATTTTTCCAGATATTTTAGCATTTTACAATAATCGGATATCGGTTTTGTAATATCGGATTCGCCGATAAATACCACCATCTTGTGGATGTTTTGATAATTGCTCGCAGGATCAACATTGTAGCGCGTCTGAGGGGAAACAAGGCAACAACAACGGCGTGCACGGGTACTTGATTTACTGTAGTTAGTAAACTTTATTTAACATAACAGCCATTAATGCACAAATTAGATGTATTACATAAATGCCTGATATACAGTTTATGCAGCTTGGCTCGAAGAAATAGAGATGAACTCACGGAGTCACGTAAGATAATCCGTCAAGTCCTGTCCCAATTAAGACGTAACTTTGCATGAATTAAATAAAATGCAGCCATGAATGGGCGCATGTTGGAAATAACAGTGCTGAATTTAATTCGCTCTCTGTTGTCTATATGCTCATCGTCTCATGAAGTCGGAGTCACGTAAAATAATCCGTCAAGTCCGCTCCCAATAAAGACGTAACTTTGCATGAGTTAAATAATACAGCCATGAATGAGCGCATGTTGGAAATAAAAA
>NW_015505276.1:1377138-1392789 GCF_001515645.1 Sinocyclocheilus grahami | reverse complement strand
TGTCCTTTATTTATTTTCTCCATTTGAAAACATTAGACCTTCTACATTTATTTTGCTTATTGTTAATTTTAGTGTTGCTGCTGATGCTTTAAATAAAAAGTTTTTTTTATTGTTGTAATATGAAGATTCAATTTAACATGAAAGACTGCTAATTTTCAACACTTTTTTTTTTTTAAGATGACTGAAAGGAGAAAAAACCAAAGTGAAGCATGGACTTACTTTACTCAGTCATTTATTTACTTTATAACAGTAAATAAATATCGGTTCTGCATATCGGTTATCGGGCACATAAACATGCAAATAATTGGTATCGGTTATAAAATATCAATATCGGTCGATCACTAATAAGCACAGCTACAATATATAGAAAACCTTCTGTTATTGTTTGCTTGCCAGGGACTATATGTCTGTCGAAAGTATGGGGCTCAAAGAACATGCTTAACCCTTGTGCGTCAATTAAAAAAAGTTACACATAGGTCTAGGGATGTAACGGTTAACTGCGAGCCGGTTGAAAATCCATTCAAATATGTGACGATTCAAATCCATTGAGATGCTAAACAAATCGCGATTCATTTAGGTGTAGGAGTTTATATGAATGCATGTCTGAGGGGAACTTACTGTCTTTAGAAAAGTTTAGATGGTATTTTTTCTATTCATCTTGCCTCTGTATAATGCATAGTAAAGTTCATAAGTGTATGAAGTGTTCATACAAACATAAGTGTTTACAGTGGGAACCAAGGAAACGCTTTAAGCGCCACCTGCTGGCAGAGAGTGCATCTGCGTCTCATTCAGCTCGTCCGCTGTTTCATGCAGATATTTTTATGTATAGTTTCACAAAACTGAAGTCAAACCATTCTGATTTTGCTTCAAATTTCGAAATTATACAGTGAAGATTAGATTAAAAACGGCGACTTCCAAATGAGGACAATAGAAGCAATCAAAACCAACAAAAAAGCAATAATATGCAAGTGCTACATTAGTATATTATTAGTGTTATATTTCAATTTCACAAAGAAATGTGCAGCATTTTGTCCAAGCAATAATAAAAGGACACATTTAATTTATAATTTGTCTTAAATCTCATTTTGTAAAAAATTTAATAAAATCGTGAATCGAATCGAAACGTGAAATCAAAATCGTGAATCGAATCATGCGTTGAGTGAATCGTTACATCCCTACATAGGTCCATAGTGGACAAAAATGTCAGTGTCATAAAAATGTGAAGCTTGGGAGCACAGAGCTACGTTTAGACTCATTTTAAAGAAAACCCATGGCAGATTATTGTTGAAGTAAAAGAAAAAAGTTTAAAAAGTAAAACAAACAAAGTTATAGAGGTTTAAGTTTATGAAAATGATTTATGAATGATATTTTATATAAAATATATATTTTATGAAACATGTTGAACTCTAAACCTGCTAGAAAATAGAAGCAATAAATCTAAACAAGTTGTGTTGCAAATTTTAGGTTGATATCGCAAAAAATGAGCTTTCAGTAAGATTTTGTTTGGGCGCAGTACCAAATTTTCCCCATTAGATGGCAGCAAAACTCCACTGGTGCACACAGTGGTTGGATTTGTGATTTGCAGTAGAGTTTTTCTCTCTCAAATATTACAAGAACACACACAATTTTTTTTTATGAGACACATACAAACCACACTCTGACATCCATACATTCCATAGGAAATGGAAGCGAAATAGTAAAACTCCAATAAAAATACACACCTGTGCCAAAATGTATGCAGTTGGCAATAACACAGGCTAAATGACCAAAAAAACTAAACTGAAAAGGACACAACTGTCTAAAAGGTCACACAAAGGTTTAATAAAGTAGGTTTTATAAAATAGGTAATAACTATTTTATTAAAGTAATAGGCTGATCTTGCCATGACTGTCTTCAAGATATGACACACATTATCTTTCTTTATTGATTAGTTAATAAACCGCGATTTAGAATAAGAGTACATTATATAATTTGGGCTCTTTTCATCTGTAACAGGTCTATCGGAACAGAAAATGGAGGCCTGTATCCAGTGATGAACTAGTTCCTGGAGACATTGTCTCAGTTGGTGAGTTTCATGGAATCTGTCTATAATGGTCGAGCTGCATGATAAACCGTTAAAAGACCGCGATCTCTGTTCAGACACTCATGCAGTCCCATTTTTAAGTGACAATGATTCGGCCGTGTCTATTAAACCTTTGAAAATGTCTTCCTGGAACATTCAAATCTGTGTTTGCGCTGCCGCTGACACAGAGAGAGCAGACAGTTAGAATGTTTAGGCAATAAGAAACCGCTTCACAGACAGTCTTTGTGTCAAACAGTCTTCAACTACACAGATTATTTCTGTTTTACAGTCATTCATATTATCACAGAAATACTGAGATGAAAGATTATAGTTCAGATATAAACATTGATGTTATGGTAGCGATCACACTAGAGCAAATCCACTTTTGAAAGTAACGGTCTGGCGCTTCAAATAATGTTTGTCGATTGCATTGAAGAGTGACTTGATGAAAAATGAATTTGTCATTGAATCATTCATTCAAGAGATTCGTTCAAAAACGTCGATTCATCCAGTAATGAAACAAGTTAACAACTGAAGTATTTATGAGTGAGTCATTGAATCATTCATATTAACATTTAATATAAAAAATGGTGTATTAAATATATTATATTTTAAATACATATATTAAAGTGTTTAATAATTCATTCAAATGAATTGAACACTTTTAAATAGACGATAATATTTTGTCACACATTATTTTGTTTAGTTCAAAATTGTGGGAGAATCGTGATCTCTATTTCAGACGGAAAAAAAATCGTGATTCTCAATTTATCCAGAATCTGATTATCCAGAATATTTGTACTTCTGAGACACGCTTAAAAATATCTGCATATCTTTGCATATGTTTATTTAAAAACAGATTGCATCCTCGCATTTTAATTGAATTCTTTTATAAATTTTACTTCTATAATATTATAAAGATTTCTATTATCAAAAATGCTTTTCTTTTGAACTTCACAACTTTTTTCAACATTAATGAGAAATAATAATAATAATGAGAAATGTTTCTTGAGCAGCAAATCAGCATATTAGCATATTATATGATTTCTGAAGGATCATGTGACACTGAAGACTGGAGTAATGACTGAAAATTCAGGGGAAATTGTGGCCTAATGGTTAGAGAGTCGGACTCGTAACCCAAAGGTTGGGGGTTCGAGTCTCGTACCGGCAGGGATTGTAGGTGGGGGAGTGAATGTTACAGCGCTCTCTTCCACCTTCAATACCACGACTGAGGTGCCCTTGAGCAAGGCACTGAACCCTGTGTGTGTGTTCACTGTGTGTGTGGGTCATTATACTTGGCCACATGTCACTTTCACTTTCACTTTATCATCACGGGAATAAATTACATTTTCAAATATTTTAAACTAGTTATTTTAGAAAGCACACACGTGATGGAGATTTACCGCTGATTACAGAACCGGCTTTCTGACAAGATGCGCATTAAATATCGCATGCGATTTATCGTGCAGCCCTATTTTCAATGATTATTATCATTTATTATTATCAATGATGAAAATAGCTTAACATTTTTTTGGAAACTGTGATACATTTTAAATAGAAACCTTTTGTAACTAACCTTTTGTACTGTCACTTTTGATGAATTTTTAAGTATTAACCTCTTAACTGTCACCCGTCCCCTCTGTGGGACGCCTATGTTTACTTCAATATATTACAATTAAATCCTAATCTAATCATGACAAACTATATATCGTTGGAAAGGTCTAAGACTCCTGAATAGATATTTTACCAATGTTTTTGTTAAAAATGATGTAGGAAAAGTAATAGATTAATTTATGACTTCAAAAATCTACATCATAACAGGAAAAAAAAGACTTCTTCGTTGCCTTTTTCTCTATCACACTTTCTCTATCACGCATACGTGGTATGAAATTGCTTGCATATCAACAGCATATTACATCAGTTTTTACTGTTTTATCCTTGGTCCTTGGTCCTAGATGGGCATTACATGTTATGTATCAGCTGTCTCATACTTCACTCTCTGTCTTTCAGGGACGAAGGACCTGAACAGAAACAAATATAAGCTGTTTCTGGAGTGCACTCTGATCCTCACGTCAGTAGTGCCTCCTGAATTACCCATAGAGCTCTCACTGGCTGTTAACACATCTCTCATAGCCCTGGCCAAACTCTGTGAGTGACTGCACTGGATTCAACATACTGTAATCGTCACCTAATCTCACTATCCTCTCACTTCTCACACTTATTCTCTCATATTCTTCCCTTACAGATGTGTTTTGCACAGAACCTTTCAGAATCCCCTTCGCTGGGAAAGTGGAGATTTGCTGTTTCGACAAGACTGGCACCCTGACAAGTGACAGCCTGGTAGTGCGTGGTGTCGCAGGACTCGGGTAAAGCCGGAACATCAAGATCATTAAAAATGGTCTTCCTCCTCCATGTGGATCACATGTTTCCACAGTTATTACCTATTACAACATGCATATCACCTTGGCATTAAACTACAGAAAAATTGTTAACGCAGCTTGGCATCTTTCTCTCTTTTGACCAACGTAATCAATCTTTCTATATTTTCTCCTCTTTCGAAAGTCTTCGAAACACTATTGTGTTTTTTTTTAATTTGCTGTTGGATCAAATGGGGCCACAAAAATGGTTTGATGTAGATTTGGTTCACCATTATTGAAGTTTACCCAACTATGATGACTTCGGCGAACCCCAGAAATGTGAAAAGCGTATCCATTGTCTCTTTTCTGTTCCTCTTTTCTTTAGAGATGGGAAACAAGTGATGCCAGTGTCAGATATTCCAGTGGACACTCATCGGGTGGTGGCTACGTGTCATTCGCTGGTCACACTAGATGATGGACAGCTGGTGGGAGATCCGCTGGAGAAGGCCATGTTGACCGCAGCGGACTGGATGCTCACTAAAGGTCTGATTCGCTACATATGATCGTTACGTGTAGGGCTGCGTTTTAATGATTAAACTAATAATCATTGTTTTGCTCAATTTATAATCACAATATTGTAATTTGAGAATTTTTTTTTTACATTTAATTTGAATTATGACACTTTCAAAGAACATCAAAAGAACATCAAATCATATGCTTGGGTTAATCTACATCGTCTAGTTTCCTGATTTATTATGTTTAGCCTATCATATAAATAAACACACTCTCTACATTATGAAAACTGGTAAAGCAAGAAGCTTCTCTCACTTGCTAAACCTGTGAACTTTTTAGTATTAACCATTCCAAATTAGGTTAATGTTTTTCTATTAAAACAATAACAAAAAGGATTTTTCTATTGTGGCACAGAGGTTGCAAAAGTGCATCTATTCAGCAACCACAATCGCAAGCAGTACAGTTGAGCTCATGTTTAGATTTATTCCAGATCATCACTGAGAAGGCACTAATTAGGCCTGTCGCAATAATCAATATATCAACTTGTTGCACAATATATGTACATGACCTCAATAATTTTAGGTGGCGCAATATATTGCCCATTATATTTACATAAAAAAACACTATAAAATCACAACAACATTTAAAAAAAAAGTTTTTTGCATTCCGCTTGCGCCTGTGTCTTTTTCAGCTTCTTGTACATAATGTGGTGTAGTCATGAGGTGCTAGTTCAAATTTAAAAAATGTCTCTACAAAAAAAGTTTCATCTGCAGATATGGTCTTGTTTAGGGATCTGTGCCTTTGTGCATACGGACATCTGACTGCTAAGTAGTGATTGTGTTTTTCAGCAATAGTGTGCGCCCTTCATTTATAGAGAAAAGAAGGTCAGGGAAAAATCTGTCTTAGGCTGCGTTTACACGACAACGATGTAGTCAAAAGCGTTTTTCTCTTGCGTTTTTTTTTTTTGCCACTTTGATAATTTTGCACATTTTCATCATGTTCTGTTTTATTTGTCAGTAAAATATTGAAAAACATAATTTTTCACTGAAAATGTCAGAAAAGGTTTGAATCAATGTGAGTAAATGACTGAACATGTAGTAGACACACTTGAATTTTTTATGTATGACACTGTTTCTGTCGCTTTATGCAGATGAGAAGGTGTTTCCTCGCAGTATAAAGACTCCGGGGCTGAAGATCCACCAGAGGTTTCATTTCGCTAGTGCTCTGAAGAGGATGTCAGTGCTGGCGTCATATGAGCGGATGGGCTCCACTGAGTTCTGCTATATCTCAGCTGTTAAAGGCGCACCAGAGACCCTGAAGGACATGGTGAGCATCTCTTTTGGTCTTTAGGTATATGTCTGGTGCACTGCTGATAGTTAGTTCTGTATTTTGCCGAGGATCTGTGCCAGCTCTGGCAAACACTGAATGATAACACTGCTAACATGCACATTTTTTTTTAGTTCTGCTCCCTCACACACTTTAGTCCAAGGGTTAAACTTTACACTGAGTTCTGAGTAGGGATATGGAAAACTGTATATTTTAAAACTAAAGTCAATTGGTTGCTAGAACAAGTAGTTGACTAGTCAGTCTAGGAAGCCCTGTAAAATTATTTTAGTTAAGTGATTGCTTTTCGGGATCGACACTTGAGGGGGGAAAAAAAACATAAACATGGTGACATTTTGATATCTATGATATACAGTATTGTGGGGAAAATACAGGAATTTTCACCATTTTATGACTTTAATTGCACTGTTTGTACATAATTAATTAATTCTAGAATGATTGGGATAACTTTGTAGGGGAGTGCGTCTGCATAGAGAATAAAAATGTTGAAAAACTATGAAAAAGACTTACTCTGAAGAATTATTTGGGTGCACACCACCCTATTAAGGCTGAATAATTTGGAAAAATAAAAATGGGGAAAAAGCTTTGTTTACTCTTTACTAGGATCAAGTCAAAACTTTTTCAGTAACCATAAAGTGAACAGTCTTTAAAAATATCTTTCCGCTTGAGTGTTTATAGTCCACATTTATACTGTTTGTAAACCATTCAAGATGAAATAATAGTAATAATAGTTTTTTTATTGTGATTATTATTATTAAATAAAAATATGAACAAAATAAAAAAAACTTGTAATACCACCATTTTACTGTGAAAAAATGTATTTAATAGAATAAAAATGTTTATAGTACAACTGTAAATTTACAGTACAACTATTTACATTACATCTAAATTTTGTTTTCAAATGTTAAACTATCAAGCTTTCGTTTTGCTGGCAAATTATTATATATGCGCTGCGAGTGTCAGCACGGCACTGTGTTCATTTACACACGCACAACTCATGAAATGGTATTTCAGTATTCGGAGCAGTTTGAGAATATTGTTTCAGCTTCTCAGAACAGTTGATTCATAGTAAATGAACGTAGATGCTCCGAGATGCTGAAACACCGTATCATAATAATTTCTCATTATTATCACAATGAGCATTCAATTATGTTTTTTTTTAGTCTTAGCAATTTCGAAATGGCACTAAGCCATATGTACGCCTAATTGCTTTGTTTGATTGGCTGTGATTTTTGCTTTTAGTGAAGACCAAAAAATTGTTATATCATAACTGTTAATTTTTGCTGCCGTTTTGACCTGAATTTGTGGGAATTATTTTGTGCATTATAACTTCTGACGACCAAATAGGTGCTATAGATTGGTGGTCATGAATAATATAGACACTGTTGTTTTTCAGTTCTCTGAGTGTCCGGCCCGCTATGACGAGGTGCACAGAGAAATGTCACGGGAGGGAGCCAGAGTTCTTGCACTGGGATACAAAGAGATGGGCCACCTGACCCATCAGCAGGTATTCAGTAGCGATCACTGAATGAAACGCTAAACGTCACATGTCCACATGCTCTGCTGTTTATCACAGTCTGTTGTGTGTGTGCAGGTGAGGGAGGTGAGCCGGGACATGCTGGAGTGTGACCTGCGCTTTGCAGGGTTCATGGTCGTGTCCTGTCCTCTCAAGACCGACAGCAAGGCAGTTATCAGAGAGATACAAGAGGCCTCACACCATGTGAGTTAACTTACTTAGTTAACTCTTTCCCCGCCATTGACGAGTTATCTCGTCTTTTAGAAGAAAACGCTTCCCCGCCAAAGACGAGTTTTTACAGCTTTTCGTGTTTTCACTGTTATACACTCGGGGGCGCTATTATGCATCTTCTGAACGAGTACAAAACCTCCCGAACAAAAACACACGTGAACAGGACGGAGAAACTAGCGATCTCTTATGTAAACAGATGCATATGAAAAATAATGCTATCATCAGCAATAGACATATTGAATGAAACATATAAATGAAAACTGCATAATGTTACAGAGTAAAATGTTGATCCAGGAAGTGGTATATGTCTGTGCAAGCTTTGGAGGTATTGATGGAAGCGATTTACTGGATTTATGCTTTGATAATTGTACTGAATATTATCCAGATGTAGTTTTTGATAAAAATGTGATTTTCTCACCTTTTTGCTCAAAATAATGCATTTTTTATGAAACCTACCTACAGTATATTCAAGTGTTGATAAAAAAAATGCTTTAAGCTAGAATAAAACTGATTTTTTTTTGTTTAAAAGTAGAGGCTCTGATATTTATTTTGGTGTATTGCATATTCAAATATTCATACAGCAAAATATACTGGAGGCCATTAAATTTGAGTGAAAATCGCTGGCGGTGGCTGGCAACTTTTAAAAAAAATGCTGGCGGGGAAAGAGTTAACAGTTAATATTGCTGTACTATCGCCATAGTATTGACAATTTTGCACTGTTAGAAATAGTTGTAAAAAGGTATGAACAGGTGGGTGTTTGTCTTGGAGTTTGGAAGTATCACTAATTTGCACTTATATTTATGCATTTGACATTTGTATTATGAGTCGTAATGAAATGCAAAAATATTTGGAAAGATTTATACAAATTTGGGCAAAATTAAAGGTTTTAAAATGGTTTAATAAATTAAAAGTACTGGTTTTGTATATTTTATCCACTAGTGAATTTTCTGTTTTAGGAGTTATTTATAAATATTTCTTATGTAAACTAATCCTAAATGATGTATATTTGAATATATACATAAAAATGTTTACATGCATGTAAATGTTGGATTTATATATATTTTATTTATATGTACACAACCATTCAAAAGTTTGGTATCAGTAATATGTTTGATTTTAAAAAGAAATTAATAGTTTTATTCAGCAAGGCGCATTAAATTGGCCATAATGTTACAAAACATTTCTCAGTATTGCAAAATATTTCAAAAATAGATGCCTTTCTTTTGAACTTTACATTCAAAGTCTATCAGGGTTTCCACAAAAAAGCAGTTTTAAACCGTAATGGTAAGAGTTTCTTTACCACCAAATCTGCATGTTTCCTGAAGGATCATGTGATTATTAAAAAGTTAAGTGATTCCATATCAAACTTGTCTGTCACATGATAATTTATGATTTCAGTCTCAATTTTGATTACACGTATAATGTGTCTTTCGCAGGGCTGTGTTTATAAACCTTGCCAGAACATTTCTTATAGTTTTATAATGTTTTATTGTAGGTTATTCCATCATTTCTAACATTTGTCACACTCTCTGTGCACAGGTTGTAATGATCACAGGTGACAACCCTCTAACAGCGTGTCATGTGGCCAGAGAGCTGCATTTCATGCAGAAGGAGCACACGCTTGTACTGCAGCAAAGCCCCAATCAAGGTGTGTGACATCCCTAACAATACTGCTCTGAGAGAGCTAGAGGAACATATTTGAAATCAGCGTCTCACTGAATCGCCTCTATTTTTGCAGCTGAATGGCAGTGGGTGTCCATAGACGGCAGTGTGCGCCTCCCTCTCCCTACTTCCTCAGTCTCAGATTTGGTCAGGCGGTACGACCTCTGTGTGACAGGAGAGGGACTGACCAGGATGACCTATGAACCCAGTTTACTCAACGCCCTGCTTCCTCATGTGCAAGTCTTTGCTCGTGTCAGCCCTAAACAGAAGGTCAGCTTTACAAGTTTGAGAAACCTTTGCTGATAGTTGAATTATCACACTCTGTATTCAGCATTGTTAACGCTGTTGATTCTTCCTGTCTGTGCAGGAGTTTGTCATAACTAGTCTGAAGGGACTGGGTTTCGTTACGCTGATGTGTGGAGATGGCACAAATGATGTTGGGGCACTCAAACATGCCCACATAGGTGAGTCATTAAACATGCTGAATGTCATAGACGGTAAATTTTGTTTAAAGGTGACATTATGCCCCTTTTTACAATATGTAAATATAAGTCTCTGGTGTCCCCAGAATGTGTCTGTGAAGTTTCAGCTCAAAATACCCCACAGATCATTTATTATATCATTTTGAAAATGCCTATTTTGAGTGGAAGCAGAAACAAGCTGTTTTTCAGGCCTGTGTCTTTAAATGCAAATGAGCTGCTGCTCCCCGCCCCCTTTTCCAGAATAGTGCTGCACCATTACAGTTGGTACCTGCTAAAAAAATCTGTTTTGGTTCTGATTATCATGTTTATCATGCTGAAATCATGCGTTTTAAACCATATGAGTTTAAACTTCAGATATAAGGTTTTCTGAGTGCACACATCCGAAGCACACGGACAGAAAGCGGCTATCACCGCATGCGAGTACTACACTAAGTTCTCATTCACACACACGTTTACGTTAAAAACACACATGAGTTACAAGAACAGTCGGTTATGTCTGTGAAGGTAAACAGCTGGGAAATAAATCGCTTGTTTATTTTAGATCTGTGTGGCAGCAGCAATATACAGTAGCCTAAATAAATCAATAAATTCACTGCATTTTCTTTCCAAAATTAAATAAGTGTGATTTGTCACTCAACTAAAGCCAATTCTTAAAATCTGGAACATTTTTACTTTGTACTTCTGTATTTTTTGTATACTGTAGGAGTATACAGTTATTTGTATAACCCTGAAGAGACAAATTTTCAATTTAGTATTATTTGTAGTGCACTTTGTTTACGCTGTAAATTTAGTCTTAGAACAGCATTTCTTTTATATTTAGAATTAACTGTGACAGCTCCTCAATCAATCTATCAACTTTTTTTTTTTTTACAGAAACTAAATGTGTCCATTGATTAGATTTGAATAATTAGCGAAGGTAATTATGATTCAAATTAAAATAATTACATTTCCTGAAGTTTTAAGATCTTTTGGCATCCCGCTCTTTTTAACCATTTAATTTTCCAGTTGTTTGTGATTTCTTGGCATAAATATATGTGTGATGATTATAAAAAAATACCCATGGCATTTTAAGGTTTTATTAAATTTAATAAAACCTTAAATTTAAGGTATTTAATAAAACCTTAAATTAAATAACTTATTCCGTTTTAAAATGTGGGAACTCTGCTTCTTTAAAGATAGTTTTTGAGGGGGTGAAAAGAGAAATATCTTGTATTAGCTTGTTTTAAATCATTTAGTGTCATCTTAGGCCCCTTCAGAAGTTTGCTGAGGCCCCCTAGTGGACTCCATCCTCTTGGTTGAGAACCACCGCTCTAAACACAAATATGAGTGCATTAACTGTGCTCTTTTTTTTTTTTTTATTAAAAGACAATTTCATCATCAATTGGCAGCATGTCATGGATTGTCTTGTATTGAATCTGGAACATAAGCTATAAAGGCTACCCTATAAAGTCTACTGTATCATATTTGATAAGCAAAATATAACTCTAAATTATCAGCATGATCAAAACTTTGTTGAAAACAAATTTGAAACAAATTGTACACAATTTACCACATGCCTTCTGTTATCTGACTGATAGTTCATATTTTTATAGCAAGTAAAAAGCCCTATCAGGTCATAGCACACGTGTCTTTTTTGCTTTCATGATGCATCAAATATGATACTTGACAAAAACCACATGGATGGCAACTTTTAAAAGTTGGATTTGTTTATATTTTGTCCAAAGTTCCAATAAACTCTTCAACTTCAAAAAAAAAAAAAAAAAATTCAGACAATTGTTTCGTGTCGGGTTTAACAGAGTTGATATACAGTAGATGTACTCATACCATAGCATGTCTTTTGTGTTTACCAGGTGTGGCGTTGTTAGCTAACGCCCCAGAGCACATGCCTGAGAAAAAGAAGAGAAGCAAAGACAAAGAGTACTCCTCTGGAGAGCCTAGACCCCCAGTCCCGAGTTCAGGCATCAAACTCGGCTCCCGTGCAGCCAGACAGAGAATGATGGCCCAGAGAGAGGAGCAGCTCGCCGCACAGAAGGTTGTGGTTTACATGTTTTGAATGTCAGCATTTAACCAGTTCACCCAAAAATGAAAATCCAGTCATCATTTACTCACCCTCATGCCGTTCCAAACCTGTATGAGTTTCTTTCTTGAACACAGAAGAAGATATTGTGAAGAATGTTGGTAACCAAACAGTTGACGGTAGCCATTGACTTAAAAAAAAAAAAATACAACATTGGGTGAACCTTGCCTATTAAGCTTGTAGTATTTACTCCAAACATGTAACCATATGTTGCATCAATGACTTGTCATAGGAGAGGATCAGTCAGGTGCTGCGAGAGCTAGAAGAGGATCAGATTCAGGTGGTTAAACTGGGCGATGCCTCCATTGCTGCTCCATTCACCTCTAAACTGTCCTCCATACAGTGCAGTAAGTAACACATGTTTTATATCAGCTTGAGCGCTCTCATTTAGTCCTACGTACGGTTGGCCTAACATTGCCCCATCTGTTTTCAGTCTGTCACGTGATTAAACAGGGGCGCTGCACTCTGGTGACCACCCTGCAGATGTTTAAGATCCTGGCGCTGAACGCTCTGGTTCTGGCCTACAGTCAGTCTGTGCTTTACCTGGAGGGGGTCAAATTCAGCGACTTCCAGGCAACTCTTCAGGGGCTGCTGCTGGCCGGCTGCTTTCTCTTCATCTCAAGGTCAAAGGTGAGATTGTAATGTTTTGTCAAGCTGCTTGTAGTTTGTTATGGACCAAGATTCGCTGACTGAACTATGTCTGTTTTTTTTTTTGCCTCAGCCATTGAAGACTCTGTCCAAAGAGCGGCCTTTACCGAACATTTTCAACCTGTACACTGTCCTCACAGTGCTGCTGCAGTTTGCAGTCCACTTCTGCAGTCTGGTGTACCTGTACAGGGGGGCACAGAGCAGAAGTCCACCCAGGTATGAATGGAAATAGGATACTTATCACCACATGAATGGGCCAAGTGGGATTTCCCAGTATCTTTACAAAATAATTCTGCCTGACAGTGACATGACATGTGATGTCATTGTTCACATTTGTGTTTGGTTTTCATAACATTTGCAATCTGGCTTCATGTTTCACCTCTCTCTCTCTTATCCTTTTTTTCCCCCTCTCCTGCAGGGCAGAGCAGTTTGTGGACCTGTACAAAGAGTTTGAGCCCAGTCTCATTAACAGTACTGTATACATCATGTCGATGGCCATGCAAATGGCCACATTTGCCATTAATTATAAGGTACTTTAATTGTTAGTTTGATATCAATCACATATAATGATGCTTTGTAATGAATTTATGCTTTGTAGCACTTAAAGGGATAGTTCATCCAAAAATGAAAATTACCCCAAGATTTCCTCACCCTCAAGCCATGCTTAGGTGTATATGACTTTCGTCTTTCAGACGAATTGGAGTTCTATTAAACAATGTCCTGGCTCTTCCAAGCTTTATAATGGTAGTGAATGGGAGTCGAGATTTTGAAGCCCAAAAAAGTGCATCCATCCGTCATAAAAAGTGCTCAACACGGCTCCGGGGGGTTAATAAAGGCCTTCTGAAGTGAAGCGATGCATTTGTGTAAAATAAAATATCCATATTTAAGACTTTATGAACCGTAATCTCTAGCTTTCGTTAACTGTCGTGCACACGTTCACTAAGGGTGCTTTCACGCTAGCACTTTTGGTGCACACCCGGGTTCGATTGACGTCAGAGTTCGGTACGTTTGGATGATGTGAACGCTGTCTTCCGAACTCGGGTGCGCACCCACGACCTGTACCCGAGTCCGCTTAAAAAGGGTGGTCTGGGGTATGGTTCAAGTGAACTCCGGTACGGTTCGCTGCTGATGTGAATGCAATCGTACCAAATCACACAAGTGAACCGCTATTAATGACGTATTATTTGATAAAAATGTGTTTGTGTGTTTCACTCACTTTCTTGACGAGCGTGACTTGCAAGCAGAGAGCTGTATATCTCATTTCTGTTCACCTTCAGAGTACTTTAGAGCATCTGCGGTACATTCGTAAGGCAGACGTAAGTGCCATTATGTACTGAAGCTTTGGAAACAAAACCAACGGTTCAAAAACATAAATATAAAATTGAAGAGAGCCTTGCTACGCATTTTGTCGTCTTCTCCTGCGCCATCATTACTAAATAACGGGGTAAACAGCTGCTGGCTTGATGACGCAAACGAACTGCGGTTCGGACCCAAATAATATAATGTGAACACAGTCCAGCGGGGGCAAGGGGAGGGGGGAGCAATCGAACTCGGGTTTGGACCAAGCAATCGAACCAAGTGTGAAAGCACCCTAAGAGTGTGGCCTTCCAGCGGATGACGGAGGACAGAGGTGTAGCGTAAGCTCCGGTGAGAATATGCTAATCTTGCAAGAACCAAATTTTTCATACAACCAGTCTCCTCTTGGCTTATATACTTCTAATTCATGACTGGTGTTTTGTTTTGTTTTCATCACCACGTTTGCCTCTGTCCTCCGTCATCCGCTGGAACGCCACTCTCTTAGTGAATGTGTGTACGACAGTTAGCAGAAACTAGAGATTATGGATTATAAAGTCTTAAATATGGATTTGTATGAAAAATTTGGTTCTTGCAAGATTAGCATATTCTCACCGGAGCTTACGCTACGCCTCTGTCCTCCGTCATCCGCTGGAACGCCACTCTCTTAGTGAAGGTGTGTACGACAGTTAGCAGAAACTAGAGATTATGGATTATAAAGTCTTAAATATGGATTTTTTTTTTTTTTACACGAACGCATCAGTTCACTTCAGAAGGCATTTATTCACTAACAGCAGTGTGGAGCACTTTTTATGATGGATGGATGCACTTTATTTTGCTTCAAAATCTCGACCCCCATTCACTGCCATTATAAAGCTTGGAAGAGCCAGGACATTCTTTAATAGAACTCCGATTGCATTCGTTTGAAAGAAGAAAGTAATTTACACCTAGAATGACTTGAGGGTGAGGAAATCATGGCATAATTTTCATTTTTGGGTCAACTATCCCTTTAATAATTTTAGTTAACAATAACAACACTTCAAGCACCGATGAGATTTGAGACCTGCAGCCTAGATTCAACACACTGTCTTGTTCCAGGGCCATCCTTTCATGGAGTCTCTCACTGAGAATCGGCCCTTGCTGTGGAGCATCGGTATATCAGGGCTCGCCATAGTAGGGCTGCTGACGGGATCTTCACCTGAATTCAATGAGCAGTTCGCCTTAGTGGATATTCCAACTGAGGTATGAGTTCAATACTCCACACTATTCACATACTAGACTGTCAATGGAAACGTGCTTGCCTTTTAAGCATGCAGTAAAGGCTTGTTCACACCAAGAGCAATAACTGTTATTATATACATTACCACCACTCCCTATACGCAGAGTATGCAGTTTGCATAGGGCACCAACTCCCGGGGGGGGGGGGGGGGCCCCCCCCCGGTCCCAAATTTTTTTTTTAAAAACTT
>NW_015505276.1:1373264-1377053 GCF_001515645.1 Sinocyclocheilus grahami | reverse complement strand
GGGGTTTTTGAAGGGCCCCCCCCCCCGGGGGGGGGGGGGGGCACCATCCCAGTTGCTAAATTTTTTTTTAAAAACCATTCCTGCCCACCTTCATGTTTCCAGCTGAATGCAAATGATCAAAGAAAGAAACAAAAAGATTAAAACGAAGCCTGTGCATCAATTTCAGGTACATTGATAATCCTGTGAAACTTTTTTGGCTGTTGACGTTAATAACATGTTTTAATGTCGGTAATAATTTCACCAAAGCATCTAATATTCTCTCTTGAGTTTCCATGTTCCCTTATGAAAATTAGCCATGGTTTTACTATGAATAAAACCAAAAATTAACCATGGTTTTGTTACTTCAAATAATAATTTACAAAGAGGTATTAAGATAATATTTTTGTGCTTATAAAAACAGACCTAAGCCAACAACAGCCTTTAAAATTACTTACAATCACTGATCTATAATAGAGAACATTATATATATATATATATATATATATATATATATATATATAGATCAGTGCTTACAATGCATTGTATAAAAACGATGAGGCAATAATGATTGGCTAATTAATAATCATATGGTTTCATTGAATGACACTGTTAAAAATACATAATGTAATACAAAATAAAAAAATTTATGTACATTATTATTACAAATGCCTGCAAAGGGAGCAATACAGTTGTCTGATTGATTTTATAGTCTCAAGCATTTAGAAATCATGCAAAAGAAAAGAAAATTTTTGTAAGTTTTACAATGCATTATATAAAAACGATGAGGCAATAATGATGGGCTAATTAATAATTATATGGTTTCATAGAATAAAACTGTTAAAATACATAATGTAATACAAAATAAACAATTTATGTACATTATTATTACAAATGCCTGCAAAGGGAGCCAAAGGCCTGGTAATGACTGCAGTTGATATACTTACAGGACGATCAAATCCTTGTTTAATAGGCTTTTGACTAAACATTTAATTCAAATATCCACTTAGTCTTTAATTATTGGCCACCTTTTTGCTATATATAGATGAGACAGCCTCTATAATTTCTTCAACAAAAAACATGTGGACATCACAACCCTTAAAAAAATTTGCCATGGTTTTATCGAAAAACTGCATCATTTTTTTTGTGTGATTTCTGAACGCTTGAGACTATAAAATCAACCAGACAACTTTAATAATAAAATCATAGCCATAGGTAACTGTCTAGATTTATCATTTGTAAATAATACAGTTTAATTAAAAAAATATATATTTTTTACTTTTATATATTTTTTTAATTTTTATTTTGACGCCTATAGTATTGGGTTTATTTTGTTTTGTTTTTTGCTTCCATAATATTTGGGGGAGGGAGCACAACAATACAATCCTGCTTAGGGCACCCATTTGGCCAGCAGTGGCCCTGATTATATCACCCTTTTAGCGTCCACACCAACAGACACTCTGTTTATTATAAGTGTGTGCTGCAGTTTTGTCGTCTGTTGCTGATCTCTCATGTGTAGCTATTTCTGATTAATAATATGTTTTCACATTCCTTCTCTTTGCAGTTTAAGTTAATAATAGCCCAGGTCCTAGTTTTGGATTTTGTCGCCGCCCTGTTGGTGGACAGAGTTTTGCAATTCCTGCTGGGCAAAGGAACTCTGAGGTTGCCTAAATGAACTGTTATTACCAACAGTCACCAAAGCAGCTGCTGCCCCTCGTGATCAGACTGTGAACGGGCTTTACAGGAACACGATACTTGACTGGTGGCAAACTCTGCAAGATGCGAAAGGATGGGCGTGAAACTCAATACTGTACACACCCCAGTGTTTCCTTTTCCTCCGTGTCTCTGTCTTTGCTCTGTCTTAATACTTTAGCTTCATTTTCTTTCTACTGACATCTTTAACCACCCCCTCCGCTCTGAAGGCCAAGAAAACTACAGTATTGTGTTGAGGGTGAGAGTGTGTTTGAGGCACACGGCTGTGACGGGCGTTCTGAAGAAGTGTTTCTTTTTTTTTGTTTTGTTTGGATTTGTTTTCATCATTTTGTAAAAAGACAAATCTCAGAAAGACTTATAAATGACCAAAAAAAGCTGTCGTTGTGTTCTTTATTTCCATGACTTTTTCTTATTAAGACTGTACACTCACTACTTTACATTGTAGCAAAGTGTCATTTCTTCAGTGTTGTCACATGAAAAGATATATTAAAATATTTACAAAAATGTGAGGGGTGTACTCACTTCTGTGGGATACTGTAATTTTTTAGAGAGCAAGCTAATTTTGTACTGCTTTGGATTAATATAGCAATATATAATATTATAAAGGCTAATACTTTCAGGAAAGCAAGGTGAAAGTACATTATTTTACAATGGTCACTTAAAGCTTTAAATCACATGTAGGAATGCAAATAATGACAATATGATTGCACAACATGGTGTGATGTGTTATTAAATACTGTATGTCAATGGAATATTTCTTCATATCAACATTTCAGCAGGCATAAAGTGAAAACCGAGCCACAAGATTTTCTCTAGATTAATATAAAAAATAAAGTTTAGGGAAAGGAGGGCTTTTACTTTCACAAAATGTTGACTGTCAAGTTTAAAGATCACACTAAATATTGTTTTATTTATTTTCTATGCACTAACTAAATTTTTTTTATAAATATAAGAAAAAGAAAAATAATTATGCCAAAATGGGATGCAAGGATGTAAATAAGATTGCAAATGTACTTTTAATCTTTGCTTCTCAACTTTTTTGACTATATGTTATTTCTGCCAGTATTTCTGCTATAATCATGTTTTTATAAACAGAAACTGGGAAACAAACAGTACTTGTTTGAGGGGGAACATAAAAGAAATATGGGTTCATTTCATGTAATTTTTTACTCAAGTTATTTTATAAGTTTTTAATAATAGTTTTTAATAATAATATGTTCATCTTAAAATTAAGTTGTCCTGTATCTCCCCTCTACTCTAAAGGAAGGCATTACTCAGAAGAAGCAAGCTAGACTTGTTCCAGGAAAATTATAAATGAAATAAAATATTTGTTGACATTTTTCCTCAAAATAGCATAAGTAACAGGCTTGAAGGCTGGGCTTTATGCAGTGTACTCTGCAATTTGTGTATTATTTTATGCTAGGTTCATTTTATATTAGATAATTACGGTGGTCGAGAAGTGCAAAACAAATCACAATTCTGAAAACAAAATAACAAATTACAAATGCAGGTCTAAAAAACAAAACAATTCAGAAAGCATTATAACAAGTCAGAAAACACAATGACAAATCCGAAAACAAATTAACGAGGTAGGTACTCACCGCTGACTGGACGAGACATCTGTCAATCAACTTAGGGAAGAACCAGCCGAAGAACAGCAGAGTCGTGGTAGAAAGTTCGGCGATGGTATTAAAGTAGCTCAGTTTAAATGTGTTGTATGAATTGCCCTTACTATGGAATAAAAAATACAGAGTGTCTATTTACATTTAGTTAAAAGTGGCTGTAAATCATCAGCTCCAGTGGCACAGATGGATAAGTGTGATTTTGCCACAACACTGGCTTTTTGACGTGATCGACCCGGGTTCGATCCCGCCTTTTGCCGAACATTTTTTTCTGCCTTTTCTAATCTCGTATCACATCGTAAAGGCATTTATTTTCAATAAAAATTAAGGAAATAATCAAAAAGTTGAAAATAAAGTATGGGGTAGGGTTAGGGTAGGTGTAGGGAGGGCTTTATTGTACCAATAAGGTGGCATCCATGTAATAATTACAATTATCATTTACACTCAATACGTTATTATTGCATACTGTTTTATAATG
>NW_015505276.1:1329899-1373254 GCF_001515645.1 Sinocyclocheilus grahami | reverse complement strand
TTGCAAGAAGCAGTATACTTGATAGTAGAAATCCTGCTATTTTAACATAGTGTAACTAGGTATTTGCACTTAGTGTAAATAGCATATTGCTAAAAATACTGCTATTTTCACTTAGTGTAAATAGAATCCATTGCTATTACAAGATTTGAAAACGGAGGGAAAAAAAGTTCGGCGAAAGGCGGGATCGAACCCGGGTCGATCGCGTCAAAAAGCCAAGGGCACGCTCATCCATCTGTGCTACTGGAGCAGATGTTTTACAGCCACTTTTAACTAAATGTAAATAGACACCCCGTATTTTTTTATTCCATAGTAAGGGCGATTCATACAACACATTTAAACTGAGCTACTTTAATACCATCTCCGAACTTTCTACCACGACTCTGCTGTTCTTCGGCTGGTTCTTCCTGTACACGTTGATTGACAGATGTCTCGTCCAATCAGCGGTGAGTAATCCCAAACCAATGGCACTGTCTCAAACTATACCTACCTTTTCCGGTTTGTCTGATTTGTCCTTGTGTTTTCTGACTTGTTAATTTGTTTTCGGAATTGTCATTGTGTTTTCTGACTTGTTATAATGTTTTCTGAATTGTCATTTTGTTTTCTGAATTGTTGTTGTGTTTTTTAGACTTGCATTTGCGTTTGTAATTAGTTATTTTGTTTTCAAAATTGTGATTTTTTTTTGCACTTCTCGGCCACCGTAGGATAATAGTTTATCAGATTTTTTGTAATAGTCACAAATCAAAACATGAGAATCGTCATGTGTAATGTCACGCTAATGTAATATGACTACAGTTCCCAAGAACCATCACGGTGACATGAAAGTGGGCGGGGCATGTTTGACACTGCGCGCGGTCTTTGAAAGAAAATGGCGGAGCTCCAGAGTGAAGAGATCGAACCGTGAGTGTTTCATTATTTATAACATGGGGAATACGGTATAAGTACTAAATGTTTCCCGTTGACGTGTGATGATAATTTCTATATGAAGAAGATGTTTGCCTTGTGTTGGAATGTAACTTATATGACCATTTAATGTCTCGCACAGGTGTGATGCCAGCAACGTCAATACCAGGGTAAATCTGTTTTCGGTTGTTTTTAAATGTACCTTTCAAACTTTTGGGATTTAGCCAATTGGCATATTAAAATCATTTCTGGAGGATTATGTGGTAGTGAAAACTGACGTAATGGCTGCAAAATTCAGTTCACATTTTAAATTGTAATAATATTTCACAATATTATTATTATTATTATTATTTATTTATTTTTTTACTGTCCCCCGGTTTCACAGACGAGGCTTATCCCAGACTAAAATGTAAGTCTGAGCTGTTTCAACTGAAAGAATCTTGCACTGGTTGATCTTAAAATATATCAGTGCCTTTGTTTTGTCTCTAGAGGGACACTAGTGATGTTTTTTTTTAAAGGCACGTTTATAAAAATGACTTAAAAGCCCTAATTGAACCATGGCCTAATCCTGATTTAGTCTAAGCCCTGTCTGTGAAACCAGGCCTGTGTGTTTTACTGTGATCAATTTAATGCAGCATCGGTGAGCATGAGTGACTTTCAAAAACAGACTGTCGTTTAAAAGATCATTATATCCAAAAATCATTATCATGCTTAGTGCCTGTTATATTTTGAGACTGGCTTCTTCCTTAGTTATGCTTTTAAAATGTCATTACGCTTCATTACAGCTTCCAATATCTTTAGTCATGTGACAAATGCATGGATATGTGTATCTAATGCTGTGATGTGTTTCCAATTCGTCCGTCTCAACTAGGTCTCAGAAGTGTCTCATGGAGTCAAACGGTCTCATGATGACAGTAGCCACATCTCCGGTCCTCCTCAGAAGTCACCTGCTCCTGCAGCGATGCAGCTTTTAGGAGAGGAGGACTCGAAGATGAGCTCTGCTGAGGACCGTACGAGGGAAAGTGTGACCGTTACTGCTCCAGAACGAAGCCCTCGCTCACGGAGGAAATCCTGGAGGAGATCGTCCAGAGGCAGACGCTCTCTGCCGGCTTTCTCCTGCTCCTCACAGCGTGAGTGCCCAACCAAAGACACTTTCACCGGACGTCATGCTGGAGTTGTTTCGGATTGTGTTGATTTTCTCTTCTCTTTGTGTCTTTTAGCTCTGTGTGAAACCGTCAGTCTGTCTTTACCTGATAATGAGAGGCTGGAGATGCTAATTAAAGCTGCTATGCAGGTCTTTAAAATGCATATTATGAAGGAAATTCAATTCAGCTTTGTCATTGTGACCATGAATCCACTTTCTCACCTTTTCTACTTTCTAGTCTAACCATTTATTTTGCCTGGTTGTACATAGAGGACAGTGAAGAGGGCCAAAAATAGTCTGTACACTGTTCCTGGTGTTGATACAGAGACACTCCAGACTCAAGGTAAGTCAGGGTGTCCCGGTCGAGCCAGTCGTTCACATTTGTACTTGTCCTGCAAACATTTTCACTAGCTTCAACACACAGGAATTATCTGTTTTTAGTATATATTACGTGTTAAGTTTTCTTTACCATTTTGGGGGATAACTTTACTAAAATATTTGTTCATTAAATAAAGAGTATTTGCAACAAGCTGGAAGTTATACAGTTATAACACACTACCGTTCAAAAGTTTTGGGATTGGTACGATTTTTAAATGTTTTCTTTAAAGGGCCTCATGCTCACCAAGGCTGCATTTATTTGATTAAAAAATACAGTAAAAATAGTAATATTATGAAATATTATTACAATTTAAAATAAGTGTTTCATATTTAAATATATTTTAAAATGTAATTAATTCCTGTGATGCAAAGCTGTATTTTCAGCATCATTACTCCAGTCTTCTTCAGTGTCACATGATCTTCAGAAATCACTCTGATATGATGATTTGCTGCTCAAGAAACATTTATTATTATTATCAATGTTGAAAACAGTTGAGCTGCAGAATATTTTTGTGGAAACTGATTTAGGTGTTTAGGATTCTTTGATGAACCGAAAGTTGAAAAGGATATCATTTATTTAAAAATATATTAAAAATATTTAGTAACATTATAAATGTCTTTACTTACACTTTTGATCAATTTAATGTGTCCATGCTGAATAAAAGCATTGATTAAAAAAAAAAATTTATAATAATAATTAATTTTTTTAATATTTACCAATTTTTGCCACTATCCTTCAAACCTACCCATTTCTCAGAAAAAAAGTTTTTAATAATTTAAAATATAATAAAATCTAGTATGATCACTTTTTAATATATTTATTTTGTTTAATCCAAAAAAAAAAAAAAAAAAAAAAAAAAAAAAAAAAAAAAAAAAAAAAAAAAAAAAAAACTTTTGAATGGTAGTGTATTTGGGGAAGGGTCATTTTCAACACATTCTTATACAGTGGGGCAAAAAAGTATTTAGTCAGGTCTGTGAGAGCCAGAACTCTTGCTTGTTTGTAGGTGACCAAATACTTATTTTACAGAGGAATTTACCAATTAATCCTTTAAAAATCCTACATTGTGTTTTTCTGGATTTTTTTTTCTCATTTTGTCTCTCATAGTTGAGGTATACCTATGATGAAAATTACAGGCCTCTCTCATCTTTTTAAGTGGGAGAACTTGCACAATTGGTGGCTGACTAAATACTTTTTTGCCCCACTGTATTTCCAAACAAAATGTTTTGTAATTTCAACAAAACCTCATCTATTAGGGTTCGTCTCAGAAAAGGCCCGTACTTACCGAATGTTGTCCAAAATATAATCCTATTTATAATTATATCTAAAATATTAGGGATGTAACGTATGAACATTTCTTATCACGATTATAGTGACCAAAATGATCACGGTTATCAGTATTATCACGGTATTGTTGAAATGTGCTGGAGATGTTCAAAAAGTACTGACACACAAATCACTTCACCAAGTTTTATATTTAAAATCAACAAACAACAAATAAAATGAGTTTTTGTTTGCATATCTAAAACAATAACATTTCCAATGATGTCCGGATTTTAAATGACAACATGACTGACAACAGTTTATCTTATAGCATGTTCACATATTTAATATAAATATCAAATATCGAATGTAATAAAACTGTGTTTTATGCTTCAGGGCTCCAGACTCATTCTTCCCACTGGTCGCTCTTTTGCGACTAACTTTCTCAGTTGGTCACACCAGCACATGATTTGGTTGCAATATTTTTATTTTTAGGGATTAATCAATGCATGCTGATGAACTTTTATCATAGTTTATAGTTATATGAAAACGAAAGTGGTTAACATTCAACCCCTTCTTTTTCATCAGTATTATTTGTGATTTAAATTTTGTGAACGGTAGTTTCCCGTCATGTTATAAGCCGGGATTCGGATGCTTTCACTTTCGAATTCGCGATCTTGGTGTCACGTTTTACAAGAAAAGATAATTGTCTGATTTGCTTACATGCATCTATACATAATTCGCTTCTGCAGACTAAAACAAAAGATGGATTCATTGTTATTCTTAATTAAAAAGCATAACAACAATAAAACGGTAAGATAAATGACAAACTAGCTTACAAAACGTTTATTAACAAAAAACGAATAAGACTAGGCATGGCATGTAAAAAGCATAACAACAATAAAACGGTAAGATAAATGACAAACTAGCTTACAAAACGTTTATTAACAAAAAGAATAAGACTAGGCATGGCATAGCTACACCACATGCTGTATTATATACCGACTAATAAATTACAGATCGTTTAGCAAACACTGAGGAATCAAATAAAAAAAGAGAGCTTACATAGCATAAGGTGAGGTAAACAGCAAAGATAACAAGCTTTTCAAAATGAAAACAAAAAGAAAAGTAAAACTAAACTTGCTGTCGGTGACGGTGCTTGCATGTTTTTTTTCCTCCCCACAAGAATACCAACATGTTCACCTTTGCTTTAAGAAGCGGTCTTTTACGTTACTTTAGCATGAAAACCATCCATCCTTTCCTCAATATTCGCATCATGCTTTCAGTTTCGTTTGATGTTTCTCACATGCAACAGATATGGCAGCGCTTATGAGTTAAACAATGCGGTGGTCGCGCCAGTGCGACCGCACAAATTTAGTCGCACGGGCAGAAAAAATAATCGCAAAATCCACCCATTTGGTCGCACTCTGGAGCCCTGTGCTGGACAGTATTTATTTATCCTTAGTTGTTCAAATCGCGGCAATCAAATACGGTTATAGTGATAATTAAAATATGAAACAGTAATACTAACCATGGAGTATTTTATCACGATTTATCGTCAAACCGGTAATCGTTACATCCCTATAAAATATATTTAGTGATATTTATATGAATGCTATTCACTTCCAGTTGAATCTTTACATGAAGAGTGGGACGGTCTGGCTAAAGACATCAGAAGAGAAACTCAGAAACAAAGTATTGAGATTAAATTTTGTTATTGACCAAATACTTATTTTCCACCATAATTTGCAAATAAATTCTTTAAAAATCCTACAATGTGATTTTCTGGATTTTTTTTCTCATTTTGTCTCTCATAGTTGAGGTATACCTATGATGAAAATTACAGGCCTCTCTCATCTTTTTAAGTGGGAGAACTTGCACAATTGGTGGCTGACTAAATACTTTTTTGCCCCACTGTATTTCCAAACAAAATGTTTTGTAATTTCAACAAAACCTCATCTATTAGGGTTCGTCTCAGAAAAGGCCCGTACTTACCGAATGTTGTCCAAAATATAATCCTATTTATAATTATATCTAAAATATTAGGGATGTAACGTATGAACATTTCTTATCACGATTATAGTGACCAAAATGATCACGGTTATCAGTATTTTCACGGTATTGTTGAAATGTGCTGGAGATGTTCAAAAAGTACTGACACACAAATCACTTCACCAAGTTTTATATTTAAAATCAACAAACAACAAATAAAATGAGTTTTTGTTTGCATATCTAAAACAATAACATTTCCAATGATGTCCGGATTTTAAATGACAACATGACTGACAACAGTTTATCTTATAGCATGTTCACATATTTAATATAAATATCAAATATCGAATGTAATAAAACTGTGTTTTATGCTTCAGGGCTCCAGACTCATTCTTCCCACTGGTCGCTCTTTTGCGACTAACTTTCTCAGTTGGTCACACCAGCACATGATTTGGTTGCAATATTTTTATTTTTAGGGATTAATCAATGCATGCTGATGAACTTTTATCATAGTTTATAGTTATATGAAAACGAAAGTGGTTAACATTCAACCCCTTCTTTTTCATCAGTATTATTTGTGATTTAAATTTTGTGAACGGTAGTTTCCCGTCATGTTATAAGCCGGGATTCGGATGCTTTCACTTTCGAATTCGCGATCTTGGTGTCACGTTTTACAAGAAAAGATAATTGTCTGATTTGCTTACATGCATCTATACATATTTCACTTCTTCAGACTAAAACAAAAGATGGATTCATTGTTATTCTTAATTAAAAAGCATAACAACAATAAAACGGTAAGATAAATGACAAACTAGCTTACAAAACGTTTATTAACAAAAAACGAATAAGACTAGGCATGGCATGGCTACACCACATGCTGTATTATATACCGACTAATAAATTACAGATCGTTTAGCAAACACTGAGGAATCAAATAAAAAAAGAGAGCTTACATAGCATAAGGTGAGGTAAACAGCAAAGATAACAAGCTTTTCAAAATGAAAACAAAAAGAAAAGTAAAACTAAACTTGCTGTCGGTGACGGTGCTTGCATGTTTTTTTTCCTCCCCACAAGAATACCAACATGTTCACCTTTGCTTTAAGAAGCGGTCTTTTACGTTACTTTAGCATGAAAACCATCCATCCTTTCCTCAATATTCGCATCATGCTTTCAGTTTCGTTTGATGTTTCTCACATGCAACAGATATGGCAGCGCTTATGAGTTAAACAATGCGGTGGTCGCGCCAGTGCGACCGCACAAATTTAGTCGCACGGGCAGAAAAAATTATCGCAAAATCCACCCATTTGGTCGCACTCTGGAGCCCTGTGCTGGACAGTATTTATTTATCCTTAGTTGTTCAAATCGCGGCAATCAAATACGGTTATAGTGATAATTAAAATATGAAACAGTAATACTAACCGTGGAGTATTTTATCACGATTTATCGTCAAACCGGTAATCGTTACATCCCTATAAAATATATTTAGTGATATTTATATGAATGCTATTCACTTCCAGTTGAATCTTTACATGAAGAGTGGGACGGTCTGGCTAAAGACATCAGAAGAGAAACTCAGAATTCACTTCCAACTGTTGAGAGGTCAGTCAGTTTTTCTGTGTTGATTACATTCATTCATCATTAGTCCTTCGATCCTGAAGCACACTCCAGTTTATTACATTTCTCTCTCTCTCTCTCTCTCTCTATGTGCAGTGACCCTGTTGTTAACATGACCACTGCACACATTCAGGAGGACATTAACAGGTAATTCTCTGCTCTTGTCCACCTAAGACATTACAGTGGACATCTAATTCATTTTATGACTGCGTTTGCCATGGCAATGTCCTCATGTAGGTTACAGGCTGAAAGTATGTCATGGGAGTCACTATTGAACAAACATCGGAGCAAAGCTGCCGAAATAGACAAGTGAGCACAACTACATAAACACACCAGCACACATGGATACAGAAGGATGCTCAGATTCATTCGCTTTGAATTGGTTTGTTAGCTGTACATCTCTTTCCCGTTGCAGATGTGTGGAGTGGGGTGAAGAGAAGGGGGTGCCACTGGACCCATCATGCTTTGCAAAGTCCTCACAGAGTTGGCTCATTCTGAACAAACCTGACTACAAGGAGGTACTCATGGGACAGCAAAAACTACTCAGAAACATGGAGCTAGTGGTGAGACCGTGATGCTTTGTTCTTCAGGACTCAAATACAGTATATATTCAGACCTGAGAGCCATAGAAATTAGTCCGGTTTAGTAGTTCTGCCAACATATTCACTAGCCTTATCACAAAGAAATTTGTGGCAATTTGTATATTTGCTATAAATGTTGACATTTTTGCTATTAAATGCTATGTTTGCGTTACCATTTTATGGCAACTATACCAGAGGGGCCCAAACATTTTACGACAAAGGACCAAAAATAAAATTGAGGGCTTTGAGACAAAAGTAAATTTTGAATTATAATATAACTGGGTCAAAGGCGAATAAAGGTTTTTGAAGCATTAAAACAATAAAAGTTAAATACAGCTTTATTTATTTATTTGTTTTTTCTTTAGTTTTTTTGTATATTATAATGTGTCCTGTTTCATTAAATTTTTTTCTGAGCAAAAAATGATGACTATCATACATTTCTACCTTTATTTATGGAAGACACCCACTAAAATGATATTGTGTAAAAATAGTTCATCTAACAAAAAGCTTCAAACCATGAGGTTTTACCCATTTGTCACAAAGAAGATTTTAATCATTTAAAATATAATACAATTTAGTATGTTCACTTATTTGTTTATATGTTTTAATAAGCGCAGGTCAGAATACGTTCCTTAAAGAAAAATAATACTACTTTTTGGTGGCATATTTTTAACGCTGTGTTAACTATGTAGATATACACGAGTTAAATGACAAAACTTTGTTAAATAAGTCACTGTTCCAGTCTGTTTTATTCAGTGAGTGAGCTCAAGACTGATTTGTGATGTTTTTGGAGTTATAAAAAAAAAGAGAGAGCTGGCTCATAAGTTTCATTTTGTGAATTAGACTACACTGGTCATGCCATGTATTTTGTGTTATTTCATGGTGCCCAGAAATAAAAATGAAGTAATTTGCAATGTAGAATTGATAAATTAGAGAACTGGTTATATGTCATGTTCTTTTAAAAAGCAGTTTTGAGAGCTGCTGTCATGTGCAGTTGTCTTTCTTCACAGATGGATTCACAGTGTTGTATAATGAGGGAGCTGCTGTCTTTCCATGAGAAATCACAGCTGCTGCTATATATATATATATATGTGTGTGTGTGTGTGTATGTACAGTATGTGTGTATATAATATACATATATATATGAGCGAGAGAGGAATAAATTACATTTAAAAATGTATTCAAATAGAAAGCTTTTTACGTTGTAGTAATATTTCACAATATTACTTTTTACTGTATTTTGTATTAAATATTTAGTATTAAATAAATGCAGTCTTTCAAAAACGTTAAAAAATCTAATTGACAATTAAGTGCAAAACATCAACGACAAACGTGGTGTTTGAAAAATAGCACTACGTTTGATGTAAAATCACATGAAATACAATTCAGTGGGAGCTGCCTTGATTGTGCCAGTTGCTTTTTATTGAGTCCAGTGTATTGCATTAAGCGCTGGGTTTTTCTGTTTGTTTGTTTTTCTCACAGCTGCCAGGGCTGGATTTCAGAATCTCCCTTCATCTCCAGTCAGACAGCTGATAAAAGGACCCATATCTAGTGTTTCCTCTTAGTTTACAGAGCTGTAATGACTTCTGTAGGATGCTGAGCTTCCACAGAAAAGCTCTGTGATCTGATAAGAGCATTTTGGTTCTGCATTATTTCTTTTAAATCTAACATTTCTACTTTTTGCTATATCAAAATGCATGTCATTTTTATATTAACCAGTAATTTGGATAAAAAGTATATACATTCATACTAGACGTACAGGTGCATAGTCTGCTCTTGCTTTCTCTATGTGGACAGTAATATAAATAGCTGATGAATATTGAATTGTCTTCAATGTCTGACTGTTTTGCTTAATGTTCTCGATTTAGTGAGGAAAAGGTTCGGGATGTGTACATGAAGTGCAAAGATGGACACTAGATGGCAGACTAGTTATTCACCTAGTTATTCAAAGCCCTACTTTAACCCGTGTAGGTCTGTATAGGGTTTTGTTTTTCACAATTTTACAGATTTCTGAATATAATTAAATGCCTTGACATTTGCTTCAAACCTTTTTTTTTTTGTCATGTAAAAAAGAAAGATTTGATTCCGTGTTTAGCCCCCAAATGCTTTTAAACAGTCTTTAAATTGTCCTGTATGTCTAATGGACTAAGAATGATATTCATTCATCCATCACTGGATCCATCACCTTCTGCCTGAATGGTAAAATTGAATAAACAGTTTGTGCTGGTGTCTTGTTTCCAGGACAAACATTGCAAGCTAGTATTTATACGCTTTAAGTCATCAATATTAGCTTAAAGAAAAGACACTGGCCTTTGGGCTTTAGTCATGAGCTCTTTGAGGGCCTTTTAGCAGTCTATTATGTTTGTTCTTGTGCGTCCCGTGACCCCTTCCCCCACACGTCCAGCCCTTGTTCTCTATTCACCATCACACAGGGCTGCTGAGCAAGACGCAGGCTTAGAAGATTTTCCCAGTGATTTCTCCACTTCACATCCTCTCTGTTTATATCACATTTCCATGCCCACAAGACTAAACACGACCTGCTCTGAACTCCCATGGCATAATAATAATATCTGTGTTCGAACAAAGCAGCGTTCGTTCTCAATACTTTGTCCACTGTGATCTGAGAAATTGAAGACAGACGTTTTAACAATCCCAAAAGAAAACCTTTAACCGTTTCGATCTCAAGAGCTGGAAAACGAGGTCATTTTTTTCTCCTGCACACGCGGGCTGATTAGACTTGGCTTGTATTTAGTTTTCTGTGTTAATGTAGGGATGGAGGTGGTGTAGCAGGAGAGTGGGGTTAAGCGTTAGAAGCACTGGGGGTGGCACAGCAAGAGGGATCGATTCTTATTTAGATGAAAATGAGGCTCAGCGCTTGTGGGCCGAGGGTGCATCTGCCTCAAACAGATTTAAGAAGAATACCTATTCACAGTCAAGAGAGGAAAAACTATTCTCATGGTGGCAAATACTTTTAAATTAAATGTCATTTGACAAAGATTAATGTATGCATGTGATGTAGTAGTATCCCACGTAGATACACTCTCAAAAATAAAGGTGCTTTATTGGTATCTATGGTTCCATGAAGAACCTTTAACATCCTCTGAACCTTTTCTTCAGACAAAATGTTCTTTATCATGGAAAAAGGCTGTTTAGATTAAAATGTTCTTCAAATTAAGAAAAAATGGTTCACTGGAAGGTCATTTGAGGAACCCAAAATGGTGGTTCAATATGTCATCACTGCAAAAAAACAAAACCTTTGGAACATTGTGTATGGAGTAAAAATCAGATGGTCTTTTTGTTGCTGGGCATATTAAAGGAGTAGTTCACCCAAAATGAACATTTGCTCACGATTTACTCGCCTTCAGGTCATCCAAGAAAGATGTAAATGGGTTTGTTTCTGGAGAAATTAAGCAGTACATAATTTGCTCATCAGTGGATCCTGTGCAGTGAATGGGTGCCGTCAGAGTAATAGTCCAAACAGCTGAGAAAAACATCACAAGTAATCCACACAACTCCAGTCCAGCTAATGTCTTGAGAAGTGAAAAGCTGTGTGTTTGCAATAAATCCATCAAAACGTTTTTAACTTCAAACCCTTGCTTTAGGGCTACAGTATGAGTCCTCTGTCCATTTTGGGGTGAACTGCTCCTTTAAATCATGCTCCAAGTTTAAGTAAGTGTAATAAGCAGAACAGAATCTTTATTATTAAAATACATGTATGCCTTATGCAAGATATATACATATAATTTTGTGGTTCATTTTACCACGGGGGCCACAGGACCGCTTTGTCCATCGTCTAAGAAATGAAAGGAGAAAGATGGAAAAAAATATAGATTTACAATTGCTCAAAATCTCGCTGTGTGAAAGCAACGCTGTGATAACGAGTTCAGGTTACAGTTTGTTCTCTGATATTCTCATTCTCACTTCAGATTGATTAGTGTTCGATTGCAGCCGAGAGATGTGCTACGCGTCAGCATAAACCAGGACCACTTTTGTCCCATTCCTGTCTCTGCACACACATCATCAAACTCCCATTGAAATGCTCCAGGCTGAGTCTCTCCCCTCCACATATTCCAGCACCCATTCATCTGAGAAGCCTGTCTTTTCTCTCTGAGTGATGAACTACCCCAAACGTCCACGTTTGCAAAAAAAAAATTGGGACCACTTATTTTTAATCTGAACTGTCCGTGCACTTGAAAAAAAGACATTGATTTAAATAAGTGATGTTATACTTAGCCATTCATATGGACAGAACATGAAAATAATATTAATAATATTTTTGTTAGATAATTATGGTCAATTTTACTTCGCCGTCAAGTGAATACTGTGGAGCTTTTATGAACACATATATACATATATATAATAAACCTTTTGCTAATAATCTGTTTTCTTATGCATGTGTAAAGCTATTGATTGTTTTTACATGCAGAATAAATATATTGTACTGTAATGGACACACTAGACTATACTGTTAAGTCATATTTTAAAGGTATAGTTCACCAAAAAAATTTAAATCTGTTTTTCACTCATCCTCATGTTGTACCAAACCTGTATGACTTTTGTTCTTCTGCAGGACACAAAGACAAACTCAGTACTTTTTTTTCTTCCCATATAATGGATGTCATTGGTAACCAAAACTTGAGAAACCAAAAGAAAGTAATTTCCGGTCCTGTGGCACATTGAACCAAAAAATAATGTGTATAAATGTAAAACGTAGTAAAGACACCAACCCCCAGTTTCACAGACCAGGCTTAAGGCTAGTCCCAGACTAAAATGCATGTCTGAGCGATTTCAACTGAAAGAAACTTGCACTGACATATCTCAAAATATATCAGAGCCATTGTTTTGTCTCAAGATGCATCCCAGTAATGTTTTTTTCTAAGGCACGTTTATATATATATATATATATATATAAAAAACTACTTAAATGTCCTAATTGAACTAACTTAGTCCTGGCTTAATTTAAGACCTGTGTGAAACCAGGCCCAAATGTCTGATCTAAATTTTTCTGTGGCACACGAAAGATCGTTTGAAGAATGTTGATAAAAGTTTAGGTTCCCATTGACTTTCAGTGTATAGACCAAAAAGAGACCTTTCTCAAAATATTTTCTGTGTCTTTTGCAGAAGAAAGTCATTCATACAGGTTTGTATTAACATGAGGTGAGTATATGACAAGTTTTTTCTTTAAAAGCAAAACTAAACAAGAAAATCACATTTTCGGTTTTTCATATGCCTGTAAATTACCAGCAGAATATTCAAAACCGCTTCTATGCTAAAATATAATGTACTCATTCATTGTTTTACCAGTGGTTACCATGGTCTTGTTCAAAGCTATGGTTCAGCTATGGTTACTACACAAAATCCACTTCCACGAAGAACCTGCATGCGATGCGTTTGAAAGAGACGCGCAAGTGTTGTTTTTTTCCCCTGTGCAACGTAAACTAACTGACTTTTTTTTTTTTACATAAGAACATTAACCCAACAAACAAATATAGAGAATCACAGTGTTTTAACTTATCAATTACATAATAGCATCAAAGGAACAAACAGAAACTACTAGAGGTGATAAGAAATTTGATTCAAAAATTCTATACATTTACGCGTTTTATTTCTTAGATCGGTTAAAGCTTCAATGCTTGAGACGCGCAAGTTGTTTACAAACGTAACGAGAGGCGTCTGCGCGCTCGGTGTCGCCCCTAGAGGCGTCTGCGCGCTCGGTGTCGCCCCTAGAGGCGTCTGCGCGCTCGGTGTCGCCCCTAGAGGCGTCTGCGCGCTCGGTGTCGCCCCTAGAGGCGTCTGCGCGCTCGGTGTCGCCCCTAGAGGCGTCTGCGCGCTCGGTGTCGCCCCTAGAGGCGTCTGCGCGCTCGGTGTCGCCCCTAGAGGCGTCTGCGCGCTCGGTGTCGCCCCTAGAGGCGTCTGCGCGCTCGGTGTCGCCCCTAGAGGCGTCTGCGCGCTCGGTGTCGCCCCTAGAGGCGTCTGCGCGCTCGGTGTCGCCCCTAGAGGCGTCTGCGCGCTCGGTGTCGCCCCTAGAGGCGTCGCGCAGCCGCGGCTCTTTTGTGCGCGATGGTGACGTATGGCTCCATGTAGTAGCTCAGAGGGGGAGAAAGAGCCGCCGAGGAGGGCAGAAACACACGAGAGGGGCAAGTCTTTCTTCGACAGCACCACTGCTCGGGAACAAACCAACTAAGTCGAGTCGGCTGGCATGGAGCTGAGCGTCGCCATTCTGAGCCGTTTCGCGCAGTCCACCTAAAGCCGGGGCATTTCGCGCACAGTTTGCTGTCGGTCCCGGGGGTGTTTGTGGAGCCCGTGTGAATCTGTTGCTAGCAGCGCTCGAATGCTAGCTAGCCCCGCTGCTAAGCAGCTAGCCAACACTGCGAGTCAATTGTGTCGGAGATCGCGGAATTGCGCGTTAAAGCCGGGACGCTCCTCCGCCGCTCTCGGGATTCGTGTTGTCCGTTGAGTTTTTGCGTTTTCCTGAGCGAGGGGACGCTGAAAAGCGAAGGCTAGAGTTTCTATTTCGATTTATTTCCAGCAGAGAGTCCCCCCCCCCTCTCTCTCTCTATTAGCTTGTTAGCCTCTCTGGTTGGTTTAGTCCGGCTTGTTAGTAGCGTCTGAGATTTTTCTACTGTAACGTTAATAGCTGTCAGCCAGATTGGTCGCGTTGTTTGTGGACATGAATGATTTTATCGCGGACTGTGAGCGGGTTAGAGAAGCGATACTTTGAGATGCCACGCGTGGGATACTTCATATTTCCAGGGACGCTTGTATTTTCTTGTTAGACTGCTTTATGGGAGTGCTAGTGTGCGGGGGTTTGCTTTAGATTCTGGAATTAAAGCATTGTTTCCCCCCTCTCCACGCGAGCTGGTTATCCACCTTTATCCATCCACCGCGCGTCGTTTTGATGTGGCTAAAGCCCACATTTCAGTCGCACTCTCATCGTTTTCTCATCTAATAGTGGGTCGTTCGGCTCCACGCTTGTGTTCACGCCGTCGGTGGTTCATGGTCGCGGAGACAGGGCGCTGATACACGCTTTCACTGGTTCGCGGCGGGGAAACGGCGAGGTTCGGCTCGAGGTATTATGGATGATCAGACACGAATGCTGGCTAGCATGGGCGGACTCGGCGGACTCTCCCAAGCCGACGTGGGTGACCCCGATTCGGTTCGGAAGCAGCAGTCCCTCGGGCAGCCGCCGCAAGACATCGGGGATATTCTCCAGCAGATCATGGCCATCACCGACGAGAGCCTCGACGAAGCGCAGGCGAGGTAAGAGCTGCGCGAGGCGCTCAAGAAAAGCATCGAGAATTTCTCTGAAGGGAACTGCTGGTGCATCAGCAGCTAGATCAAATCTAACATCGCTTTGCGCTATATAGACACTATAAATAATTGCGTCGGCTGAAAATCGCATGTGATAGAATGCATTGCACCCATTGCTCATGTTACACTTAAGGCACACAGTTTTACTAGAGAAAAAAAAAATGCTAGTTTTGATTACATTTGTTTGGGTGTTCTTGCATCTTCCCAGTTGTTAAAAGTTAGAGAAACAGTCGCGATATTTGACGTTTCAGTGACTTGCTTTGGATAAAGGCGTCTGCTGAAGTATAAATGCATTTACTAAATAACCGGTTGAAAGTTAGGTAATGTACTCGAAAGTTATTATAACGAGTTTTTTTATTATTAAAGTACTAGAGATCCGTGTGATTGAAACTGTCGACATCTTTGGAGTATAAAGATTTTTAGCCGACGCACGAAACGCCGATTTCTATTCACACTAAACACGCTCCAAAATGATAATTACGCAAGTATATTTCTCTCCTCTGATTTTGCTAAAAGGGGCCAAAAAGGCTTTAGAGGTCAACCGATACGTTTGCCATCAGGAGCCCATGGGCTCTGTGAAGCCATTTGGTCTTCAGTGAGCGCCTGCCAGGTTGAGGCCCCGCTAGATAAATGAATCGGAACAATGCGCTACCTCGCCATTAGCATAGATAATGATCAGCGCGCGCTTAATTAAGTCATCGCCGTCAAACAGCGTCAGACTTAACCTCGAGATGAAAGCAGCCGACCGGTTTGACGACTTTCCCGCCTTTTCCCGCAGATTCTGCTCGCGTACAGTCGATGTATGTCTATTGACCGCGGTGCAATTGATCTCTTATGGATCGCTAGTGACCTGCGATCAGTTGAAAGGTCAACGCCAACCGCCGAGCCTGGACAAAAGCTGCCTTTTTAATGAGGGATCGTATGCGCGTGTATATGTGTCATTAGCCTGTGATTTTCCACCAAGCCATTTGACCACCTGGTTCTCGTAATTAATTCACTTCTCTTTCACCCTCCTCCTCCTCCCTGGTGTTCATCCTTTTCATTGTGTGTTGGGCGCAATCAATTCTCCTATAATGTGTGCGCGTGTGCAGCTGTCCGCAAATTGAGTTTCTATTAATGAGATGGAGGGTCGCTACACAAGGAACTTAAAAACGCACCCATATTGCTTTCATGTCTATACTGCGTTTATTGGGTCTTAGTGTTGTGCGGTGACTTTTTGTTTCACTTGTGCAAAAGACCCACGAGATTAATGGTGTGTTGGTCTATTTGAAGATTGAACATCTAAAGAAGGAATTTTTCACCTACAAATGAACATTTCTTTAATTATTTTGCTGGATGACCTGGCTGCTGTTTTCTAAGTCATGAAAGTGAATGGGGACTAATGCAATCAAGCTCCATAAATGAATAAGAATGAATAAAATGGCAATTAACATGACCAGAGTTAGTCTTATGAAGCCATATGTTAACTTCACGTGAGAAACAGACTTGACATTTCAAACTGTTAAAAAATCAAATCAAAATGTTTCTTGTGGAGTAACATCCAAATTAGGCTAAGTGCTTTTGCTCAAACTAAAAATGATATAATGTCACCTACACTAGGATATATTGAGACTGTGTTTTTCAGTCAACTCAATGACAAATTCACCTGAATTCCCCACATACGCAACATAAGCCTACACATATTTGTCAATAAAACAAAAATATTGTTGTTTTTTTAGTATATTTGACAAGAAAGTACTGTTTCAGATGTTTTTACTTCAGAATTTCATGTTTAATGTAATGTGTTTCTTGCCCTTTCTTTCTTTTATTTGTTTGTGAAATGTATCAGCAATTTCTGAGTGAAAATTGTTTCTGTGCTTAATTTCTTTCAGTGTAGACTTAAGAAAGGTCCAAAAATTGTTACAGGGAGAACTTTTTGTAAGGGTATATTATGCAGACCTGATGAAATCCAAGAAAATCACACAGTTTGAAATTTGACAATGCAAAAGTTAGGCTCAAAAGAACTTCTACCTTCTATTCGTATAACATGAAGCATTTCATTCAACCAAGTTTTGAAGCAAGGGGAGTCTGAAGTTTTCCAGAGTGTAAGAGTGTGTTTTTTTTATTGCATGGATCATACCCAACAATAAAGATAACAAAATACATTTTTAAGAGCTAGATTAGGTATAAATCAATCTTCAAGGTAACCTATTGCTACTTTTTCCCCTCCGCTGTAGCTCGCAAATCTAATTTGAACTTCTGCATCTTCAAACTGGCATGAAGATTTGTCACAGCATGTGTCATGTTAATGATGCAAAGCACTGTTGGTTCTTGTGTGTCTCATAACTGATCATAATATGGCAAGTTTGAATATGCAGAAGTGAATTAGATTTGAGAGCTGCAGCAAAGGGAGCTTTGAGTTGTATGGGAAAAGGCAGTGTAAACACTGTTCAAAGCATCGCATTGACATGAGGTTGAGTGAATGACAGAATTGACTTTTTTTTTTGGTGAACGACTCCTTTAAGGATAATGCCAGATATTGTTAGTGATGGACGTAAATGCATTTTCTCTTTAGTCACTTCTTCTCTGTCACTGATACTCTGCAGTTATTCTTGAGTATAAGCCATTGCCGCCTTCAGTTATGAAACAAAAAAGCCCTTCGGTGCTTCTGCACAGACCTGAAATAGTTCAGATACCTGAGAGAAATATGCATTATTATTTTGTCAAGTGTGGGATGGTTTTAGGGCAGAGAAGGCAGCTTCATTTGCAGAGTGGGGAGCTTTACTCCGCTTCAGAGGGATTTTACCTAGTGCGTTCAGCATTCTTGGACACTACAATGCATATTTCTCTTTTTTTTCTGTCTTTTATAAACCGATTTCCTTTATTTGAGACTAATGAAATATACACAGTTGTGGTATCTCATTAAATGGATCATGATGCCTCTTAAATTAATTAGTATAATGTGTCCCAAACCTGCATTATTTGCTGAGTGGAGGCACGTGCTTCGCTCAGAAAGGGAAGAGCGCGTTAAGACGTGGTCTTGTCTGGATTGCTTTTTCATTGCATGTTAAAACAAATCAAATGCACAAGACTTCTTAACTTGCTTTGGCCTGTTGTTGTCACTGCAAGTATTGGTAGATAAGGTCAACTGAGTTGACAGACCAGATTACATCCATCAGAAAAGAGCTGCAAGTTATATCACTAAATCGCTTATTAATTGAGTAAGTTTTTAATATTTGTTGGTTAGATATTTTTAGTCCAGCAGTCTAGTCTGCTAAACATCACATTTTGTTTTCATGTGACTTTAGGTTTACTTTGCATTTAGTAGGTAATGATTTGGTCTTTGTTTCGACATTTCAAACATTTTTTGGCAAAATCAGACTTGTTCTGATTCCATCCTCATATGCCACGGTACTTGATTTATGTTTTTTTCTTCTCTTGATCTGTATTAATTACTGTGGGGGTATGTTGTCCCAGTGTAAGGGGAGGATGGGGTGGGATGTCATTGGGACGGTGGGGGCAGATGTCAGCGCTGTCTGAGCCTCTCACCCTGTTGCCCTGTGTCCAGATGCTGGCCAGAGGAGGCACCGGCGCAGTGGACCCCACAGAGGGAGGGGGAGCTGGGGGGGAGCACAGCAGGGTGTGCCCTGCCGCTCAACTTCCAGCACAGGTCAGTACAGGAGCGCATGAGCACCCCCTCCTCTTCTCTCCCCCATCATCCCCTCCATGCTGATGACAAAGAGAAAAATGCACCCTCATTCAGTTTAAGACGCAGTACAGTGTTTTATAAAATATCTCAGTGTGGCCAAACATTTAAAAGAACCAAACTCAGACCAATTTGAACAGAGCGAAATGTGAATCAAGTGAGAAAGAAACCATTTCTCGTTATATTCACATTGCCCTGGCCCTAAAAAGTGCTCTTTCTGGAGTCAGTTTAGTTTTCACAGTCTGTTCAAAAACCACTTGAATAGGTTTTATTTGTTCTTATTATTAACTTAGCAAAAATATCATTACCAATTTATATAGAAATGATTATTTTCATTTATTATAATATGTTTTTGTCATTTATTTAAATAAGTACTATAAAATAAATATTTTTGATTGTAGTTATCTTCAATTATAAAAAAGCACCTCAGATTGAACACTTAAACCTTCATTTTCACAGAAAACTAAACTAAGTCTTTGCTGTTTCTGTGTGTATTTGACAATAGTTTAAAATATGAAATGAGAACAAGTGACTTATTTGCTCCTCTGTTTCATTGCATGTCATCATTCTCTTTGTATAATAGCCTGTAATGGCCAAAAATATCTAAAATAATGTGCATGAGAAGGTAAAACACAATCTCACATTGTGCTTCATAAGCAACTTAAAGTAAACAATACTCAAACCAGCTCATCAGATGGTATTCGTTTTAAAATTCGGTTCACATAAAAGCCACATATAAGAATAATTCACCCACTCTCAGGCCCTGATCAAAGAGTGAAACTCTTAAGATAGTTATACAATTAACAATAATAAAAAAACCTTCCCTTCTCATTACACCCCAGTAAATGTTTCAGTTGTGTCAGTTACGCCTTTTCATGATCATCCATCCATAGACATGAGTTTGGATTTCTGTTTGTAATGTCAGTTGTCGTTACTTGATGTTTTTGTATTTGTCTTGCTCATATTGCATTAGTTTTCAAGCAAATGGAAATAAGCGATCCATTTTTTGCCATCTCACGTATTTAAATATTTGTGCCTCTTGCGTCGAATGCAACATACCTGAAATATTTGGGTGTGAACATGTTAAAGCCAACAACAGGCAGCAAATGAAGCCTTGGCTAGAAGTAAATTTGAAGTTTGCTCAGCCTCTAACTCATGTTAGACGATAAACACGACAGCTGGAAAGTAGGCAATGTGATAAGACAAGCTAACTAATCAACAGTAACCTATTCAGCATTGCCCAAGCTAGTGCCGTTGCCCATTTCCAACAAAATTACCCAATGAGTTGCACTGTGTGTCATCAGCTTAAGGCCTCATCCACCAAAAAACAATCTTTTTTTGGGATTTCCCACGTTATCTGTTTGCCTCGGAGCAAAAGGGAAACATTCTAACTTTGTTTAGCTGCGGCCAACTGCAATAATAGGCAGCGAGTTTTGTGGTGTTCAGTTCAGGACTTTTTTGTAAAAGATTATTCAGGCTAGTGCAGAGATTTGTAACAGAATTCTCGTTTTTTGATGCTAATGCAATGCTAAGAATAAAAACCTTTTACAAGTGGCTGTATGTCACATGATCAGTTTCATGCTCAGGTGGCATGTTAATCCCAGCTGCGAGTTGAACAGCTTTAACGAGTACACCTAGATTATTGGCATTTGTTAAGGGTTAACAGTTCTCCTGGAAAGCATGCTTCAACTGCTCTCTAATACAGTAGCTCTGAAATCTGGCTGTGCGTAGATAAGCTTCCCATGCATCAGAGCTCACCGAGCCTGGAAATAAAGTTTGCTGATGGGAGACTGCCCCGAAATGATCGATGATTGGATTTAGCACATATGATTCTGGCTTTGAGAAGAATGTTTCCTCTGCGAGACAGAGGGTCCTCACTTGCTTTGATATTCTCCAGACCTGCTCAATAAATTAAGCACGTTCAGGGTGTAAAAAGGGCTGGATAATACCATTAAAGGGTGGAATGCTTTTCCCTGAAGACAAATGAGGACCATGTGTCAGTTACTCATTTAGCTGGAGTGAGCCGAGACTGCTGCTGTATCTTCTCAATCTACAGACACTGAGCTTTTTAAAAGACTCGAGTCTTAGTGTGTCCATTACATCTTGATTGATTCTGGAGGAGATGTTTGCACCTGTGATTGCAATCATATTCAGCAAAGAATGTTGAAGGTTGTTTGTATGTCTTCAATAACCATAAATCCTCTGGTTTGTTTGGCAGCCAAACGACGCATGCTTTAAATTGAGACTTTGAAGAATCGATCATGAACGATTCTCTAAAAATAGGGTGACCATATGTCCTCTTTTTCCTGGACCTGTCCTGGCTGGGATTTCTAAAATGCCCAGGTTTTGGCTTTGTTTTCTTATTGACGTGCTCTGTAGTCTGTATACATTATATGTAAGCATATTTGCATTGCTTTGCTTTGACTGTTCTCTGTAGATCCCACCTCGCAAACCTTGTATAGTCGATTATGCATAACACCTGCACGCTATTGGTTAAACTACGTTTCAGTCATTACTTTTAGCAAGTATGAAAACAAAGCCAAAATTTGGACATTTTAGGCACTTTAGTAATCCCGGCCAGGACATGGAAAATAAGGACATATGAGTATTTTGAAATGAAGGTCTAGAGAGCAGAATCGATGATATACATAATAAAATTTAAGCATGGTGAATGAGATGAGTCCTTAATTTACATGTTATATACTCACAAAAGCTCACAAAAAATGTGAAAACATGTTGGGGCTAATACCTTGTATAGTCGATTATGCATAACACCTGCACGCTATTGGTTAAACTACGTTTCAGTCATTACTTTTAGCAAGTATGAAAACAATAGGAAAACAAAGCCAAAATTTGGACATTTTAGGCACTTTAGTAATCCCGGCCAGGACATGGAAAATAAGGACATATGAGTATTTTGAAATTAAGGTCTAGAGAGCAGAATCGATGATATACATCATAAAATTTAAGCATGGTGAATGAGATGAGTCCTTAATTTACATGTTATATACTCACAAAAGCTCACAAAAAATGTGGAAACATGTTGGGGCTAACTAAAGTAAACTGTGCCAAATCATACCCAAAAATTCTTCATACAGTGAACTACCAGTACAAATGTGGCTCCAAAAATTATTCAGACCGAGTCTGGGGGAAAAAAGTTGAGGTTTGCATGAACCTGGTTGACAGCATGCCCAGGAGACTACAATTATTAGCAACACCAAAATAACAGTAAAGCTAATGTTTTCTGTTAGTTTAAGCCCAAACTAAGAAAAGTAAAACCAAAATTTGTGGCAATAATTAAGACCAAACTGAACATGGTGTGTGTTTATTGTGCATGTCAGCAATGTTGTTTTGGTGGAGGTGGGGCTTAGGTAGATGATATTATCAGATATCGCAATATTTTTAAAGGCAATTATCGATAAGATATTTTTTACATATCGCCCAGCTCTATACATCATCTGAAAGCTGAATAACTAAGCTTTCCATTGATGCATGGTTTGTTAGGATAAGACAATATTTGGCCGAGATACAACTATTTGAAAATCTGGAATCTGAGGGTGCAAAAAAATCTAAATATTGAGAACATCGCCTTTAAAGTTGTCCAAATTAAGTTCTTAGCAATGCATATTACTAATCAAAAATTAAGTTTTGATATATCTACGGTAGTAAATTTACAAAATATCTTCATGGAACATGATCTTTACTTAATATCCTAATTATTTTTGGCATAAAAGAAAAATCGATAATTTTGACCCATACAATGTATTGTTGGCTATTGCTACAAATATACCCGTGCTACTTGTGACTGGTTTTGTGCTCCAGGGTCACATATATTAACTTACTTTATATATTAAGTAATAAAATAGTAATTATAAATATACATTATTATAAATGTGTAATAATATATAAAATACAAAAATATAAATTATAAATATATTTTAAAATAAAATAATCTTGTTTCTAACTGTTCTAATTTAAATTAGACATTTCTTGTGCTGCTATTCAGTGACAAAACTTTTAATAAAAATTAATTGAATTGAATTAAGAAACTAATAGTGTTTGGAAAAATACAAAACATGGAAAATCAAGTAATTTTATTTCCAGGATTGATGGCAGCTGTTTTGTAACCATGTTAATGTCTTGTATTGTTGTAAAAATCTTGGTCACTGTGCCAAAAAAACACGCACGTTAAGCAGAATGCGATTCTGAATTCTATTTTCTCTAGTTGGTGAGCATAAACATTTAAAAAGTCAGACTAGCATTTGAATAAAAACAACGGCTTGTCGCAGTACAACATTTCACAATCCTGTACGCTGGAGTTTGCAGAGATGTATTGTTTTGCTTGAAAATCTAGTCGGACTTTGTCTGAACAGGCCTCAGCTCTGAGTGGAGTTGTGTGGTGGATGGTGTCAGTGTTGCCAGATTGGAAATGTCCAAGTATCGTACCTGAAGCTCAAAATTATCGTATTTGGAAGAAAATTATCTAAAATTATGGGATTTTTTTCATTATTGATCATACATCGTACAGAAGTCAAAATTATCGTACAAATACGATAATTATCATACGTCTGGCAACACTGGATGGTGTCCATCATTGTGATCAGCCTGGCCCCCACCTCCTTCCCAGCTCCATATGTATGTATATATACAGTGGGTACGGAAAGTATTCAGACCCCCTTAAATTTTTCACGCTTTGTTATATTGCAGCCATTTGCTAAAATCATTTAAGTTAATTTTTTTTCCTCATTAATGTACACACAGCACCCCATATTGACAGAAAAACACAGAATTGTTGACATTTTTGCAGATTTATTAAAAAAGAAAAACTGAAATATCACATGGTCCTAAGTATTCAGACCCTTTGCTGTGACACTCATATATTTAATTTATGTGTTTTTCTGTCAATATGGGGTGCTGTGTGTACATTAATGAGGAAAAAAAAATAACTTCAATGATTTTAGCAAATGGCTGCAATATAACAAAGAGTGAAAAATTTAGGGGGTCTGAATACTTTCCGTACCCACTGTAATATATATATATACCTGCACTCCCTCTCTCCAAGACTCCCCGCTGCTTTTATCTCCTGCCTCTGGAATGTGAATTAAAGAAGGCAGCCTCCTCTACTGCACATGATTGTAGTGCTGATCAGTAGTCTTTACATCTGTTTTCCACCGTCTCGGTGTGTCTGCCTCTGTCTCACTCTCTCTCTCTCCTGCACCGAACAGCAGGCATAAAAGCGAACTGGAGCTCAGGCCTTTCCCTGCCACTGCGGTCTTGTCCTCTCCTCCTCCTCCTCCCTCCTGATGCCTTGCTTCCATTCTTGAAAGAGAAGTCTTGCTCTGAACTCGGGGCTTTGATATGGTAATGGGGGTGGCGGGGAGGGTTAGGGAAGAGTGGGGGAGGGGCATTGAATTCCTCGGAGTGCTGCTGTAGTTGGGAAGATTGTTTTTTATTGTTAAGGAAATGTTCTGCTCAAATGCAAGTCACACTAACCCCCCGCCCATCTGTTTAACATAAACTTGATGCTCGTGAAATGTAAGATTTGTTCATTAATCTCCTTAGAAACAAATTAAGAGGGAGATGAGTTTTCCAAGCGAATTGTCTCTTTGGTCTTGACCCTCCCCCATCGACTTAAGACGGTCGCAGCAATTGATTCTCACCCTTTTCAGCACCCGGACTTTTGTTCTCATCGCCGAGGTCACCTGCTTTTGTACTTTCTGTTTTTACAGGTTTTTGAATTGTAAATTAAGCTCAGCCAATATCATTATAGCTAGTTGATGAGAGACATGGACATAAACTTTTTTTTCACCATCAATGTTTTTAGTTAAAATTAGAGATGTCAACGATTAATCGATGATCGGTTAATTGTCGATAAGAGATGCAATCGATTAAAGCTATCAATGGTCGATTGAGCTATTTAATTTTGGGCTGCGTGTGGCTCATGCACAAAACACGTGCGAGTGACCGTATATAAATGCATCATCATTCATTCATAATGTACTAATTAAGCTTTTAATGTGATTTAAACTTTAAAAGTACATTAAAATAGAAACAACACAAAGTTCTTCAACATGAAAAGCAATAGAATTAGTAACTAAGTAATTTCCCCAGATAATTGTTTCATATCGGGCTCTGCGCTTTGCAGGGCTGCGGGACACCGGACAGATTGGCTATGCATTCCTACAACTTGTTAATTTGTTCCTACGACTTAATCATTTGTGGCCACTGTCCATGTTTCATTAATTTAGTTTTTTAAATAACCCATGATTTAACTAAATGAGGGAACAAATTAATACATCGAACAAATTCTTAATTCATGGCCATGAAATCTTTAATTTCCCTTAGATGCGAAAACAGTGATAAAAAGTGAATGACAATAAAATAAACCTGCGAAATTAGAGGGTTAGACGGTGAGGATTTAGGAAAAGAAACAAGGCCTAAATATTATTGAATTTGTGGAAATTCATGACTAACCGGCAAACCAGAACAAAATTGCATAAATGTAGTCTATATGGGCTCGAACGGCACCCAAAAGCATGGTCGCGATGTAACATTTTCCAGCCAACCAATTATTCCTCTAATAAACAAAGCTTTTATACCACACTTGTCATAATCAGAGTCTATAATTTATAAATAAATAATTACTGGATTCAAAACAGCAATTAAAAGGCACTGTGACCAACACTGACTATACATTTTCCCAGAGCATTCAATGATGTCACTAAACGGTGATGCCACAACTAGAGCATCGTTCACTAGGGTCCTTTCCATTTGTTGGCAAGTTTAGCACTAAAATGGTGAAGTCCACTTGACTGTGGAAAATTGTAACGGTGGTGGGCCCCAGAAAACAGTTTAAATCAATATTTAAATAACTAAATTAAAGTGTTCGGGCGCCAGACAGGAGTAAGCCTGTTACAAACCAAAATAAGTTTACATTTTTTTAACAACCACAAAAAATAAACAATTTTTAAACAAAAAGAGTTTCTGCATGGACCTAATGACAATGCGCATTTCTGTTTGCTTGCTTTATTTGACAAAAGCACAAATCTTCTGTTTTTATTGTGAGTGTGCAAAAATAAAAGTAAACACTTTTAAGGATTATATCTTACTCCAAAAATTTAGTTTTTTTTTTTTATGTTTCAGCTGTTCGATCGCGCTGGTGCCTTGCGCGTACACACCCCACATATTCTAGCAATTCAAACTTACATCGCAGTCTGTTCATTATCAAAATAAAATACAGTCAACCAAACATATAAAAGGTTACACTGGCCAGTTTAAATAGACCGTAGTGTACCGGTCCACTCTGCTGTTATGCCAAGGATGTTTTTGTTCATGTGATGAGGATGATCTTTTCCTTCTAAATGCGAATGCGTGTAAAGTACAAGCCTAGTTTACATTATAAATAATAGTTTAACATTCAAATACACTGCGAATATGGAAACATTTGGATTTTTGCCGAATGCGACATGAGCAATAACCTCCAAATGCATCTAGTCAAACCCGTGCTCGCTCATTCTCGTATGCACACACGCATGCACTGTCACGATCTAATGCACTGTAAATGCCCGATTTTTAAAAACAAATAATGTTAGGCCTAACGGAACGCAAAAATTCGAAATATGACATTTTCCGGAATAGGATCCAGCAAGATTCAATTAAGAACTGGTCATATAATACTCACATAAAATGTTTCATGTGAGCAACAGTGTGTTTTGCTGCAGCAGTGCCGATGGCAGCGGTTCACTGACTGCGCAGCACAGCCACACGCACCACAGTTACGTTTGGGATAATTTTATTTTAAATGTCATAATATCAGTTGAAAACATTGCAATTGTGTGTTAAAATACAACAACGAGCACCACGAAACCATTTAAAGAGGCGCGTTCAGCGGTCCCCATGACGGGATAGGAAACAGTCAACAAAGTAAAATGATCTCAAACGTGCAACGCGCCCTCTTCATTTTATCAAATGATCATAATCACATCTATTCATTTTACAATCCTGCTACTAGCATTTTATTCAGACTAAAACCCCTTTAATTCGGGTGAGAAAGCGTTTTTGTTTTTTTGAGTGGCTTTTGCACATCCTGTCATGCTGGTGACTGCGTGCCGCTGCAATAGACGCATTTTGCAGCATTAAGGTTAACGATTAATCAATTAATTGATCGTTAGTTTAAACGACGATCGATCATGGAAATGATAAAAAATTGACATCCCTAGTTAAAATACAGTTTGGCGGTTGCAGTGGAAATCTTCGATTCGAACTGTAGAGTCGCAAATTATAGTGGAACAATTTAAAACAAGAAACGTTTGGTAAACTTAAAACAAAAATAAAAAATAAGCAATATTTACGATTCTGCACTATTTCTGGGTCACTAATCAAAACACGTTTGTGACATTGATCGTGTGAACTCATCAGATGTTCTTGCTTCCACTGAAGCACAAGATGCTCTTTGGATCATTCTCAAGATATTGCATTGTAACTTATGTAACTTATTTATGGAGAATACAAATGCGTTTTGTAAGTAAGGAATAATTGACGACGGGCCGTTGAATTATAAGAAAAATAATGCACACCCGAGGTGGTGATGCGGCCACGACGCGAAGCGAACTGTTGAAACATTCTAATGCAGTTATTAATGAAGTTATTAGAAAGAGTGTGAGAGAGACAGAGACCCACAGAGAAAGAGAAAGAAAGAGAGAGAGAGAACTTGTGTGAATTAGGCTACCTCAGTGCGTCCCTCAACAGTGTTCTGCAGCAGCGTCTCTAAACAGCTCTGTACCTCGCTAGTGAGAAATGTCATGTGTAGCCTTTAAGTTGCTACACTATATAGGCTAACTGATAAAATCATCAGGGCAGCGCTGACAACACCTTTTTGTGCAAACTGCGTGACCGTAGTGTGCGTGTGCGAGCACGTGTGATTGCAGTATTTCTTGTTTGCTGTATAGGTTCTGTATGCTAATTTCCGTTATTACAGTTAACTGTGCGAAGTGATATGGAACTGTAATGCGGTCAAGAGAGCTGCCTGGAACTAGGTTCGCCGTGCATTTCCCTGAAAATAATTGCACACCGCAGAACGTTCGTCAGCCAATCAGATTCAAGCATTCAACGGCCCCATAGTATAATTCAGGTTAATTTTCCAATCCCACTTTTCACTCAAATTGTTAAAAATATAAAATATATATATTTTTTAAAAAGTTCAGAATAGAAGCAATTGAGCTAGTGATCTCAGATTGTATGTATAATGGTAAAATTGTATAATTTGTGCTGTGGATCTTTAGAATTTTAATATTTTTTTAGCTTTTTTTGCAGTTCATTTATATAAAGCTGTTATTTTTTAAAGTAACAAATATGTCATCTCTCAGATAATATAAGGTCATGAAAACTGCATGTTCGTTTTTTCTCAGAAAAGAAAAACAGGGCACCAAATGTACTTCCTTTTGTGCCCTACACCTGTGTTTATGGTACAGATGGAACAGAAATGTCCCGTTCTGTTCAGAGAGCTTAAAACCTTGAATCCTGAATTTGTGCTTCAGAAGGTTTTCTGGTTACTTTCTTGGCTCTTCTATAGATGTTAACTCCCTTGCTAATAGCTGAAAATAGTGAAGTCATGTGATGTTTGTAGAGTACCTACCAGAAGAACCGGCCAGGTCAACTTTACTCATAGTGCATTTCTGCTTTTAAAATCCCAGAAACAAATAAATGATTTGGCAGGACTAAGAACACCATGGCCTCAAATAAACCCAGTGCTGCATGAATTAAATATGAATTTTATTTTTGAATGTTTCCTTTGGTTAATGGTTCTTAAACTATGTTGAATAAGCTTTAAAAGGACAAAATGTCCAGTGCATGTCAATGTGTCTTCTTGCATTTCTAGTATCTTTACAGTTTCCACAAAATAATCATGTCTAGTCTCTTGTAGTACTAGTAATTTTTCATTATTAGCAAGAACACAAGAGTGCTCATGAGAAGAAAAAAAAGTCAAAATCCAGCTGACCGTTCAGACATATAAACTTGCCTAACTATGGCTAGTGGTGTTTTAACACATTGTTTTACGTGATGCATGGTTTGTTTAGAATGGCTTGATATCGCTAACTTATCCTGACAGTTTAAGAAGCAAATCATTCAAAGTGCTCAAACAAATGGCTTTCCAAGTATTGTAAAACATCAGCCAATGAAGCTATCACCTGCTCGTCATGTAAAATTTCAAGACTGTTTCCATGTAGATGTATGTAGTTCCACATGAAGCCAATCTGGTTCAGAAAAATGATCTCAAATCCTTTTTATAACCAACCTGTATGAACTACAGGGCTCCGGTTTGACGGTCAGGTTGGTCAAAGACCTAATTAAGGCTTTTTAATTATCATTCATTTTTGAAAGACCTTAATTTGAACCCTCTTGTAAAATTTTATGAGTTGTTGGAAATCTCAGACTCTTTTTACGAGGCAGAGCCTGCAGGCCTATGGGTAAAGGAGCCAGTGGAGTGTGAGACTTTTTACAACTTAAATAAACTGCAATAGAGATGAACTCAACCTCAACAGTTACTCGAACAGGCCGAACGTTTGTGCAGCGTGACTAATACGTTCAACCTGGCCTCAGAATAAACAGCAAAACTGCATTTTTAACATGCATACAGCAACCAAATGTGTAAAACCAGCCTCCCGAACATCATCATTCGGTAGTGGCCCTATTTCATTCGGCGTTTCTTGTGTGGTGCTCTGTCACTCAATCTGTTTTTCTCTCCTCTGTTCCAGGAGTGAGAAAGATAGAGTGTGAAGGGGGAAGAGGGGAGAGAGAGAGACAGCGATAGAGAGAGATTGATGAGGCAGTAAGAGCAGCAGTAATTACTCTGTGTCCATTCCCCACGCAGGATTGGCAGACGGCTAATATCACACAGACCCCTGGCCCTGACAGGCGCCCCCCTTCCCCCCCATCACAAGGTCCAGAATGGTGGGGGGAGAGCGTCACCTCGACGCTCGGCTTCATTCTAATGCTGTGTGGGCCGAGTGTCTTTCCTCTCATTACGTTGTTCCTTGAGGAATCGAGCTTTCTCTCAGGACTGGACAAGCAAAATTGCATGGTGCGTTCTCGAATGCAAGGAAACGTTTAAAAAAACACCCAGGCCCTTTGAGTTGACAGGCCAAGTACTTCCTCTGTGCTAATCGCCTAATTTATTGGAAAATGCAATTTGAAGATGACGTGAATTCTCAATTGGCCCTATTTACTAAATGATGGTGCCTGGTTCTATTGTGCACAATTCATCAGCGTGTGATGCGCTCATTTCATCAAAATGTAATCATTTTATGTCTTGCATGTGCTTGCAGCAACTTTTCTGCTGACATAACCAAGGCTGTGATGACGAGGAAAAATGCTAACCATTAGCATTATAGAGCAGTGGCTCTCAACCTTTTTGACTCAAAGGTACCCCATTGTCCACAACAGTATTCAAAGACCCCGTGACATTCCAATATTTTATGATTTTACTAGAATTAATTAAATAATTAATGATAAAAATTTAATTTATAAAATAAATGTATGATATATGTATAATTTAAAAAAGTTATATTTATAAAAATATATAAATATTTTTCTTTTTTTCCCCACAACTTCTGATGAAACATTGTAGAGTTTGGCATAACTAGAATTAATGTATATTTATTATAAAATGGCAATGGAGTTATTAGATTTTAAAATACATTTTATATATACATATATATATATATACACACACACACACATATACATTTTTTTTATTGCTTATTTTAATGCCCTTTTCGTATTATTTCATATCATCTTAAGCCCCCCGGTTGAGAACCGTTGCAATAGACTGAATATTTCCTCTAAATATTCATTTTCATCTGGAAGCATTTTAAGTCACGTAACTTCATGGGTTTTGAATGTTGTATGTTATCTTCAGTAGGGATGCACCGAATGTTCAGCTACCAAAATTATTCAATAATAAGCGAAAAGACAGAATAAATTGTACCGAACAATGACATGACGCGATCAAATAGAGGCGCGCACTAATGCAGCAAACATGTCGGCAGTGTGGAAGCATATAAAACTATCCGAGAAAGACAAACAATCATTACAAGCACCGACAGCAAGAGAATTTTAGGACTGCATCGCATGTCTTTGATGAGAAGAGGAAGGGGTGATTGTTGCTGGTTACTGTATGATGATTGAAATTGCGAAATGGCCTCAAACGATTAGTAAATAAACTGCAGAATGGTACGTTTTGTAATACAAGCACGAATTGCATGTATTCTGACAGCACTGCGCGAACGCGTGGCGCCAGCGTTCAAAGTCCAAAGCTCGACGAAAATCTGCACTGAAACAGTGGTACTCATCAGTTGCTTAGTAACATTTTTACGAATTTTTACAAAGCATATTACAATGCGATACGTGCGACAAACATCTTCCCAAATTCATAATGAGAATCATTAATAAATCTGCTGTTGTCAACAAAAAGAAGCACTAAGATCTTCCTGCGGGTTTCTGCCAAAATAAAAGCTGAGAAAAAGCAAGAACTCCATCAACATTCATAAATGTTAGTATTGTAATCTTACTGTTGTTCTGTAAAATAAAATAAAAAAGTAACACAATAATAATAATAACTTATTAATTTTAAGTTAGAATGTGCTTTGTTGGTATAAAGTCTGCTAGAATGTTTAAAAATGTTCAGTGTTAAGTAGGGCTTCTCGATTATGGCAAAAATCATAATCACGATTATTTTGGTCAATATTGTAATTACGATTATGAGGGGGCCATATGACCAAAACTTTATATGAGTGATTTATTTAAAGATAGTGATGCATATCAAATATATATTTCCTGTAAATAAGGTTGCTATGACATCTACATTGTAGAGACCAGTGGAATTTCAAACAAACAAACAAAAAGTCCTCAAATAATTAAACTGTCAGTATTAAAAAAGCAAAGGACAAATAAAATAGAATAAAAAGATACAAATGAAACAAACTGTGCTTTAATGTTTTTTATGCACGTCTCAATCAGTTTACAGCCTACTACAGAAATGAATAATCAAATGTAAAATAAAACAGCATAGTCTTCACTGTATTTCTGTAGAGACCAGCGGAATTTCAAACAAACAAACAAACAAAAAGTCCTCAAAATTATTGAAAATAATTAAACTGTCAGTAATAAAAAAGCAAAGGACAAATACAATAGAATAAAAAGATACAAATGAAACAAACTGTGCTTTAATGTTTTTTATGCACGTCTCAATCAGTTTACAGCCTACTACAGAAATGAATAATCAAATGTAAAATAAAACAGCATAGTCTTCACTGTATTTCTTTTTACAAAGCTCATCGGTCTGAAAAAGCGAGGTGTGCTGTGATTGGCCAGCTATCCAGTGCGTTGTGATTGGCCGAATACCTCAAGCGTGAGACGGAAATCTTACGCCCCTTACCATACTGTTAATGCAGTGTCCCGGCCGGAGCGACGAGACATAAACATTCAAACCCATTACAAATGAGGCATTTGTTGCATCCAGTGGGGACACAATTACTGATTATAATGACTTATACTGTCTTTTTACGCGTTGCATTGCATCGCGCCGTGTAAACATAAAACTCTGTCTGCATTTGTGATCGGAGAAATGACAAACAACAACTACTCTACACTGCCCAAAACTCGTGCATGAATCATCAGTGGCAACGAAAAACACAGCGGCCTACCGTGAGGGGAAGCCCCGGCTTAGCGTGCGCTGAGGCCGGGATAGAGTGAGCTGAGGCGGGCTGGACTCTGCTTTGTCCACGGTGAAAGTTGATGTATTTCCTCAGCGACCAGCACAGATCAGCTCCAGGCATGACGAAGCGGATATCGTCCTCTTTTGGAAGGCCAAACAAAGTAGCTTAGCTTTCACAACCAAGCACACAGCGTCTTCAGGACATGGCTGCAGCGTCAACAAAACTACAGCGAGACTAAAAGTTACGCCTTCTTTGCATGCACATTTGGGCGGCGTTATGCAAATCTTCCCACATAGTGAGGTAGATATGTGGGGGCGTGTTAGAACGAGCCGTTTTAGGTAGGCGTGGTTAACTCTTAACTTTTATAAAGAATATCTCTTTGGTTTTGTGACTTTAGTCTGTGCAACTTTACAGATCTTCTTTATGCACCAAGAGCTTGTAACACTCCAAAGAGAATTTTTTTTTTTTTTTGCATCATATGACCCCTTTAAAGCTACAAAAGTCCTTTACTCAAGAGCAGTGTATGATTTTGAATTTGTCTTTTGTTGTTTGATGAATTAGAATATTAAGCACACAGTCGCAGTAGGAATATAGCCCGCTGTCACTTTAAGAGCCACACGGATCCAATTTACCATTACACGCCTATTTTCATTCTCAACTCTTTACATTTATTTATTACATGACCGACGAAAGTATACATGAATAATCACTAAGCGCCGCATTTTGACACATTTTTGCGTGTATTTAACCGTTGAGCTAAAAGATAACTTTACATGTCCGTGTTCTGTTCCGTCTCTGAGCAAGTTCTCTTTCACACTTTTAAAAACATGAATAAATATACTTCTATAAATCAAGCACGTCCCATTTTGCAAAAGTCACGTTACATGATTTTATTGATTTGCACGTGAAATTGGGCTTAGAGGAACAAAAGCGCAGCGCTGGAAAAGGGGGTAGAATGGGCCGCAATAATCGTTTTATCTCGATTGCTGTATTTTCATAATCGTTGGAGGCCAAAATCAAAATCAAAACTGTTTTTCGATTAATTGCACAGCCCTAGTGTTAAGTAAATATTTTTTAAATTGTTGTTTTGTAATAGATTTTTTCTTTCAAAAGCAAGACAAAAAAGCAAAAAGCATATTTTGGCTATTTAATTTATGCAATGGTGAAAAAATTGGCAAAATAGCGTGTTCGGCCTTTGGCCCAGCGTTTCATTTTGTTTCGGCTTTGGCCAAGAATTTTTATTTCAGTGCATCCCTAATCTTCAGCACAAAAAAATAAAAATAAAAAACATCATGACCACCATGCTAATTAAAATGTTGCGTCCTTATTTTTAAATAGTATGTGGACAAATTGTGTCGTTTTTAGGAGCAGAGTTTAGGTTTAGAGATGTGGTTTTCACTCTCTTGAACACCCTCATTTTGTGTCTACAGAACAGGATTATGTACTCGAAAGAAGAGCAACAACTATATTTAGCTGTGGTGTGTGTCAAAACTCATGGAGATGTCCCTCAGTCTGCTGGTCTGGGGAGCAGTGTTTGAAAGAAACCCATGTCTCTTTAATTAAAGATATGTAAATGTGGCCTCAGCTGGATTACATTAGCTGGCGTGGCTTTGTTGGGGTGGGAGAGAGTCAGAGCCCAACACCTAATCCAGACTAATTAAGGATTAATTACAATTGATGGGAGCCTTCCATCCCTGTGTGTAGGTCCTCACTGCAGTCTGTGACTAATCTAGAGCTCTGGAGAGGGGATTTGAGCAGGGGTGATCTGTCAGTTTGCTTCGAGCTCCTCTCACTTTAAGCTTCTCTTGAGGGAAGGAGTTTCGAGTTTCTATGCATGCCATTTGGATTGAGGCATTGGCGTTTTGTTAAGCTACAATAATGTTTGTCTCACGCAAAGGTGTTAATGCAAACTCTCTCTATAATGTAGGTTAAGATGGACACACGGCTAGTTAGTGGTGGGTTGCTATGGCTCAAGCGTAGGGTTAGGGATTTGAATAAACCCTCTTACCTCAAGTATAAGCCTTCAGCGAGTAACGCATCCTGAACCAGGTGCGATATTACTTTTGTGAGAGGTGTAATATGATATTTCTTTAAAAAAGGGTGGGGAAAAAACGATTTGGGATTTTAATATTTTAAAATAAGTCTTTTATGTTTTCAGAGGCTGCAGTTATTTGATCAAAAATAAATTATGAAATATTTTTTTCAATTTAAAATAAGTATTTTGTATTTGAATATATTTTAAAATGTAATTTATTCCTGTGACGCAAAGCATCATTACTCCAGTCTTCAGTGTCACATGATCCGTCAGAAATCACTCTAATATGCTGATTTACTGCTCAGGGAACATTTCTTATTATTATCAATGTTGAAAACAGTTGTGCTGCTTCATATTTTTGTGAAAAACAGGATGCATTTCTTCAGAATTTTTTAATTAATGCTATTCTTTAATAAATGCTATTCTTTTGAACTATGTCTGTACTTTTTGATCAATTTAATGCACCCTTGCTCAATAAAAGTATAAATTTCTTTAAAAACAAATCCTGACCCTAATATTTTAAACAGTAGTGTACATTGATAAAGAGACCATATTCAAGGTCCAGACTGTCATTTAAGACTTGGAGATGGGCTCATTAGCCTTGGGCCAGTAAGCACCAGCTAAAATATATTTTCAAGTACATAAACAACATGATTATGCTAATTAATTTGATTATTTATTTACTTTGATGGCCGGAGAGTGAACCAACTCCAGTGTACGGCTAAAAGCAGCCAAATGTTAGTGTAATGTATTAACTACACATTATATATTTTTATTCAAGTAGCATATGAACGTTATAAAATATGATATGATAACAATTTAATAGAAACATTGAAAGTTACTAATTAAAATTTTTACATTTCCTCAGTTATTCAAACAGCAGTTACAGAAAACGAGCAAAGAACATTTACATTACCAAAGAACATCATCACTGATTCAGTCTAGCACGAGTATATGTACTTTAAAAAACACTCCCGTTATAATCAGTGAAGCTATGTCTTATACTTGCATCGCACGTACGTCTGCACTTTGTTGTTTATGCTGAGAATTCGTGAGTGAGCAGAATTCAGTCAGTGAGCACACGCACCGAACAACAAAACTCCGCCATTTCAGCGATTACTCATCTGAGCGCCTCTGATTGGCCACTGCATTCATAAGCTCAATGTAATTGTGTGTGATTGGTTATAACGCGCAACACTGTAAAAACGCGGAAAAAGAAATATGGTGGAACAAACAAGCGCTAATATTAATTAGATAATAATACTAGCCTGATAATAATAATCCTCTTGCTATCGTCAAAGGCATCAGCCACAGTGATATCACTGACTATCATCGATACATGATACTATCGTCTATTTGCACAACCCTAAGTCTAAGTTGAATCTAAAAAATAAAATTGATTACCCCTTGGCTAACTGCTAGTTTGTCATCCTAGATTTTAAAACACCATTTTAACATAGAGGCTATGTTTATGCAACTGGCCCCAGAACACCTTAACAACTGCACAGCAACATCCTGGCAACCTCCCACAAAATTCTGTCAATGGGATGGCAAAAATAAATTATGAAATATTTTTTTCAATTTAAAATAAGTATTTTGTATTTGAATATATTTTAAAATGTAATTTATTCCTGTGACGCAAAGCATCATTACTCCAGTCTTCAGTGTCACATGATCCGTCAGAAATCACTCTAATATGCTGATTTACTGCTCAGGGAACATTTCTTATTATTATCAATGTTGAAAACAGTTGTGCTGCTTCATATTTTTGTGAAAAACAGGATGCATTTCTTCAGAATTTTTTAATTAATGCTATTCTTTAATAAATGCTATTCTTTTGAACTATGTCTGTACTTTTTGATCAATTTAATGCACCCTTGCTCAATAAAAGTATCAATTTCTTTAAAAACAAATCCTGACCCTAATATTTTAAACAGTAGTGTACATTGATAAAGAGACCATATTCAAGGTCCAGACTGTCATTTAAGACTTGGAGATGGGCTCATTAGCCTTGGGCCAGTAAGCACCAGCTAAAATATATTTTCAAGTACATAAACAACATGATTATGCTAATTAATTTGATTATTTATTTACTTTGATGGCCGGAGAGTGAACCAACTCCAGTGTACGGCTAAAAGCAGCCAAATGTTAGTGTAATGTATTAACTACACATTATATATTTTTATTCAAGTAGCATATGAACGTTATAAAATATGATATGATAACAATTTAATAGAAACATTGAAAGTTACTAATTAAAATTTTTACATTTCCTCAGTTATTCAAACAGCAGTTACAGAAAACGAGCAAAGAACATTTACATTACCAAAGAACATCATCACTGATTCAGTCTAGCACGAGTATATGTACTTTAAAAAACACTCCCGTTATAATCAGTGAAGCTATGTCTTATACTTGCATCGCACGTACGTCTGCACTTTGTTGTTTATGCTGAGAATTCGTGAGTGAGCAGAATTCAGTCAGTGAGCACACGCACCGAACAACAAAACTCCGCCATTTCAGCGATTACTCATCTGAGCGCCTCTGATTGGCCACTGCATTCATAAGCTCAATGTAATTGTGTGTGATTGGTTATAACGCGCAACACTGTAAAAACGCGGAAAAAGAAATATGGTGGAACAAACAAGCGCTAATATTAATTAGATAATAATACTAGCCTGATAATAATAATCCTCTTGCTATCGTCAAAGGCATCAGCCACAGTGATATCACTGACTATCATCGATACATGATACTATCGTCTATTTGCACAACCCTAAGTCTAAGTTGAATCTAAAAAATAAAATTGATTACCCCTTGGCTAACTGCTAGTTTGTCATCCTAGATTTTAAAACACCATTTTAACATAGAGGCTATGTTTATGCAACTGGCCCCAGAACACCTTAACAACTGCACAGCAACATCCTGGCAACCACCCACAAAATTCTGTCAATGGGATGGCAACTTTTGCATGGGCATTTTAAGGTGAAGGTGTCTCTAGATGGGCCAACATTGAGCGGTGGTGTTCATGCGTCATCACCTATTCCTGATCCTCCTCCTTCCTTCCAACATTTCCTGTACTCTCTTTACTCTCCTATAAATAATAAAAAAGGCCAAAAATAACACTCAAAATGTAGTTTTACAATTGCATGAAGAGCACAAGACGATGCAGTAAAAGCTTCAGCGCTGCAGCTGTGGCCGTCTCATCTTCTTACTTGAACATGCTGTGCCTTTCACCTGTACACATGGCACAATGCAGTCTCTCTGTCTCTCTCTCTGTCTGTCTGTCTGTCGGCCAGAGCTGCAGTGGGCTAAGGTTAGTTTACACTCCCCCTCAGCGCATCCAGCCGCCACTCTGCCCGGCCCTGTTTGCCTCTGTCATATTTCTCGTTTGCTCGTTATAAATGGGAGCCGCTCCTCTGATCTATTGCTTAATTGCCACCTAATTTGCATAACAGTGCAAATTAACGACCTCTCAAATGAGCGTTCATTTTTCACAAGGTCTTTAGGAGCTCCTTAAGAGGCGGTGCTAATTAGCACAGGAGGCAGCTGCGCTGATGAGCCGGGGAGCAGGCGAGAGGAGGGCGTGCCGGTAGGACGTATCGCCACGGCAACAGCCTTCTTCCTCCCAGAGTGAAGTCATCTGCGGAGACTTCTTTTGTCCTCGGCCCTGCGTTTCACCTGAGTGCACCGAGCTGGTAGAGTGTGTTCTCACCTGCGTGATCTTGTTTGACCGGTCTCTGCGTGTCGAGCGAAGCCTGTTGTATGCCGCTCTGGTCTATGAAATGCTAGTTGAGTTAATTAAGAGCTGATAAATGACAAGTTGGAGCAGACGGCATGTTTGCCTAAGGTAGGAGCGCTATTCACACCCTAATCGTATCCTCCTCTGTGGACGCTGACCAATGGCCGCTCTTCACAGGGCGTGGACGAGCCCATGTGTGCGTGCCACTGGGTGCCTCTAAATAGGCCCCGCAGACGCCGCTTAACCTGAGCTGCTAACAACAGGAACTTACCAGTGGATTTTGTGGCTTTATACCACCCTGGCACTCGCTCAAGAAGCTCTCCTCTCGTAGTTTCTCATAAGACGCGAATCCCGCCACATGTGCTGGCAGACGCATTCTCTGCAATGTTGTCAGCATTTTCTTTTGGTTTCTGGGTTTGTCCGAATCTTTGGGCATGTGTTGTCATTCCCTGCCTAAGTTGCTTAAGTGATTTTGGCAACTATTAACCCTTGTAGCTTTACCAGATTCTGTGTCTGAAGTTAGGGCTTGTTTTGGGCTCTGTTTTTTAGTTTTTATGAAGCCAACACAGCTGCAGGTCCTTTTAAGAGGTGAGGTGCGTTTGGATCTGCAGTTGGACGGCGACTTACATTTTAATGTGCGTGAAAAGCTCTGCGTTTCCTTAGAATTCACAACAGGAACGACTAGTGCTCATTAAATATGCATGTGTTGTGATTTCAGGAAGTATTTCTATAAAACTTTCAGAAATATGCTTTAGTCAGGCTCAGGAATTTAAATGAACAGAGTGCTTAACAAAATCAAGATGTTAGGGTGTTTTATTTTTATTTATTTTTTTTTACTGTTTTCCGTCAAATGATTTTATCGAATGTCTTCAGCAAACCAACCAATACCACAAAATCTCACAGAAGTCATTGAAAGAAGTCTCAAATGTTCACCAAGGCTATGTTTATTTGATACATCAAAAAATACCGTAAAACAGAAATATTATGAAATACTGTTATGATTTAAAATAACTGTTTTCTATTTTACAGTTTTAAAATGTAATTAATTCCTGTGATGCAAAGCTGTATTTTCAGCATCATTACTCCAGTCTTCAGTGTCACATGATCTTCAGAAATCATTCTAATATGCTGATTTAATGCTCAAGGAACAGTCCTTATTATTAATGTTGAAAACAGGTGTGCTGCTTAATATATTAAACACCATTTTTTTTTAAACAGACCTTTGCCAAATAAAAGTGTTAATTTCTGTAAATAATTGACATCAATTAAAACAATGTTCCCCAAAAACGCAGGAGAAAGAATCAAATGAAGAAGCACATCTAGTATTTACACAGTATATGAAGGGTGTGTGAGATGGGGACATGAAAATGCACTGCGTAAAGTAGGAATGACCCTCGTATTTCACTTCGACTGTAATGGCACTGCAGTCGTTTTTGTTTTGAAGATAAATTCCCCTTTTTTTACATCCCACTTAGCTCTCAGGTTAGCATGTTTGTTTGCGTCCATGTGGGCGTGCTTTTCAGCACGCACAGATCCCTCCCCCGTCGCGTTTGCCTTCCTCCTTTTGATTTATTGGCTGTTGTGGTCAGAGCGTTGTCATTTCCTAAGTGTCGCCCCACACTCGTTTGCAGCCCACTGCGATCATCTTTCGCGTTCTCTCGTTCACGCTCTCCCTGCCCCCTCCATTTTTCCATCTCTGTCTGCTCTCCTCCTCGCTATTTTATCTCCTCCTGCGACTCCCTTTTGCTGCTTTCCCCCCACAGTTCTCCTCTTTTTCTCTCCTTACCTTCTCTTCCCCCCTTCTGCTCCCTCGCTCTCCCAGTGAAAGGCTGAGAATACCCAAGGGAGCTGATGCAATTAAAATGCTAATCCTGTCTGTCTACAGAGAGAGGTAGAGGGGGGGCTGACAGCATGAGGGATTGCGGCTCACATGGAGAACTCGACTGAAATGGAGAATATATTAATATAATACTATATATAAATATATTTAATATTTAAGCATAGCATATTTTTCTGAAATATATACTTGCATCTGTATGTATTTATATATAGATAATAAATATACACATTACACACACATATATTATGTAAACAAAATCTATTATTTTGGATGTGATTAATCGTTTGACAACACTAATTAATTTAGTAATTACATTTTCTACAAGAATGAACAATGCAGAGTTTAAAGTTATTAATAAAATGGGGGCAAAAATGAAAATTACACTAGTTTTCACATTTCAAATGTCTTTTTTTATTTAATTTTTTTGTCTTTTGTTTTAAAGTCTAACCATCGAATGAATGCATGAAATCTTATGCTACAGTGTTATTTTCTATTGTCCCTGTGAAATTAATAAATAGTTTGACTTCATAGCGCATATGAAACAACAGTATACTATGCTCACATGGTGTTACTCACAAAAATAATCTTACTGCCGAAATCACTTTGAATCAAACTTAATGTACTTGAGAAAAAGTGATCTTCATTTTTGTTTGACTTTGGGGAGTTTTGCTGGCTGGAAAAGCGAGAGGTAAAGAGAGGGAAAGAGGGTGGGATGGTGAATCGGGGTCATTAGTTCAGGCTGCTGGGTCTGCTGCATTCCTGAGCTCAGAGAGGGGGAGAAACGAAAGATGGAATGTGACTCCGAGAGAAAGAAAGAGGGAGGACCTGAGTGGAGGGACCCTGAAGGGGCAAGAGAGAACAAGAAAAAAAGAGTTGCTTGCCAAGGGAAAGAAAAGTTTTCAAAAAGAACGAGGGGGGAAAAGAGAGAGAGAGCTGGAAACAAATTCTGTGCTGTTATTGGGGGAGGGTATGAGCTGAAGTCATTAAATGTGTTATCAGTTAAAGGGAGGATGGGAAATACAGCTTTGATTTCAGCGGGGATGGTACAGACAGAACATCCACAGATGTAGTGCTGATTGCTTCCAACAAATGGCCTTTTAGTTGCACTATCTGTGTTTGAAAGTTTCTCTTTCTTTCAATTCACTAACAAAACATACCCGATGCAGCATTGGAGTCTCCGATCACTGTGCTGCTTACGTACAACTATTCAGATCTACTCGAAGCATTCTCTGGAGAGCTTCTTTTAATCTGTTTAACCCTTATGATCTAAAAGATTTACCTAAAATTTACATGAGATATTCCTTCGAGTAAGGTTTATAGTTTGGAAACATTTAGCAGAATGTCCAAGATCTTCTGCAAAAAGGTTTTTCAGTTTTGGAACGACACGAGTGAGACTAAATGACGACGGTTTACATTTTTAGGCTCCTTTTTGTTATTTGTATTACATTTAAATGATCGTTTTCTACATTTCCTTAAAAAAGCAACACCTTTTTATGTTATTTAATGTGCCATTGGCATTTCCGCCACATTCTCACACACCACTTGGGGTTCATGAAACTGTGGTCTAGAGGAAAGACAAAGACCCTCGGTGTCATGTATTTTTGTGTTATCTATCTTACACTTTGCCCTCAGTCACCTGTGTGTGCATATGTATGGGAGTGTAGATGAGGTGCTCGTATAGGTGTGAGCGATGGCCCCATAGCAGGAAGTTGACAGAGGTCTTGCTTTAATTCAGTGCCAGAGAGGTGTGTACTTATGGCTGCTTGTGCTTGTAGTGACAGCACATGCTCTCCTATTATTGGACCTGTGCCTCCAACCTGCCACTGAAGAACCATACTGCCCTCTGCTGCCTCAGCCAGGAATTGCACACTTAATGTAATTGTGTGTGTGTGCGTGTGCGCGTTTTTGTGACAAATGAGGACATAAATTTGTATAATGACAAAGGTATGACATAGGTATTACAAGGAGAAGGTGACTTTTCAGGACATTACCCCATGTCCCCACTTTTCAAAATGCTTATAAATCACACAGAATGGAGTGTATTGAAAATCTGAAATAGCACAAAGTTTCCTGTGAGGGGTAGGTTTAGGGGTAGGGCTGGTGTAGGGCAATAGAATATACGGTCTGTACAGTATAAAAACCATTACGCCTATGGGATGTCCCCACTTTTCACAAAAACAAACCTGTGTGTGTGTGTGTGTGTGTGTGTGTGTGTGTGGCATAGGGAAAGGAAGTACCCTTAACTCTACCTCGTGTGAAGTGACTGGTTTCTGAACGCTCTCCATCAGATTGACCCTTGTTTTGTCTTCTGCAGTGCTGAGCATCAGAGGTGTACAGGAGGAGGACCCTCCAGATCCCCAGATCATGCGTCTGGATAACATGCTGCTGGCCGAGGGAGTGTCTGGGCCTGAGAAGGGCGGCGGGTCAGCAGCGGCGGCCGCAGCTGCAGCAGCGGCTGGAGGATCACCTAACGACGGCAGCATCGAGCACTCCGACTACAGAGCCAAACTCGCACAGATCCGCCAGATCTACCACTCCGAACTAGAGAAATACGAACAGGTGAGAAACAGACACCCGTCTGACCTTTATTAAAGTCCCCATGAAATCAAAATTAAAGTGTTTTGGGTGTTAGTATCAATATGTTAGTCTTAAGGTTATCTACAAGGTAGTGTGCTCCAAAACGGTGACAAAATTTGCATTTAGAAGATATAAGCATTCAAAGCTTGCAGTTCGTCACTTCCGTCAAAACGGCTCAACGATTTTTTTTTGACGTCACATCGTACTTCAGCTAGAATCCGAAGCGCCCGCCCCCTGCACTATAAAATAGACGCTGAAGCCGCGGCTGAAATCGGTCACTTGTCCACAGAATTTGTATTTTCTGTACAGTGAATGGCACGTAGTACACTATATAGGGGACAGGGAACGATTCAAACAGTGTAAATATGCTTTCCATTGAGGAAAAGAAGAAGTCTTGTTTCGCGCTGTGTCACGCTAACCACCACACACTACACTCTGCTCCGGTCCAAAGACACGATAGCACGGAGCGGATCACATGCGCGAGTTGGCGCAGACCACAAAATGTATCGGAGCTATTTGAATTCTACACAGAATGCTATATTTTATAGCAATATGGATGAGATTGTGGCTGGCATACCCT